>NC_080571.1:154689065-155019065 GCF_030247185.1 Malaya genurostris
TTCATTGTTCGAATCTATGTGTTCGGAGAGCAGAATTGTCAATGACTAAGTGGTTAACGTTTCTCTCCAATCCAGTTTCTTGTCCAGCTATTAAGTATCGAGAAAGTTTTCACAGAACTTGTTCTGTGTTCAAGGTGCCAAAAAGTGCCACGCGTACTTTAGAGCTCTAATAAAGTGGATATTTTCAGGTACTAAGAAACTTTTGGTGGCTTGGAGAGATGACTTACATTTTAAGTTGGTATTGATCTTAGAAATTTGAACATGCTTCTCAGCAAGGATGGCTTTTATCGTATCAAAGAACGCTCTCTAGCAATTCTTCACACGATTCAATCAGTACCATCAAAGAGAGACGGATATCATCACAGCAACTAAAAACACGTTGATTCATTTGACATATGACTCGATGACCCATCTCAGCATCACGGGTTAGCACGCTGCTGTGGGGATTCGCTCCAAAGCAACCAACGGTAGCTCATTCTCGTTTTGCAATCCGATAGTATACGGGTAGTGGATAATTGCGATAGAATCATTTTACTATTGCCGTTTATTCTAACTATGTGCATATAAGCTTTGTATAAGTTGTGCCTATAAAAATGACTGGGAATGCTCCACACAAGGGTTTCGAAATATTGTAACCTAGTATGAGAATCATCAAGTCGAATCATCGATTCGATTTTCTGCGATAATTGTCAACTTGCGACTCTCTCTTGGTAAATTCCACACAGCGCCGATTATTGCAAAACTGTATCTATTGTGGTAAGGGTCGTGAAATACTCAGAGTATGAGGTGGAGCGAAGAAATGTAGAAAAACTCTCTCGCGGTTCATGCGAGTTCATGTACCACATTGACGATGCTGTATACAATGTAGAGAAATATCGAGCCGCTCTCTACCAAATTATCGGCAATCACCAATACTGCTTCTCAAAATATGAAATAGTCTCAATCCATCTTGAATATTAATATCTAATTACCACTTATTATGTGCATATGAAAGCAAAATGCAAGAAAAATCTCTTAGTTCGACCTTCGCGCTTCTACAGTAAAATCTTTTCATTGATTCACAATGACCAATGGTATTCATCTGACTTCATTACACAGAATCCAACTGGTGAACGATATCAGAACTTTTCGTTCCGCCTACAGCGGTATTTTTAGAACAGTCATATGGATTCCGCCAGTCATTTATGTCGTTATCGCTTGATGCCATACCTAACCCAGTTTCCACCCTAACTGCTGTTTTTTATATCGGGTTTGCTCACACCCCCGTTGCTAGGTATGAACCCAACTCAGTTTCGGGAAAAGTGTTTGCTTGATGAAACTACCCTGAGTCAGTTCTAGTTTCACCAAGTGAAAACGACATTAGTAAGCAATAATTTTGATACCCAATTAAACACCTGGCTCGAAAGGACGAATTACATAGATCAAGTATCCATGTGAAATCTCCACACAAAACAACTCGTAGCGCGCCAAACATCAATCGGATTTTTCCTACTTTTCCAGCAAATTTTTCTATGGCTTCAATGAACCGTTTTCGAGTATGTGTCGCGTATTCAATACTTTCTCTGATGAAATTGATTTCAATTTATCTAGTAACGCCATTAAAACCCGTTTGCTCCAAATCTTTTCCCGCCAGTTTATTTAAGATAATTAGTCAATATGAATAGTTGTTAGTAACTTTGAAGTTTACCTAAGGGTAATTAAAGATTCCGTTATGTATCATTTGGTCAAATGTTATCTGTTGATACAAAAGATGAGAAGGTTTTATGCCTGTTGGAGAAGGAGAACCAAAATATCAGCTCCAGCAGGCGTTTCCCTTGCTCCTAAACAAACAAATAAAAAAAATATAAACACTTTAAATTGATCCCACAAATTTCCAAAAGCAGTCCTCGGGGATTGTCGTTTGTCATTGGATGTTAAGATTTACTTGTACTGAAGACGTTTAAAAATTTGATAGCAGATCCTTAGGGATTATCGAAAGTAATAATTTGGTTTTGAACGGTTGTCCATAACCTGCTTCACCGCTAGTGATATTACTTAGTCGTGTTTGATGGATGTTCGTAGCATGATAATGACACGATGAATTTTCGATTAACGAATTAGCGATAAAATGAAAAATTCTTGGACATTCGAAAGTTCAAATTACTCTTTTATTAAATATTGTGTCCATGGATTCGTTCAAGAATTATATCAAAAGGCCTCTCATTCGTCGAGCCACCACATCGTTTTGCTTAGTATTCAGTCCTGAGAATCAATATGAGGAGTGATTATACCAGTATTTTTCTTATCGTTAAAGCCAATGTATAAAACAGCAGATCTCACAACTAATGGTTCTTACATGCCACGATTTCTCCTTCAGATATGATTTTCACGATTCGCATATGGTAATTCGTCAAGTAATCCAAAGTTCGGAAAATGAAATGATTTGGCTTACAAATGTCATGAATAGCATCCTAAGCAGACCATTTTGAAGTAAACCACTCTAGGAAACTTACCCGAATCGGCTGAACAAACTTCAGCATGCTAAATGCCAGGAAAATATTTTCATCTGAACTCATCATTTCAATTGCAGAATCCTATCATTAATACGTAAAAAAATCATTATATAATTTGATTTGTTCAACTCACGCCCACGATGGCCAACATTATTGATATAGCTACATCTACTGGTAAATGATATTAGAACTTGTGCTTCTGTTTACTGTATAGCTGAAACAGTCATGTGCATTCCAAATGTGTTTCCATATGACGAATCAATCATGCATGTAAAATCTCCAACCAAAACTACTCGTTGCGCGCCAAACGATTTTCCCAAGGATCTAGTATTCTTTCCTTCGACGGTCAAGCACTTATGCAACTCGTTACGAGCCATCAATCATAAATCTAGCAATCATTGGCGACTTTTTCAGTGGAAAATTCCATTGTCCATACAAAATAACTTTATTATTTTTTCCCACTTTTCCGGTAAGTTTTCCTAATTTTTTTGATGTACGAACCCGGTGGGGGTAAAAACTGATCAAACAAAAAAAATCATCTCAATCCGTCCATTCGTTCTTAAGTGATGCGATTACAAAGAATGATCTCTGCATTTTTATATATATAGATATACATTAAAAAAATGCTATACCGATTCTGGCTATCCTGATTCTATTCAATATTATAATATAATTTTAAGGCACACTGCTTCAGCTCTAAGATGCCAAGGGTATTTACTAATCTTAATTACGACTAACTTAAAACTAGAATAGTATCATTATGTAATGTAGTATCGGGGTAGCGGATTCTCGAGAATTTAGCTTTCAGCTGGCGATCGGCAGTGGCCGGTGAATTGGATATTGCATGAGGGTCTTCCATATGGCGTTTGCTAATATCCATGTTGGCCGCATCCTTCGGTCCGTGTGGGTCCGCGGGAAACACCCCCAGGCTACGAAGGCCCGGCGGGTGGCCCGCATGCTGGTTTTCGACTGGAGCGGTCTTCCGTGGACGATGATGGTGATGTTACGGAAGAGAATGAAAAAAAAGTAAATATTGTGGAAACGGGGTAAAAAAGGGGATGTGGGAACAAAATGTCTGAAAACGATAGAGATCTAATTAGTTGCCATCGAGATGGTGGGGAACGAAAAAGTTAGTAAAAAAAAAAGATCTTGTTAGTTCCAATGAAGATGGTGGACAGAGACGGGGATCGAGAGAATCGGGCGGATGTTAGTGTCGAACCTGTAGGTGGAGTTTATACTTTCTGAGCGAGGATAATCACATTACACTTGTGTATCAATGTGTTTAAGGTACTGGTATAAGAGAAGCATATATGAACTATCCCGACTCGCCAACACATCCCGAACCGGAACCTCAGGCGGTCTACCTCGGGCCCTAAGGGATTCCAGTAGCTTCGACCTGGCCTCACGATACTCTACGCACGACCACACGACATGCTTGATGTCCTGATAACCGTCACCACAGGTGCAGAGACCGCTCTCCGCAAGCCCAACACGCCGGAGATGTGCGTTGAAGGTGTAGTGGTTTGACATGAGCCGCGACATAACACGAATGAAATCACGACTCACGTTCATCCTCCTGAACCAAGGTTTCGTCGATACCCTAGGGATAATGGAATGTAGTCATCGTCCCAGTTCGCCATTGCTCCATGAAGTTTGCCAACTTTCGACAGTTTTCTGACGAGAGATACTGAAAAATTCATTGAAGCAGATTGGTCATTCATAAATATCACCTTCCAATGCGCCCACTTTAGCCAATGAGTCTGCCTTTTCATTGCCCGGAATGGAACAATGCGAAGGGACCCAGACTAACGATATTAAATAAGACCGTTCAGATAAAGTTCTCAAATGTTCCCGTATTTTCCCCAGGAAATATGGGGGATACTTTCCTGGCTTCATTGCCCGGAGAGCTTCTATTGAACTAAGACTGTCCGTGACAATGAAGTAATGGTCTTTGGGCAAGGTTTCAATGATCTCGAGGATGTACTGAATAGCAGCTAATTCTGCGACGTAAAATGAAGCCGGATCACTGAGTTTGTAAGAAGCGGTGATGTTTTGATTGAAGATGCCGAAGCCTGTGGACCTGTCGATGTTTGATCCGTTAGTGTAAAACACCTTTTCACAGTTGACTGTTCTAAATTTATTATAAAAAATATTTGGGGCCACTTGAGGGCGCACGTGATCCGGAATTTCACGAATTTCTTCTCTCATGGATGTGTCAAAAAACACAGTAGAATCACAAGTATCCAGAAAATAAGCACGGTTGGAAGCAAACGAAGAAGGATTAATATTCTGAGCCATGTAATCAAAATACAAGGACATAAAACGGGTCTGAGAATTGAGCTCGACCAGCCTTTCGAAGTTTTCAATCACCATCGGATTCAAGATGTCGCATCGGATTAGCAGTCGATATGAGAGATCCCAGAATCGATTTTTCAACGGTAAGACGCCCGCGAGCACTTCGAGACTCATCGTATGAGTCGACTGCATGCAACCTAAGGCAATACGCAAACAACGATACTGAATTCTTTCCAGTTTAATGAAATGGGTGTTCGCGGTGGATCGGAAGCAGAAGAATCCATATTCCATTACAGACAATATCGTTGTTTAGTAAAGCCTGATCAGTTCTCCTGGGTGGGCACCGCACCAAGTTCCGGTTATTGTGCGAAGAAAATTGATTCTATGCTGGCATTTTTGTTTCAGATACCTAATGTGACATCCCCAGTAGCCTTTGGAGTCGAACCAGACCCCGAGATATTTAAATGTGAAGACCTGAGCTATGGTTCCACCCCCTAGTTGAAGCTGTAATTGTGCTGGTTCTCGCTTCTTTGAAAATACAACCAGCTCAGTTTTCTCCGTAGAGAACTCGATACCCATTTGAAGAGCCCATGTTGACAAGTTGTTGAGGGTATCTTGCAATGGTCCTTGGAGATCGGCAGCTTTGTGTCCTATAATAGACACAACGCTGTCGTCGGCAAGTTGTCTTAGCGTGCAAGATGTGTTGATACATTCATCAATGTTGTTTACGTAAAAATTGTATAAAAGGGGGCTTAAGCATGAGCCCTGAGGAAGACCCATGTAACTGAATCGTATTGTCGACAAATCACCATGTGCGAAATACATGTATTTCTCGGACAACAGATTATACAAAAAGTTATTCAAAATTGGTGAAAGACCATGCTGATGCAGCTTCTCAGATAGGATGTTGATGGAAACTGAATCAAAAGCCCCCTTGAGGTATAGGAAAACTGACGCCATTTGTTCTTTACGAGCAAATGCCATTTGAATTTCGGTTGAGAGCAACGCAAGACAATCGTTCGTTCCTTTGCCGCTGCGGAAGCCGAATTGTGTATCTGAAAGTAAGCCATTAGTCTCGACCCAATTGTCTAGACGAAACAGAATCATTTTTTCGAACAATTTCCGGATACAGGAAAGCATAGCAATCGGCCGATACGAATTGTGATCGGAGGCTGGTTTCCCTGGTTTTTGAATGGCAATAACTCTTACTTGTCTCCAGTCGTGTGGGACAATATTATTCTCAAGAAGCTTATTAAATAAATTCAATAAACGTCTTTTGGCTGAGTCAGGCAGTTTTTTCAACAAGTTGAATTTGATTTTGTCTAATCCCGGAGCTTTATTGTTACACGATAAGAGCGCAAGTGAGAACTCTACCATCGAAAACGGTGTTTCGTTTGTATTTGACATCACCGCGCGGGAGATCCTCTGGTCCAAAGCAGAGTCTGGGCATACTGTTTTAGCGAAATCGAATATCCAGCGGTTAGAATATTCCTCGCTTTCGTTTGTGGTGTTTTTGTTGCGCATTCGTCGGGCTGTGTTCCAAAGAGTGCTCATTGATGTTTCTCGCGATAATCCGTCTACGAATCGACGCCAATATCCACTTTTTTTCGCCTTAATCAAGCTTTTCATTTTGGCGTCTAATGCCGCGTAGTTTCTAAAATTTTCCGGTGTTCCGTTTTTCCTAAACTCGACAAATGATGCAGTTCTCTCCGCGTTTAATTCTGAGCACTCTTTGCCCCACCCCCACAGGCTGGGGGGACGGATGCTAGTTTTCGCGCCGGGTACACGTTTCGTCTGAGCTTGAGTCGCGGTGTCGAGAATCAAGCCAGCCAAAAACGTGTACTCTTCTTCCGGAGGAAGTTCTTGTGTTGTTTCTAGTTTCTCAGATATTGAATTTGCGTAGCATTTCCAATCAATATTTCGTGTGAGGTCATACGAAACATTGATTGTCTCCGATGGTCTAAATCCGTAGGCGATTGCAATCACGATAGGTAGCTGATCGCTACCGTGGAGATCAGGGATCACCTTCCACGTGCAGTCCAACCGTAGCGATGTCGAGCAAAGGGATAAATCCAGTGCACTTGGTCTTGCTGGTGGTGCAGGAATTCGTGTCATTTCTCCCGTATTCAAGATTGTCATATTGAAGTTGTCGCAGATATCATGGATCATAGCTGATCTGTTATCGTCGTGAAGACAGCCCCATCCCGTACCGTGTAAGTTAAAGTCTCCTAAAACCAACGTCGGTGCGGGAAGAAGCTCTATGATATCACTGAGCCGCCGATGCCCAACCGAGGCTCTTGAGGGAATGTAGATGGAAGCAATGCAGAGGTCCTTGCCTTTGATTGTAACATGACATGCTACAACTTCAATACCTGGTATCGAGGGGAGGTTAATGCGATAGAAAGAATAGCACTTTTTGATCCCCAAAAGTACTCATCCATAGGGATCATCTCGATCCAGACGAATAATGTTAAAATCGTGGAAATTTAAGGGTATTTCAGAAGTTAGCCAAGTTTCGCACAATGCAAATGCGTCACATTTCAGATTATTTACTAGAAATTTGAAAGGATCTATTTTTGGGATGATACTTCTACAATTCCACTGTATAACAGTGATTGTATCCGTGACCTCGGTGGGTGACTTAGCCATCGAAGGATACGATCGCTGAAAGAAGGGGCCATTTTGCAGTCAACTGCTTCAAGAATGTTTTAGCTGTAGGAATACAAGCCATTATCATGGTTTTAAGAGGTTCAGAAATATTGAAAGTACACATGATCCAGTTCACAATATCAGAGAATTTAACAAACCCAGTATTTGGTAAATTTTCTGACTGACCTTTAGAGACTTTCGGGGGTTTTGAAGTCCCAGGAAATGAAATTCTTGCTCGGAATTTAATTTTCCAAGGTCTGGAGCTTTTTTCTCTGGTTTTTTGCCATCACTACCAGTTGTAATTTTTCGAGACCCACCAGAGGACATCTTCGAACCCTTACTAGGGAGCTTTTGAGAGGATTTATGTCTTCTCTTTCTAATTTATGAGCTATGAGGGACAGCCGAAGATGTACCTTCGAGGGGGTCATCATATTCGCTCTCGTCAGTTGACAAGTAAGCGTAAGGATTTTCGGTAGGTGGCGTAGCACATTTCAACATTTCCGCAAATGAGCGTTTGGAATGTTGCTTGAGTGAACGCTTCATTTTATCCTTACGCAATTTGTACACGGGACAATCAGAGAGGTCGTGCGGCCCCTCCTTACAGTAGAGACATTTTTCATTGTCTCCACTGCAGGAGTTATCCGCATAACTCCCTCCACACTATAAACACCGGGATTTATTGCAACAATAGGATGCTGTATGTCCCAATTGTTTGCAATTGGTGCAGTTCATGACCCGCGGCACAAAAAGGCGAACAGGTAAACGAACTCGGTCTAGGAGGACGTAATTAGGCAAAGCCGAGCCAGCGAAAGTCACCCGATACGAGTCTGATGGGATATAGGACTTAGTGACATCCTCAGCGGTCGATACTGAACGCAATTGCTTGCAGTCCAGTATCTTAACGTTCTTGAGTAGGGGGTTTTTAAAACCGCCTGCCCCATGCTTAAGAACGTCCTCGCAAGTCAGACTGGGATCGGTGATCACGCCGTCTATCTCGACTTCGCGAGCTGGTACGTATACGCGATACTCCTGCGTGAAATGCTCACTTTGAACGATCTCATTAGCCTGTTTTGCACTGGCTAACAAGACCCTAAGCTTGTCTGGGCGTACTTTTTCAATTTTTTGTACAGTATTGTATCGCGAGGACAGGTCTTTAGAAAGTCTTAGAAGGTTCAATTTTTTACCGTTGGCTTTGGTCCGGATGTAAACCGCATACGGTCCGGCCGGGAGTGCAAACCCATCGGGATAGCTTCTAATGCGCGATTTATTGACATCTGAAGCATCCATCTGATCATGAAAGGGAAGGTCAGGCAATTTTATATCGCCTGTCATGTCACGGACTTGTGTCCGTGCGGTCAGATTCGGGGTGCAAATGAAGTGGTATTAAGCAACAGGGAAAATAAAGTTTTACTTAGCTTAAGCTCCAAAACGGTGAACGGCTGCCAATACCCGGTCCGAGGCAATGGGTAAATATTCCTTCCAGTAGAGTGTAAAAAAACCTCTTTCAGGAAAAAGCACTTTTTTCAGTCTCTCACTACACTGTCCAATGAAACGTTTCTCTTTTTATCACTATATATATTTATCACGGCGCTGGCTAACGGTACCACACGCAGTGCTGCTTTACACAAGCTCACAGTCGGCCTTGAGAACGGATTAATTAGAACTATCCCTCGACCCCACTGATGCAGACAATAGAATACGGTATGACCTTGATAACGGAATAAAACAATTTACCACGCGATTGGAGAAAGCCGAATTTACGTCCGATCGATCCGATAGTCACGGCACGAATGGATCCTGATTCTATGATTGATAATTTCTAAACTTGCCTCAAAACTATTCCAATCGATAGTCACTGTCAGTAGAAGGCCAAGCAAATTGATGTCGACTTTTCTGATTCCCGGTTATGGGAATATGATATAAAATGAAATGTGATGTGAGAAATAGGGTCATTTAAGTTAAAGCAGCTACTCTGAACGTACGAGACACCGTCAGCACGATGACACCGAAAACCGGTAGAAAGGCAGCCAAAAAGTCCAGCAAGGCCCATTCAAAGCAATTTTAAGTGCTAAAGATCATCCTAAAGAACTAGTTGAATTTTGTCGCTTTCCTACACACACGAGAACCATCTCAGATCTCAATATTTCCTACCAAAAGATTCATCAAGATGGAAATTTAAATAATTTGTACCGTTTCTAACACATTGCGAAAGTGATGATGTTGAACACATCTTTATACTAGTATAGGGTCTTGTGAAAATAGGCCATGCGAAACAGGGTTGCCATATATATAGATTATTTATACATATATATATACATATATATATATATATATATATATATATATATATATATATATATATATATATATATATATATATATATATATATATATATATATATATATATATATATATATATATATATATATATATGTATATATATATATATATATATATATATATATATATATATATATATATATATATATATATATATATATATATATATATATATATATATATATATATATATATATATATATTAATCTGTATTATTATTATTATTATTATTATTATTATTATTATTATTATTACTAGTATTAAAATTACTCTTGCATACCGAAGATCGTCGATACCAGGATCATTGCAATTGTCTCGTACTGAAATTTCGAGAAGAATCTGATATCTTCGAACTTCATAGCTTTAATAAAAATAAACTACAGCAAATTAAAAAGGAATTGTTTCAAGTTTGGAATATATAGTTGTAGAATAGTAGCTGTTTAATGTAACTAATGTGGCGGAATTACAAAACCACCACGTTTTCCACGTTAAATCCTCAGAACAATTTCAATATTAGATTTCATTTCATTTCATTTCGACACAATGTAGTTACATTGTAAGCGTCTTCTTGAGAATACTTTGTACAGAAACCAGCCATACATCGTAGCACATACAGTCTTATGATTTGATGCATCGGCACTTTACAAATCATAAACTTGAAATATTTTATGAGTTGGACCGATATGACCGAAATTATGCTCGGTACCAAAACGGTCCTCCTATCTTAAACACTTGAACTGCTTACAGCGCACAAGCAAAGTAACGCAATGAATATAAACACTTTAAACCATGTGCGCCGCTGGCGTGGATTTTCCGCCTCGCGCGAAGGAAAATAAATAATTTCAATTGCTCTTGCCATCGCTACGGGTCGAGCGATGTTTATTAAACATTAGCCTTCTCCACATAATCGTTACCAAAACCTTTTCGATATATGTAATTGTCAAGTCTCAAGACTTCTCGTCAAACCTACACGTACACAGAGAAAATTTATACATTTTATAAAAACCAAAATGCGGAAAATAAATGAACATTCATTCGGTAACCAAGACGGGAATCAGACTCATTTTTTTAGAAAGAACATGCAACATGGCAGACCGTGACAATGTTAACCGCGCGACAAACTAAGTCCCAGTTGAGAAGGGACTTAGCACAAAAATAGTGAACAAGTGAAGAAAAAAAAGAAAAATACTAAGTCCAATGTTAAAAAGGACTTAGCGCAATTCGAACGGCAAAAGTACAAGTGAAAAATGCTAAGTCCAGTGTTAAAAAGGACTTAGCTGAATTCTAACTGAAAAAAGGGGAAAACAAATGCTAAGTCCAGTATTAAGGACTTAGCACAATTTCTGAGGTTTTAAAAAGTGAACAGTATGGACTGAAGATTTAAAAAAAGTGCTACAGCAAAAAAAAATTAAAACGGTGTTAAAAAAAGTGAACAGTATGGACTGAAGATTTTTTTTTAAAGTGCTACACCCAAAAAAGGGGTTTTAAAAAGTGAACAGTATGGAATAAAATATTTAAAAAAAAAATAAAGAAAATGCTAAAGTCAATTGAAAAAAAAGAGTGTCTTGAACCGCCGACAACAAGAAAAACTTTTAGAGACAATATAAAAAAAACCTTTAGTGAACAATGGGATGGTTTTCATCTGAAGAGTCGACGGCGACGAACATCCTCTACGTAGGAAACGACGCGCAAACTTACGCGGCGGTGATTTTGGTAGCTATCGCAGGAGCCTATATTGTAGGCAAAGGATTCTACAAGTTAAACAGAATGGTCACTGAACGTGCAGCAGAGCGAGCGGCCAAGAGAGCAATAGCAACGGTGTAAAAGCTAAGTGGAAAATTAATGTATTAAAATTTTATTCGAGTATCTATTTAAAAAAAATTATATATATATTTTTATAAAATACACAGTTAAATATGGAAAATATCAAAGAATTTTTTTAAGAAATAGAGGCAGCCGCCGAATATTTTAATGAAATCGACCGGCAAGCGGCAAAAATTTTTAAAACTAAGGAAAACATAAAAGCCTTTGCCGATGCAGAAAATCACACATTAAATTTAGAAATTAAAATTTTTCCTGAACAGACTGAGAAAACCGAAATAGTTAAAATAGAAGTATCGCAGGGGCCGTACTTCGACAAAAAAGAAGCAACTCGAAAAAACAAGGCTTATTTTGCACGGAAAGGAATTTACCTTGATCCTGATCCTTGATCTCTAAAAAAAAATAAATAAATTTTAAAAAAATAATTTTTTTTCAAACACCCATATTATTTGATGTAAATTCTACGGTTTTACTAAAAACAAACTAACTATTGAATATGAATGGACGAAATTGAAGAAAGCCTGAATACATTAAAGGCAATCGAAAGTAATTTTAGGAAAGCTCCGAATAGAACCTATTCGAGTCAAATTTTACAATTGAAAAGAAGCGAAGCGAGCTTCGCTCAAAACTTAATTAACGAAAAACTTGCCGAGCTAGAAAACAATTTAGACTCAGACCTTTTCAATTTAATCAACCGTGAAGCAAAATTGCTCTCGGGAAAAATTTACAATATCATAGACACAAAACTCCCATACGCCAAACCGTCGTTATTGCCTAAATTTAAACGGGCAACAAAAAATTAATTAAGCTAAATCGTGAGGCAAAAACCAAACAAACTAACTATTGAATATGAATGGACGAAATTGAAGAAAGCCTGAATACATTAAAGGCAATCGAAAGTAATTTTAGGAAAGCTCCGAATAGAACCTATTCGAGCCAAATTTTACAATTGAAAAGAAGCGAAGCGAGCTTCGCTCAGAACTTAATTAACGAAAAACTTGCCGAGCTAGAAAACAATTTAGACTCAGACCTTTTCAATTTAATCAACCGTGAAGCAAAATTGCTCTCGGGAAAAATTTACAATATCATAGACACAAAACTCCCATACGCCAAACCGTCGTTATTGCCTAAATTTAAACGGGTGACAAAGAAATTAATTAAGCTAAATCGTGAGGCAAAAACCAAAATCACTAATCTGGAAAATACAATAAAAACAGTGACGGCTTTAATGCCGGAATTTGATGGAAATCCAACAAACCTCACCAGTGTCATTGATGCACTGGATATTATTAAGAAAATAGTTACAAATGATAACAAACAATTAGTTATCAGCATCATATTATCAAAACTAAGAGGCAAAGCGCGAAACGTATTTGCCGCCAAGCCCGAAAACGTCGAGTCCATAGTGAACAAATTAAAAACAATTGCACCCGCCTCCGTAGGAGCAGTGCAATCTAAACTAAAATTATGCAAACAAAAGTCTGACATAATTACTTTTACAAAAAATTCATGCAGAGGTAGCAAAAGAAATGGCTACCCAAGAAGCAATTAAACACATGGCCGAGAGCCTAAAAAATGAAAAAAACTTCTATTTTTATACGAGCAGGAACATACACGGACCTAGCTTCAGCAATAAATAAAGTGCTGGAAGTGAACCCGGCCTGCGAAGAAAAAGTATTGCTCACAAAAATGCAAACAAACAAAACCGCCACTCAGCAAAGAAATAACGGCGAGGGGCGGCAATTTAAACAACAAATACCGTTTTTCAATTTCCCTTTTCAGACACGCTCTCCAAATCAGCGTATTTGGAATAACCAACAACCAACAAATGCAAATGCCTTACCAGGCAAATCAAAGTCAAGGTCGTCAAATGCGACCAAATTTTTACCAGTGGCATAACATGAGCCAACAAATGTGCGGTTACGGACAATTTCCTTTTGCTCCGAATCAGAGGTTCTATTCACAGAACCAACATCAATACCAAAACAACTGGAGAAATAACTCCAATACAAATTTTAGCAACGCAAATCCAAACAGAAATGTGATGTATGCGGAAAACGTTTCTGCGGCAACATCGGGTGCTCAAGATGTCGGCCGCCAGCCAGATGGAACAACCAAAACGAATCAGAGCACCAGAACAAACGTGAACCAAAATGTAGGTCACATCGAGGCTCGGTCAATGAACCAAGCAAACCAGCAATGAAAGTATACAATTGCGATATAAATTATACAAACTTCGTAATTCTAAAATTAGATGTTTGCGACAAACCGGTTACATTAATTGTAGACACATGTGCAGACATTTCTATATAAAAAGAAAGCGCACTAAAACCTAACATACTTATTCATATGAATGAGAACTGTATTATAAATGGTGTTACCGAAGGTAAAATAGAAACCGAAGGCAGCACATATGCTAATATTAAACTAAATAATAATTTAATACCACATAAATTCCAAATAGTTAATGATAATCTACCTATTTTTACAGACGGAATCCTGGGTAGAGATTTCCTAATAAACTATGAATGCAATATATGCCTAAAAACATGGCTAATTACTTTCGAAATTAATAATGAAATTTTCGAAATACCTATTAAAGATAAATTCAATGAAAAATTCATTATACCTCCACGATGCCAAATAATTAAGGAAATTAAATTAAGAAATATTACTGAGGATAGCGTTATCCTATCCGGTGAAATAAAGCCAGGAGTGAATTATTCTAACGCTCTAATCAGTCCTGGTGCCCAATATGTAAATATTATGAATACTAGTGATAGTTTTGCACAGATATCTCTAGACGACTTACTAGAAAAATTGAAGTAATCCCAGCTAGCAACTATGAAGCAGCCGGAAACGAAAATCAAAATTATAAACAAAAAATTAAGCAACGATTTCAAAATTTGCAAAATCAGATCGATATTAAAAATATACCAATAAATGCTCGAGATAAAATGATAGACCTATGCAAAAGATACAACGACATTTTCGCACTCAAGGATGATCCATTAAGTGCAAACAATTTCTACAAACAGGAAATTAATTTAGAAAATAAATCACCAGTTTACATAAAAAATTATCGAACACCTGAAGTTCACAAAAAAGAAATAAATAACCAAATCGATAAACTGCTTGATGAATAATTTCAACCTTCCGTATTCCCGCACAACTCACCTCTTTTACTAGTACCGAAAAAATCAAACACCGAAGACAAAAAATGGCGATTAGTCATTGATTTTCGCCAACTAAACAAAAAATTTATTGCAGATCCTTTCAATCACTTAAAAACAAACTTCTAACGCCAACAATTTTACAATTCCCCGACTTTAACAAGCAATTAATAGTAATCACAGATGCTTCCAAAATGGCCTGCGGTGCAGTTCTAGCCCAAAAGCACGATAACATTGATTTGCCGATAGCGTACGCAAGTAGATCGTTCACCAAAGGCGAATCAAATAAGTCGACTATTGAACAGGAACTGACAGCAATCCATTAGGCCATCACACACTTTAGACCTTATTTATATGGAAGAAAGTTTCTTGTCAAAAGAGATCACAGACCATTGGTATATCTGTTTTCGATGAAAAATCCTTCTTCAAAATTAACAAGAATGCGTTTAGACCTCGAAGAATTTGACTTCGAAGTAGAATACGTACAAGGAAAATTAAATGTAGGAGCGGACGCGCTCTCTAGAATTAAAATAAACACAGATATGTTAAGTAATATGTCTATTTTAAAGGTCCAAACTAGAACCTACAAAAGGAAACAAAATGACGAAAATATTATTCAGAAAGAGAAAAACCTTAATGATTCGTTAGATACTGAGCTTGATCAACTCAGAGTATTTAAATCAATCAATATAAATGAAGTACACAACATGCGAAAATTAAAAATTGAAAAATCGTCGACAAATAATATAAATGGTCTTAAAAGTTCAATTCAAAATAAAAATTACAAAAAGGATTTGACTCAAGCGTCATTTACCCGATGTATAATCACAAATATGAATGAATCTCTCGAGAGGATTTTAAATATTATTGAAGAAAAAGCTAATAAATTGAATATGGGAAAAATTGCTCTAGCGCTTTCGAATACAATTTTCAATTTTATTAGTATTAATAATTTTAAGTCAGCATGTAATAAACATCTGAAATCACTTCGAATCATACTCTATCAACCGCAACGCGAGATAGATGATAAAAACATAATTAACAGAATTATCAATGAAAACCACGACTCCGCAATTGGCGGATACGTCGGAATTAACAGGCTTCATCGAAAACTTAAATGTCATTATATATGGTCAAATATGAAAAAATCCATTGCAGATTACATCCATAATTGTATAAAATGCAAAGAAAATAAACATACCTTTAAAACAACAGAAAATTTCATTCAAACACCAACACCACAAAAATCATTTTCTTCAATATCTATGGACACAATAGGATCATTTACAAAATCAAATTCAGGAAATAGATACGCATTAACAATTCAATGCGATTTATCAAAATATATCATAGTAAAACCAATTCCAGACAAACAAGCAGAAACAATAGCCAAAGCTTTTGTCGAACACTGCATTCTAATTTACGGAACCCCATCTATTATACGAACAGACCAGGGAACCGAATATAAAAATGAAGTTTTTCGCAAAATTAGCGAATTACTCAAATTCACTCAAAAATTTTCGACACCGTATCACCCACAAACTATCGGAAGTCTAGAGAGAAATCATAGAAGTCTGAATGAGTACGTAAGACAGTTCGTCAACGAATCACATAGTGACTGGGATGACTGGCTGCCTTACTACGCGTTTTGCTACAACACAACTCCTCACACTGACTTCCCATACACACCTTTTGAACTGATTTTTGGGAAAACAGCATCAGTACCAAACGAATTGAAAAACCCAGAATTCATAGAACCGATATATAATTACGATGAATACTATTCAGAATTAAAGTACAAATTAAAAACTGCAGCTTTGGAAGTAAAAGACCTTATAGATAAAAGCAAAACTAAACGAAACTCAGATAAACAAATAAATCAAAACCCTCTTCCATTCAAATAAATGATAAAGTAATGTTAGAAAATCACAATAGAACAAAATTAGTCAAAATTTACAAAGGTATTTATATTGTAAAAAGCATAAATCACCCAAATGCAACAATAGAAAACCTAGAAACAAAGCAAACTCATACAGTTCACAAAAATCAAATTGTTAAATTGTAATCAAATACAACAATATTATCACATATTACAGCAAAAAAAAATTTTTTTTTATTAAATCTTTATGAAAAAAATTAATGAGTGTTATCCAGACTCTGCACCGGTCGAAGCAACAATTCGTAAGTGATTTGCAAAATTTCATACTTCGTAGTACCGAAGACGATGAACGCAGTGGACGTCCAAAAGAGGCTGTTACCGATGAAAACGTGAAAAAAATCCACAAAATGATTTTCAATTACCGTAAAGTGAAGTTGATCGAGATAGCTGACACCCTAAAGATATCAAAGGAACGTGTTGGAAATATTATTCACGAACATTTGGATATGAGAAAGCTTTGTGCGAAATGGGTGCCGCGTGAGCTCACAATCGATCAAGTGTTTGGAGCTGTTATATCGATATAAAACCGATTTTTTTCGTCGATATATAACAATGGATGAAACATGGCTCCATCACTTCACTCCGGAGTCCAGTAAATGATTTTCAATTACCGTAAAGTGAAGTTGATCGAGATAGCTGACACCCTAAAGATATCAAAGGAACGTGTTGGAAATATTATTCACGAATATTTGGATATGAGAAAGCTTTGTGCGAAATGGGTGCCGCGTGAGCTCACAATCGATCAAGTGTTTGGAGCTGTTATATCGATATAAAACCGATTTTTCTCGTCGATATATAACAATGGATGAAACATGGCTCCATCACTTCACTCCGGAGTCCAATCGACAGTCAGCTGAGTGGACTGCACGCGATGAACCGAACCCAAAGCGTGGAAAGACTCAACAATAGGCCGGTAAGGTTATGGCCTCTGTATTTTGGGATTCGCATGGTATAATTTTCATCGACTACCTTGAAAAGGGAAAAACCATCAACAGTGACTATTATATAGCGTTATTAGAGCGTTTGAAGGACGAAATTTCAAAAAAACGGCCTCATTTGAAGAAGAAAAAAGTTTTGTTTCATCAAGACAATGCACCGTGTCACAAGTCGATGAAAACCATGCTGAAATTGAACGAATTGGGCTTCGAATTGCTCCCTCATCCACCGTATTCTCCAGATTTGGCCCCCAGTGACTTTTTCCTGTTCTCAGACATCAAGAGAATGCTCGCTGGTAAAAAATTTAGAAGCAATGAAGAGGTAATCGCTGAAACTGAGACCTATTTTGAGGCAAAGGACAAATCGTACTACAAAAATGGTATCGAAAAGTTGGAAGATCACTATAATCGCTGTATCGCCTCTGATGGCAATTATGTTGAATAATAAAAACGAATTTTGGCAAAAAAATGTGTTTTCATTATTTTTACGTTTCGTCTTTGACTCATCAGTGCAGAGCAGTTCAAATTGAACTGCTTAGTGCTAAACTCGGCAGTTCAATTTGAACTGCTAAGCAGACGTAGTTTCTGCTTAGCGTCTGCTTAGCGGTTCAAATTGAACTGCCGAGTTTAGCACTAAGCAGTTCAATTTGAACTGCTCTGCACTGATGAGTCAAAGACGAAACGTAAAAATAATGAAAACGGTTATGTGCCCTAGCACAAAATTTGGCTAACCCCTAAATGAAAAAATGTGTGTTTCTATTAAACGATACGAACTAATCAGCCGAACTGTTAGAATTTTCTGTTAAAAATTTTATTTGTAGCAATATTCAATCGATTTTGTGATCAACAATGCCTAAATGTTCGATATGAATTTCATGCAAAGTTTCAAACAGGTTTAATTTTATTTTAATTTTAAAATTTGTGTGAAATATCTCATTTTTGGATTTTTAGCAAATTTGAAATAATTTTTTCCCGTACATTATAGCTCGTTTGATACCATTCAATCGATTGGTGTACAAAAATGCTTAGCTGTATTTAACATTTTTCGACTACTTCTAATATTTTAAATTTTTTAATAAGAACAGCATGTCTTTAAATTTAAACGAATAATCATCTTTTATTTAAATCAATCACTTATTTATATCCTATCCTCTCCTAACTTAACTAATTGATTTTTACAGTATGGATTGCTAAAAATCCGGGGGGAGGAGTTAGAACGCGCAGCGTAAATCTGATTTAACCAATGACATGTCTCGGTCATTGTATTGTATTTGAGTAGGAGAGAGTGAGTAATGTTTCTAGACAAGTGTGTGAGTGTGATACAGAAAGGGGAGGTTGAGAGTAGTCAGGTTTAACTTTAAGCTAATAAATTGAATATTGGAAAATTTGCTCTAGCGCTTTCGAATACAATTTTCAATTTTATTAGTATTAATAATTTTAAGTCAGCATGTAATAAACATCTGAAATCACTTCGAATCATACTCTATCAACCGCAACGCGAGATAGATGATAAAAACATAATTAACACAATTATCAAAGAAAACCACGACTCCGCAATTGGCGGACACGTCGGAATTAACAGGCTTCATCGAAAACTTAAATGTCATTATATATGGTCAAATATGAAAAAATCCATTGCAGATTACATCCATAATTGTATAAAATGCAAAGAAAATAGGCATACCTTTAAAACAACAGAAAATTTCATTCAAACCAACCAACACCACAAAAATCATTTTCTTCAATATCTATGGACACAATAGGACCATTTACAAAATCAAATTCAGGAAATAGATACGCATTAACAATTCAATGCGATTTATCAAAATATATCATAGTAAAACCAATTCCAGACAAACAAGCAGAAACAATAGCCAAAGCTTTTGTCGAACACTGCATTCTAATTTACGGAACTCCATCTATTATACGAACAGACATGGGAACCGAATATAAAAATGAAGGTTTTCGCAAAATTAGCGAATTACTCAAATTCACTCAAAAATTTTCGACACCGTATCACCCACAAACTATCGGAAGTCTAGAGAGAAATCATAGAAGTCTGAATGAGTACGTAAGACAGTTCGTCAACGAATCACATAGTGACTGGGATGACTGGCTGTGAGAAACTCCTCACACTGACTTCCCATACACACCTTTTGAACTGATTTTTGGGAAAACAGCATCAGTACCAAACGAATTGAAAAACCCAGAATTCATAGAACCGATATATAATTACGATGAATACTATTCAGAATTAAAGTACAAATTAAAAACTGCAGCTTTGGAAGTAAAAGACCTTATAGATAAAAGCAAAACTAAACGAAACTCAGATAAAAAAAATAAATCAAAACCCTCTTCCATTCAAATAAATGATAAAGTAATGTTAGAAAATCACAATAGAACAAAATTAGTCAAAATTTACAAAGGTATTTATATTGTAAAAAGCATAGATCACCCAAATGCAACAATAGAAAACCTAGAAACAAAGCAAACTCATACAGTTCACAAAAATCAAATTGTTAAATTGTAATCAAATACAACAATATTATCACATATTACAACAACAAAAATTTTTTTTATTAAATCTTTATGAAAAAAAAATGATGAGTGTTATCCAGACTCTGCACCGGGCGAAGCAACAATTCGTAAGTGATTTGCAAAATTTCGTACTTCGTAGCACCGAAGACGATGAACGCAGTGGACGTTCAAAAGAGGCTGTTACCGATGAAAACGTGAAAAAAATCCACAAAATGATTTTCAATTACCGTAAAGTGAAGTTGATCGAGATAGCTGACACCCTAAAGATATCAAAGGAACGTGTTGGAAATATTATTCACGAATATTTGGATATGGGAAAGCTTTGTGCGAAATGGGTGCCGCGTGAGCTCACAATCGATCAAGTGTTTGGAGCTGTTATATCGAAATAAAACCGATTTTTTTCGTCGATATATAACAATGGATGAAACATGGCTCCATCACTTCACTCCGGAGTCCAATCGACAGTCAGCTGAGTGGACTGCACGCGATGAACCGAACCCAAAGCGTGGAAAGACTGGAAAGACAACAATAGGCCGGTAAGGTTATGGCGTCTGTATTTTGGGATTCGCATGGTATAATTTTCATCGACTACCTTGAAAAGGGAAAAACCATCAACAGTGATTATTATATAGCGTTATTGGAGCGTTTGAAGGACGAAATTTCAAAAAAACGGCCTCATTTGAAGAACAAAAAAGTTTTGTTTCATCAAGACAATGCACCGTGTCACAAGTCGATGAAAACCATGCTGAAATTGAACGAATTGGGCTTCGAATAGCTCCCTCATCCACCGTATTCTCCAGATTTGGCCCCAGTGACTTTTTCCTGTTCTCAGACCTCAAGAGAATGCTCGCTGGTAAAAAATTTAGAAACAATGAAGAGGTAATCGCTGAAACTGAGGCCTATTTTGAGGCAAAGGACAAATCGTACTACAAAAATGGTATCGAAAAGTTGGAAGATCACTATAATCGCTGTATCGCCTCTGATGGCAATTATGTTGAATAATAAAAACGAATTTTGGCAAAAAATGTGTTTTCATTATTTTTACGTTTCGTCTTTGACTCATCAGTGCAGAGCAGTTCAAATTGAACTGCTTAGTGCTAAACTCGGCAGTTCAATTTGAACCGCTAAGCAGACGTAGTTTCTGCTTAGCGTCTGCTTAGCGGTTCAAATTGAACTGCCGAGTTTAGCACTAAGCAGTTCAATTTGAACTGCTCTGCACTGATGAGTCAAAGACGAAACGTAAAAATAATGAAAACGGTTATGTGCCCTAGCACAAAATTTGGCTAACCCCTAAATGAAAAAATGTGTGTTTCTATTAAACGATACGAACTATTCAGTCGAACTGTTAGAATTTTCTGTTAAAAATTTTATTTGTAGCAATATTCAATCGATTTTGTGATCAACAATGCCTAAATGTTCGATATGAATTTCATGCAAAGTTTCAAACAGGTTTAATTTTATTTTAATTTTAAAATTTGTGTGAAATATCTCATTTTTGGATTTTCTTTAGCAAATTTGAAATAATTTTTTCCCGTACATTATAGCTCGTTTGATGCCATTCAATCGATTGGTGTACAAAAATGCTTAGCTGTATTTAACATTTTTCGACTACTTCTAATATTTTAAAATTTTTAATAAGAACAGCATGTCTTTAAGTTTAAACGAATAATCATCTTTTATTTAAATCAATCACTTATTTATATCCTATCCTCTCCTAACTTAACTAATTGTTTTTTACAGTATGGATTGCTAAAAATCCGGGGGGAGGAGTTAGAACGCGCAGCGTAAATCTGATTTAACCAATGACATGTCTCGGTCATTGTATTGTATTTGAGTAAGAGAGAGTGAGTAATGTATCTAGACAAGTGTGTGAGTGTGATACAGAAAGGGGAGGTTGAGAGTAGTCAGGTTTAACTCTCGTGAGTATCGGTTCGAGTCAGTGTGTTTTCCTGGGTTACTGTTATTCTAGGTCATGTCGTATGGCACTTGTTTGAGAGAGGTGTGGGACGTGGAGAAACGGGAAATGGCATAACTGTTTTTTTTTGGGTGATATTTGACGCTGATGTTTCCTTATTTATTGTTGTCGTATGAACGCGGTGTTTTCGTTGAGTCGAAGTAAGTGCTGACATTTTAATTGCTTTATGTAGGTGAAGTTTATATTTCAAGTGGGTTTCTGGGTTTCATGACATGGTGTCGAGTGGAAATTTGTCGAGTACGTGTTTTATGAAAATTTGTCAAGTGCGTGTGGTCTGAAGTGTGGGAAAGATTTAATCTTGAATATTTTACATGGTCTGAAATGTGTGAGGAGATTTAGTGTTACATGCTCATATTACATCATCCCCCTTTTGGAAGAATGATGTAACGAAGGGAAATCATTCTGAAGTGCTTTATGGGATTAGTTTACCGTTGCGTTCGAACTCCCTAACAATTTTAATGTATATTACAGAGTTTTCTTATAGCTAAAATAACCGAATTTTACAGTTTTTCTCAGAGAAGCTGAGTAAAACTTCACTTACGCCCACGGCAATTATTTTTTTGATTTTTCTCTCTTTTTTTTTGTTTTACGTGGTGTTAAGCTCGGTATCTGAATCTTAATTCTAAAAGTTTGATGTTACAATTTTGTATTTTATGCTTTGATGAGTCTATTTTTGTGAACAATGGTTTTTTCTTTTGACTGTAAATTTTGTATTTCACAATTTGAATCTTGAAGTTGTGTAACTTTAAATGGACCAATATAAAATGGATCTAGTTTGCGTCTATTTTCGTTTTGTAGATACACTATGTCGTTCAATTGTATTTCTATCGGATTGCACATGTGATCTGTTGTTGATTTTCTGAATTCTTTTTGGTGTATTAAATGTTTGTTTGCTATTTCGTGTGATTTGTGTAGTCGGTATTGTAATTCTTTATTGTACATGTCGAAATTATATATCGGTTCAATTTTGTCTGGATAAACTTCTTGTGGTAGTCTGGCTTTTACGCCGAAAACTAGTTCGTAGGGTGTATACCCATGATCTGAGTGTGGTGTTGTGTTATATGAAAATGCATAGTATTGTAACCAATCATCCCAGTCAGATTGATGTTCGTTGATAAAAGATCGCAGAAACTCGTTGAGGCATCTGTGATTTCTTTCCAAAGAACCAATTGTCTGAGGATGATAAGCTGTCGAAAAGGATTGTTTAATTTTTAACAATTTGCAAATTTGTTCAAGAACCTCGTTTTTATATTCGGTTCCTTTGTCGGTCTTTAACTCAAGAAATTTACCGTAAGTTAAAATGAAATTTTCTACTAACGCTTTAGCTACGATGTTAGCTTCTTTGGTTGGAATAGGTATATATACAACGTATTTGGTTAGTTCACACTGTATGCTTACAGCGTATCTATTATTGTGGATTGTTTTGGGTAATGGTCCAACAGTATCGATTGCCACTACTTCAAATGGTTTGTTAGGTGTATTAGTAATTTGTAATTTTTCTTTAGTATGTTTAATAATTTTGTACTTTTGGCAAATTTCACAGGCCTTGATGAAATTAGCGATTGAACTTTTCATAAATTTCCATGTGTATATTTCTCTTAATTTGAGGTACAATCTGTTTTGTCCGATGTGTCCTCCTGTTGGTAATTCATGGTGATTCTTTAATATTGTTTGTATTTCCTGAGGTTTACTAATAAACTTCGGTGGTTTGTAGATAATAATTTGTAATGTTTTAATTGTTTTTAGGACGAGACCTTTAAACATTTCCATAGGTACCATTTCAAATATTTTATCATTGCAAGAGATTGCTACTCTGCTAACTTTTAATTTTCTCATTTCTTCTTCATATTTGGAGATTGTAAACACGAGTGTTTGTCTGATGTCTCTTATTTCTGTAATTACACGATGCATCGGTTTTTGTTTTTGTATTCCTTGATATGTATCAATTATAATGTGGTTGTTTTCGAAAAAACACCGCATTTTCAATAAGTTTCTTACTTCGCTAGGAGTTTCCGTTGAATAAACAGAGAGTTGATCAGGCTCACTGTTGATGCAAGGATTATTACTTAAATTATTCTTATAATTAGTATTTTTGGTATTATTTAATTTATCTTGTTCTTTTTTCTTTTTTATTAGTTCTTGTTTTCTTGACATTGACCTTGTATTAACCATCAAAATACTATTTGCCTTTAATTCATCGGAAGACATTATTATGCGTGATAACGCATCGGCTGCAACGTTACTTTTACCTCCGGGTGTAAAGCTTTTGCTGGCAAATGCTATTGGTAAGTCATTGCCATTAATTATTTGTGATAAAACTGCACCACATCCAACGTCTGAAGCGTCTGTGGTTAAAATAAATTGTTCATTAAAATCTGGGTATTGTAGAAGTTTTGGTGACCAGGGCTGGCAATAATCAACTCAGTACTTCATCATCACCGAGTTCAGCTCACCTGCAAATCGGTTTCAAAAGCATCACTGAACGAGTTGAGTAACTGGGTAACCATTCGTATAGAGAAAACATCGTCTCAACATCGTAGTGTCAAGCAATCAGCAGATGAGCGCTGAGTGCACATCGAATATTAGAACCCACTGAGAGACGATTTGTGAGTTGTGATTTGATGTGTTTGAACATCAACACATTGAATCAGATTCTTATGAAACTGTCTCGCTTGTATTCCCCACCCACCAGAGTTGCCATGGGCGGCCAATGTTTGAATCGATGCCATTTCAATCCATTTCTCAAGACATGTTCTCGCATGCTGGAGAACGCATTCGTTTTAGTAGCCAGTTGTGTTTAGCTCGAGACATGAAAGTCAATCGTTTATGGTATACATCACACTACGGTTCGACATTTGTTTTCGTACATTAATGCTCGTGTTCGTTTTGAGTACCAGCAAAAACAAAACCGAAAATCTGGGTTGTGTTGGCAGCTCTGTGGTTTAAGAATACACTCACCGGTGTAGCTCGGTAAAGTGATGCCAAACTCAGTACTCACTTTTTAAAACTATGAATGAGAGTTAAATGCTATGAAATCAAAACTGAGAACCATCAATACCATCATAATTTGATGTCAGCGGTGCTCTGTATAGGTGAGTGTGTTTGTTTAAATCAGCGATGATTTTCATCTTTACCATCATTTTTCGGATTGCATCGTAAATCATGTGGTGAGCTGATGAATAGGAAAAATCAAATCTTATGAGCGAGTTTTTGCCACCCTTGTTGGTGACATTAAGAAGGATTTTAAGGTTACAAAAGCATGCTGGCATTCTAATGTCCATGAAAATTTCTGGTTTTTCTTTAGTAGCTGATTTAATGGGTAGGCTATGGTTGCGAAATTTGGGACGAATTTTCTGTAATAGTTGCAAAAGGCAACGAATCTTCGCACGTCGTCGCTACTTGTTGGCGTAGGATAATTTTTTATTGCTTCGTATTTATTACTATCCGGTAGTATTCCTTTGTCTGTAAATTTGTGACCTAAATATGTTACTTCTGTATTAAAAAATTTACACTTATTGAGGTTTAATTTAAGGTTGTACTTCCTAATGCGTTCGAAAACATTTTCTAAATTCTAAAGGTGGTGTTGAATTGAGCATCCAACTACTATCATCTATATATACAAAAGCATGCTCAGGTGTTAATCCTGACATTGCGATTGTCATCATTCGTTGAAAACTATTTGGACTGATATTTAAACCAAACGGTAACCTTTTAAATTGAAAGTGACCGGATTGGGTAGAAAATGCTGTAAATTTCCTAGAGTTTACTTCTAAGGGTATTTGATGGAATCCTGACATTAAATCCAGAGTTGTAAAATATTTTGCTCTACCAAGCTGATCTAAGATAGCATCAATTCTTGGCAGTGGGAATTTATCGGCTAATATTTTTTTGTTAAGTTGCCGGAAATCAACTACCAATCTCCATTTTGCATTATTATTTTCTGATTTTTTCGGGACTAGTAAAATTGGATTGTTATATGGTGATATGGATGGTTCGATAATATCATCTCTCAACATTTTGTTTACTTGTGTTGCAATTTCGTTGCTTTGTGAGTGAATAGTTTTGTAGTTTGGAATGTAAACTGGGACTCTATCGCTCAGTTCAATATTTTGTGAATAAAAATTGTTTGACGAAACTGGTTCGTCTGGTAAGCAAAATATAGCAGAATAATTTGAAATTAATTTTTCCAGGCTGTTTTTAGCGTATATGGGTACATTGTTTAAGTCGAGTTCAGTTAGGACTTTGTTTTTTCTAGTGTTATTTTTGTACATGTTGTTTTTCAAAAGCAGTATTCATAATTTTTACGAATTGGTTTTGTGGTGAAATAATTGCGCTTGCGCAAAATAACCCTTGTTTAATTTTCTGTAAGTGTAGTACCATGTCCTCACTGATATTTAAATTTTGCATTATTCTGATAACTTCGCATCTTCCTGGTATAATGTAGTTTTTATCGATTGTATCTTGAATCGGTATTGCTATTGGAATATTATTAATTGTAAAGTTTAATATCCAACATTCATAATCTATTAGGCATTTATTAGCCGAGAGGAAATCTCTACCTAAGATGCCGTTTGTAGAAATAGGAAAATTTGGGCTTACTAGGTGGAATCTATGTTTAATAGAAACTTCGTTGTTAAATATTAATTCTGTTTCTGTTGATGCGATGGTTTCTATCTCGCCATCGGTAATTCCGGTAAGTTTAATTTTATTATTTATATTGATTGGTTGTTGTGGAGATATTTTGTTTGCTTTAAATACTGATATATCTGCACCTGAATCTATAATAAATGTGCATATTGAATTTGTCATTCTTATACCTACTTTGATAAAATTAGCGGTGTGTATATTCATGGTATACAAGGTCTTTCTAAAAAATTTTGGTTCGTTGGGTATTGGTTAATATTTTGTGGTGGATAAGTTTGATATTGTGTACCGTAATTTGGCGTTGTATTATGCATTTCTATACCTTTGTAATTGTGTATTGGGTGATTATTATTTGGGTAGTTAGGCGAATCAACATCGATTGGTTCTTCCGCATTAGCTATATACATTTTAGGATTTCCATACCTTTGGTGGATATTTTGGTTTTGGTAGTTCCTTCTCTGGTATCTACCTTGAAATCTAGGGTTACTGTTTCTATCGAAAGTTTGATTATTGTTAAAATGTGGGTTATAGTTTCTAAAATAATGGTTATTACGGTTATTATAATTGTTATTATTACTACTTTTATAATCGTTAGATTGATGTGGTACATATTGATTATGGATGTTGAAATGTCTTCTGGGAGGCCCGTACGACATACCTCCTCTCAAATAGTTATTTTTGTGCTGTTGATTAGCAAGTCTAGTGTTCAAAATTTGGGAGTATGTGTTTTCGTTAACTTCACACTCTTGTGCCTTTTGTATAGCTTCTTGTAGAGTGCTGAAGTTTCCAGCTCTAAGTATTATTTTCCACAAAGGATGTCGATTTCCTCGCAGAAATTGTTAATTGAGTTCTTTTGTTTAAGATTGTTGATTTTTGATATTATTAGTTCTGGAGTGAGGTTGCCTTTACATCTATCTTTGATTATTTCTATTAAGTTATTTATTGTATCGACTGTTTCAGGGATACCTTGTCTGACTTTTCCTGACAGTCTGGTTTTTAAAAATTTTATTGCCATGGCCATGTGGTCTGGCGAAACTAACTCATTCAGCAATCTAGCTGAGTCAATAAATGTATCTAGGTTCTCGGGGGAACCGTCGTAAGGTTGGATAAGAGCCGTCGCCTGACGTAAGTCAAACGGTGTTGTTGTTTGTGTCATTGTGTCGTTTTTGGTTGCTCTAATGCATGTGAGTTTAAATTTTATTATTTCGCAAATTTCGTCTGTCCACAGTCTCGTATTTTTTAAAATGTGGGTTATAGTTTCTAAAATAATGGTTATTACGGTTATTATAATTGTTATTATTACTACTTTTATAATCGTTAGATTGATGTGGTACATATTGATTATGGATGTTGAAATGTCTTCTGGGAGGCCCGTACGACATACCTCCTCTCAAATAGTTATTTTTGTGCTGTTGATTAGCAAGTCTAGTGTTCAAAATTTGGGAGTATGTGTTTTCGTTAACTTCACACTCTTGTGCCTTTTGTATAGCTTCTTGTAGAGTGCTGAAGTTTCCAGCTCTAAGTATTATTTTCCACAAAGGATGTCGATTTCCTCGCAGAAATTGTTAATTGAGTTCTTTTGTTTAAGATTGTTGATTTTTGATATTATTAGTTCTGGAGTGAGGTTGCCTTTACATCTATCTTTGATGGTTTCTATTAAGTTATTTATTGTATCGACTGTTTCAGGGATACCTTGTCTGACTTTTCCTGACAGTCTGGTTTTTAAAAATTTTATTGCCATGGCCATGTGGTCTGGCGAAACTAACTCATTCAGCAATCTAGCTGAGTCAATAAATGTATCTAGGTTCTCGGGGCAACCGTCGTAAGGTTGGATAAGAGCCGTCGCCTGACGTAAGTCAAACGGTGTTGTTGTTTGTGTCATTGTGTCGTTTTTGGTTGCTCTAATGCATGTGAGTTTAAATTTTATTATTTCGCAAATTTCGTCTGTCCACAGTCTAGTATTTTTTACTAAGTTGTGGAAAGTCTTGTCGTCGATAATTTCTTGTTCCTTTATAAATAAATTTTCAAGGTCTATTTTTAATTCTTGGCATCGATTCAATTTTTCTTCGAGTAATTTTTCTGATAGTTTCGTGTTGATAGACTTCTTTACATAAATGTGGAGTTTTTCTAGCTCCTTATAATTTTGCATTTCACTTTCGCTTGGATATATATAACATTTATATAAAAAAATTTAATACATATTTTATAAAAAAAATTTTTTTTTCAAAAGAAAAAATCGTTCTTTTCACATTTATAAGATATGGTATGTAGTTTTCTAGACATGAATATACATGCGTAACCACATTTGTGTTTGTCGGGAATCGCCTGTTTGCGTTTTTCCTCGGTACGAATTTTAATTTCATTTAATTTCTCTTTGACCGTTAAAGGCCATTTTTCGTTATAAAAATTTTCCATTATCGTCAAAAAAAAATTTTTTTTTTTGAGTAAGTAATTCAAACGTTGGCCAATTGTACCTGTCGTGCGGCCTTGATTGCTATTTTTTTGTGAATTGTTTATGTAATTCAAATATTCCTTTTAATAACAGATAACCAACTATTATTATAACCAGGGCACAAAGCGCGATGCCTTCGGTTTCTCTCTGTTGTGGGACTAATGTGTTGTTGATGGTTTCGTCTGACGAAAACCAACCCATCTTAATCTTTATTTTAATATTTGTGTTATTTATTCTATTAAATTTTTTTTCTAGGGGTCCTAATCTTACTTAAGCTAAGTACCTTTGATTTGTTGACTGCAAGTTTTCCATCTCTCGGTTGCTGTCCGCTTCCAATTTAGCTAAATTCGGTAGATTCCAAATTCCAAGTTCGGTAGCTGCACAACTTTGTTTATTAAGCGCACATTTCGTTTGGTAGATGCACAACTTTATTTGTTACGGCGCACATTTCGTTCGGTAGATGCACAACTTTGTTTATTACGCGCACGTTTCGTTTGGTTTTGATTTCCTTCACTTTTGAATGGTTAACTGGGACCAGGTTCTGGGTCCTAAGCTTTCGTTTGGAAATTTGTCTACAGAAAGCCAAATTGCTCACTTCACCAAATCACCGATAATAGGAACTTGTTGCCACCACTGTGGAATGCCAGGAACACTTTTTACAGGTATGCAACTGTTTCATAAGTCAATTTCTTTGAAACAGTAGTAACTTCCTTGGAGAAAAATAGGCACTTTTGCACTGTTCCGAATTTTGAATCCTGATCATTTTTTCGTTAGAATTTATTCCTTTGATTGTCTTCGCCTTATCACATATACGTATAAAACAGTCGATAGCACTTTAACTGAAACCGAATAGTTTCACAAGTTCAGGTCCCGAGAATCCGGGAAGAAATTCTATCACTTGCACACCACGGAATCGCTGGTCGTAAAAAACACTCGGTCGCCATTTAATAAGAACAGCATGTCTTTAAGTTTAAACGAATAATCATCTTTTATTTAAATCAATCACTTATTTATATCCTATCCTCTCCTAACTTAGCTAATTGATTTTTACAGTATGGATTGCTAAAAATCCGGGGGAGGAGTTAGAACGCGCAGCGTAAATTTAATTTAACCAATGACATGTCTCGGTCATTGTATTGCATTTGAGTAGGAGAGAGTGAGTAATGTATCTAGACAAGTGTGTGAGTGTGATACAGAAAGGGGAGGTTGAGAGTAGTCAGGTTTAACTCTCGTGAGTGTCGGTTCGAGTCAGTGTGTTTTCCTGGGTTACTGTTATTCTAGGTCATGTCGTATGTTTGAGAGAGGTGTGGGACGTGGAGAAACGGGAAATGACATAACTGTTTTGTTTTGGGTGATATTTGACGCTGATGTTTCCTTATTTATTGTTGTCGTATGAACGCGGTTTTTTCGTTGAGTCGAAGTAAGTGCTGACATTTTAATTTATGTAGGTGAAGTTTATATTTCAAGTGGGTTTCTGGGTTTCATGACATGGTGTCGAGTGGAAATTTGTCGAGTACGTGTTTTATGGAAATTTGTCAAGTGCGTGTGGTCTGAAGTGTGGGAAAGATTTAATCTTGAATATTTTACATGGTCTGAAATGTGTGAGGAGATTTAGTGTTACATGCTCATATTACAAATTTCTGTGAAAATATCGATTTTTTAAGACATTTTCAGTAAAGTTGAAATTAATTTCTTCTAAAACACATAGCTGATGCCAAATGCAAGCTGTTGGAATATAAAAATGCGTATGTCGTCGCATTGAATTTAAAGATATGTCGAAAATACGAGGTTTTCGATATTTCATGCTTGGGCTTTTGGATACGTTTTTAATCATAACTTTCATTAACAAAGTGTAATTGAAAAATTTTCTGTTCTATTTATGTTATCATAGACATATCAAAAATAATAGATAAACAAATTTTCAAAATCGGTCTTCTAATAGGTGAGATATGGCCAGCCAAAGTCAGCACTTTTTTATAATAACTTTGAATAGAATATTCGGTTTTCGATCGTTTCAAATGGGTTTTATTCCAAATGAATTTATCTTTCTAATAGTAAAAAAAGTTTTGAAATCGGTCCAAAAATGGCTAAGATATAATCAGTCAAAATTAGTGTTCCCACTTTTCATGATACCCTTGGTAGTCCACGTAACTTTTTACCCTCTTGGTATTCGGAGTGTTAATAAAAAAAACAATCAGATTTTTGTATTCGAGTCTCGAATATAAATTAAGGAACTAATTTCAGTCTCAGAGTCATAGTTTTTATTTCTGAAATTGTAATCTTGAACTAATTTCAGAAGCAGTAGCAAGCGTGATGAGCTTCCCAAATTGTTCCCAAAAAAATTATAAAATTTTCTTTCTGAGTTATTTACACCGTTGAAAATTTTATCATAAATTGCTAATCACATTTCTGATAGCATGGAGAAAGAATTGTTTTGTAGCGTTTAGTTCCACTCGAGATATTTCTACCCATCCTTCCATTGAGCGAATTTTGAAAAAAAGGCCCATACTAGAGTAAGACGTATTCACGTCAAAAGAAATCTAGGATGAAAAGTTTTAGGTACTCTGAGCACAAATATATATCAGTATTATTCTTGAATCATAAGGGAAGCACCAGAAGAAAACGCGCATAGCAAACAAGGCGTATCAGTAAGTGAAGGAGAGTGAAGAAGTATTCGTAAATTGAGTGGATGACGACGAGTGCCCATGGATACATATAAACAGCAATGAGCTTTACATGACATTGAATAATTTTTGATTGAGTAACTCTGTCTGACTGTACAAAGTTAATACAAATTGGTTTTTTACTCTTCGCGATTTTCTTTCGACGAATGAGTACCTCTTGTTTAAGGGATTTTCCTCCAATATCGGTGTAGTTGTGGAGACTCTGCTCGGTAGTCATTTAAAGCACAGTATGTTAGACTAGAAACACATTGACTGCCTCGACATCCTCCTGGTCGATCCCCTGTAGCGAAATGAGTGGCTAAAAATCGAGATGAATGCCCCAAATATAGGTGAGAACGACGCAGACGTCCATGACGATGCATAAGTCCGGGAAGGGTGCTTTGAGCACCGATAGCCTCTACCACGGGTAGTTCCGGGGAAGTAGGGTTGGAGATCCAAGGTGTCTAGTGGTTAGTTCCAATTATACAGTGGTAGTTCGGTGGAGAGTCCCACACTCTGTGCGTAAATGCATTTCACCTTGTAAAAAAACACTGACTGCCTTACTGATAATTGGCCGCATGAATAAAATGTCATAAAGTCTGTTGTTTGTAGTATCTTCTAAAAAACAAAGTCCACATAGTATATCGTGGTATGGTATGAATAAAAAAACAAGTTCGAACATGTAGTTATCCTGCCTTCGAATTTAAGCATTTACTGCATGTCGTATCGCCACAGGGCCGGAAGAGCTGGAAGTATGCACAAAGCAAGAAACGTACTTAATGCTGCAAAAATGCAACTTTGTTTATTATTTCAGCTTCACACACGAGTAGCAACCTCTAGAGCTACCTACCGAAAAATTGTGGTAAACACCACAGTTTGCAGCGTGTTCGAGAGTTGTTGTGTCTTTGCTTTTGACAGGAACGTGTAAAGTCTTTGCTTTTGACAGGAACGTGAACCACATGTAGCATTTACTACCGAAATTCAAGCATGCTACGTTATATTCATACGGCCCAATATAACATGAAGCTGTGTCATACACGGCTTTATTTATAGTGAGAAAACGTAAACTTATTTAAAAACTAATTATCCCTGAATAATCTACAAATACATTCATTAGTTGATTGGAACCGCCCTTCAAATTTCATTGGTAAGTTTAAATTAAATGTTTGCTCATTTTAATATTAAATCTGCCCTTACCTTGTAGGTGCATGGAATCCAGCTGTTTTCCTTCCACCTAGAAAAGGAAAATGGCGTTCGTCTAACTTGTTGTCAATCGCATCTTCCATAATATCCTTTATAACCGGAGTCCATCTAGACATCTGGTAAGTATGTTCATTAATACGTTCCTTGCGTGGAACTGTGTAAATTTTTTTACGATTACCCTGAAAATCAAAATAAGGTTATAAAAAGTTTGCAAAAGTTTACTGAATGAAATTATAATAAAATTTATCTGCACTACTATGCTAGATGACACACTATGAAGAAACAAATATGATTTGCTTATGTGTTAATCGTTTTGTTTTTTACCTTTTTTTGCCTTTCTCATATAGAAAGGTTATGCAATCACTTGAAATACCGACTAGTGAAAATTGGCCCGGAAGGCCAAGTGTCATATACCATTCGACTCAATTCGTCGAGCTGAGCAATGTCTGTGTGTGTATGTGTGTGTGTGTGTGTGAGTGTGTGTGTGTGTGTGTGTGTGTGTGTGTAAGTCAAATAATCTCAAAGGGTTTTCTCGGAGATGGCTGAACCGATTTTGACAAACTTAGATTCAAATGAAAGGTCTTCCGGTCCCATACGGAATTCCTGAATTTTATCCGGATCCGGCTTCCAGTTCCGGAGTTATAGGGTAAAGTGTGTTCAATATTGTACACCGTCACTTAAACCGGCAAAACAAAACACGTAAAAAAAATCCTAAACTGGTCTCAAAACTACACAAATCGATAGCCATTATCAGTAGGCAACTAAACAAACCGATTCCGGCTATCTTGGTTCCCGGTATCCGGTTCCGGAAGTTCCGGAAATAGTGGTCATATATACCAAAATGGATCTCACTCACTTTTCTCAGCGATGGTTTGACCGATTTCCACAAACTTAGATTCAAATGAAAGGTCTTCCGGTTCCATACGGAATTCCTGAATTTCATCCAGATCTGACTTCCGGTTTCGGAGTTATAGGGTAAAGTGTTTTCAATATTGTACACCGTCACTTAAACCGGCGAAACAAAAAACGTAAAAAAATTCTAAACTAGTCTCAAAACTACACAAATCGATAGTCATTATCAGTAGGCAACTAAACAAATCGATTCCGGCTATCCTGGTTCTCGGTATCCGGTTCCAGAAGTTCCGGAAATAGTGGTCATATATACCAAAATGGATCTCACTCACTTTTCTCAGCTATGGTTTGACCGATTTCCACAAACTTAGATTCAAATGAAAGGTCTTCCGGTCCCGTACGGAATTCCTGCATTTCATCCGGATCCGGCTTCCGGTTCCGGAGTTATAGGGTAAAGTGTGTTCAATATTGTACACCGTCACTTAAACCGGCGAAACAAAAAACGTAAAAATATTTCTAAACTGGTCTCAAAACTTCACAAATCGATAGTCATTATCAGTTGGCAACTAAACAAACCGATTCCGGCTATGCTGGTTCCCGGTATCCGGTTCCGGAAGTACAAATAGAATACCACAATATTATATGTACATGAGAAAGGCATCATTACACCACTAGGTGGATTAAAACAGATTTATATATATATATATATATATATATATATATATATATATATATATATATATATATATATATATAAAATTAGGTATAGAATTCGCTCAAACTTTCGAAAAATTTTCCGAGGCCCGGAGGGCCGAATGTCATATACCAATCGATTCCGCTCGACGAACTGAGCAAATGTCCGTGTGTGTATGTGTATGTGTGTGTGTCTGTATGTGTGTTGTCAACTAAGAGGTCAAGATCTCAGAGATGGCTGGACCGATTTTGATCAAACTAGTCGCAAATAAAAGGTCTCCCCGTCACCCAGAACGCTATTGAATGGTTTTGAGATCGGATGTTTACTTTTTGAGTTATATGTAGTTTTATGAAAAAAATTTCAGTTTTTTGACAGTATCTGTCACATTTGACCTTGAAAACAGAATATGTTTCTACACTTAGATTCCATACGGTAATACCTATCCAACAAGCTATAGATTGTTAAAATCCGTCCATTTTGAACGGAGATATCGACATTTTTGTATCAGCGACTTTTCCTCCTATTCCAGCAGTAGGAGTTTTGAGCGCTGTATGACAAAGCAATGCTTGGGAGCAACGCGAAACACGATTTTTTATACTGTTATATACAATTGTTTCTAAGTACCAAAAAGACTGTGTACAGCATCCTTTTTCATGACAATTTGCCTCGGAAGAATTTTAGCACGGTTCATTTTTGGCAACATAATCTTTCGAATATGGCATATGTAAACCAGATGATATCAGCATTTTCGAGTTGAAAGTAATTCATAATTATTTTGATTTAAACTACTTACAGTAAATAATTCTGGAACAACATTACTCCCATATACCATTCGACTCAGTTCGTCGAGATCAGCAAATGCGTGTGTTACAAATAATTTCACTAAATTTGTGTGTATGTATGTGTATGTGTATGTGTGTGTGTCTGTACGTGTGTTGTCAACTAAGAGGTCGAGATGTCAGAGATGGCTGGACCGATTTTGATCAAACTAGTCGCAAATAAAAGGTCTCCCCGTCACCCAGAACGCTATTGAATGGTTTTGAGATCGGATGTTTACTTTTTGAGTTATACGTAGTTTTATGACAAAATTTTCAGTTTTTTGACAGTATCTGTCACCCTTGACCTTGAAAACAGAATATGTTTCTATACTTAGATTCCACACGGTAATACCTATCCAACAAGCCATAGATTGTTAAAATCCGTCCATTTTCAACGGAGATATCGACATTTTTGTATCAGCGACTTTTCCTCCTATTCCAGCAGTAGGAGTTTTGAGCGCTGTATGACAAAGCAATGCTTGGGAGCAACGCGAAACACGATTTTTTATACTGTTATATACAATTGTTTCTAAGTACCAAAAAGACTGTGTACAGCATCCTTTTTCATGACAATTTGCCTCGGAAGAATTTTAGCACGGTTCATTTTTGGCAACATAATCTTTCGAATATGGCATATGTAAACCAGATGATATCAGCATTTTCGAGTTGAAAGTAATTCCATAATTATTTTGATTTAAACTACTTACAGTAATTAATTCTGGAACAACATTACTCCCATATACCATTCGACTCAGTTCGTCGAGATCAGCAAATGCGTGTGTTACAAATAATTTCACTAAATTTTCTCGGAAATGGCTAAACCGTTTCCTACAAACTCAGATTCATATGAAAAGTAATATACTCCCAATTAAGGTTCCTGAATTACGTTTGGATTCGACTTCTGATTACGGAACCACAGGATGATAAGTGAAACGAAATTAAAATAAGGCAACTCATTTTTCTCGTAGAACCGATCTAAGATTCAAATGAAATCTATGAATCATCTATGATTCAAATGAGAGGTCCTAAAATCCTATAAAACATCTTACTTTTTAGTCAGATCCGACTTCTTGTTTGAGAGATACAAGGTGATAAGTATAAAAATGTCCATTTCACATAAATTAATCAGGTTTATCGGGTTTACAGATTTGGATAATCGATTACCAAATAAATTTATAGCATTTTGAGCGGTATTCATTTTTGGATTCGGAATGTACCCCCAAATTTTAATTCGCACTATAATTTCTCAAAGATGTCTACAAACTCCTCAGGTGAATTTAACTGATTTCGGCTACACCGATTTTAGAATTCCGGTTCCAGTATCGAATCGTTTCTCAAAGCTCAATCATTTTCTCAAAAAAGCCAAAATCGAGCTTCAAAAACAAAAATTACAGGACTTAAGGTCCCATAGAAAATTGGTGAATTTTATCCGATTCTGGAATTACAGATGATGAGTTTTTAAAATGAAATTCGATACGATTTGCAGTTTCGACATTACAGGTTTATGAGTGATTAAAATCTCAATTTGCCGTTTAAAACGACGATAATTAAAATAATGTCATGAGAACTAAAACACCGAAGAATATTCATGCAAAACACACATGCGGATTGATAAAAAAAGGTATCATCTCACTGCTAGGTGGATTAATATACCATTCGACTCAGTTCGTCGAGTACGCAAAATGTCTGTGTATGTGTGTGTGTGTGTGTGTGTGTGTGTGTGTGTGTGTGTGTGTGTGTGTGTGTGTGTGTGTGTGTGTGTGTGTGTGTGTGTGTGTGTGTGTGTGTGTGCGTATGTGCGTATGTAACGTTTTTTTGCACTAACTTTTCTCGGAGATGGCTGAACCGATTTTCACAAACTTAGATTAAAATGAAAGATTTTGTGGTCCCATACAAAATTCCTGAATATTATTTGGATCCGACTTCCGGTTCCGGAATTATGGGGTAAAATGTGCAAAAAATTGTGAAAATAAGTGCACTAACTTTTCTCAGAGACGGCTGAACCGATTTTCACAAACTTAGATTCAAATGAAAGGTCTTAAGGTCCCATAAAACATTCCTGAATATTATTTGGATCTGACTTCCGGTTCGGGAGTTATGGGGTAAAATGTGCAAAAATAAGAAAATATATGTTCTAACTTTTCTCATAGATGGCGCGACCGATTTTCACAAACTTATTTTCAAATGAAAGGTCCTGTGGTCCCATACGTAATTCCTGAATTTCATGCGGATCCGACTTCCGGATCCGGAAATATAGGGTAAAGTGGGTTACAAATTGTATACCATTACTGAAAACGGGGAAAAAACTTAAAAAAATTTCTAAATCGACCTCAAATGTTTTCCAATTGATAGTTTTTATCAGTAGACGGTCAAACAAACCGATTTCGGGTATTCTTTTAAGAATCGAAGAAAATTATTTTGAAGAATACCACAGTATTATATATGATAGTATGATTGATATGAGAAAGGCATCATTACACCACTAGGTGGATTAAAACAGGTTTTTTTTTATATAGAAATCACTGTGAAAACCGACTTTTTACCGAGGCTCGGAGAGCCGTACGTCATATACCATTCGACGTATAAGATAACTAAAAAAAATCTTTTATTCGGTATCTGGAATAATAAAAATCGAATCATATTGATACACCATTGAAGGTTCGTTGCAATCCAATAACGGCACCGTTGATTATGTAGTTAGAACTACGTAGAAGCAATCTGAGGAGGTGTTTGTTGCGAAAAGCTGTAGAACGAACGTTGATGTTAATTTAACTAAGAAGTGCTGGGTAATCAATATTGTTCGTCAAGACATCGGTAATCAGCATTGCACGGAACAGGTCACGGTCCACTTGCAAAGTATCGAGGCCGATAAGCATTCCACGGCTTTCGTAACTCGGCAGCTGAAGAGGGTTATTTCAGGGCAATTGGCGAAGAGCGAAACAAACGAATTGAATTGCCTTGACATCGTGAAGGTTCCATATCACCGAGCAGTATTCAAGTGTTGAGCGAACAAGTGAGCAGTACAACGACTTCAGACAGTACATGAAGTAGACAGTGTGAAGCGCTTAGCAGTTCTCATAACAAATCCCAAACAACGAGAATGCTGATTGGAATTTATTCGTTCATATAGATATATGAAATATAGAAAGAACATCTCTGATTCGGGTTATGTAATCTTATAGATGTCTTCACCCACAAATAACTGATTTTTTTAATTGAATTTTATCCGATTCTGGAATTACAGATGATGAGTTTTTAAAATGAAATTCGATACGATTTGCAGTTTCGACATTACAGGTTTATGAGTGATTAAAATCTCAATTTGCCGTTTAAAACGACGATAATTAAAATAATGTCATGAGAACTAAAACACCGAAGAATATCCATGCAAAACACACATGCGGATTGATAAAAAAAGGTATCATCTCACTGCTAGGTGGATTAATATACCATTCGACTCAGTTCGTCGAGTACGCAAAATGTCTGTGTATGTGTGTGTGTGTGTGTGTGTGTGTGTGTGTGTGTGTGTGTGTGTGTGTGTGTGTGTGTGTGTGTGTGTGTGTGTGTGTGTGTGTGTGTGTGTGTGCGTATGTGCGTATGTAACGTTTTTTTGCACTAACTTTTCTCGGAGATGGCTGAACCGATTTTCACAAACTTAGATTAAAATGAAAGATTTTGTGGTCCCATACAAAATTCCTGAATATTATTTGGATCCGACTTCCGGTTCCGGAATTATGGGGTAAAATGTGCAAAAAATTGTGAAAATAAGTGCACTAACTTTTCTCAGAGACGGCTGAACCGAGATGCTTCTGCAAGGTTATTTGATTGGTTCTAAGTGCTCATGGTGAACACCACAAATTGAAGCAACGAATATGAACAAAAGGGTTTCACCAGCTGTGCTATTCACACACATTCGTATGTCAGGTAGAATTCACAGCGCAACCCAAGCAAGGAGAGCAGCTTCGTTCGTTCATTAGTTCATGAATATGTCCGCTTGCTTCATGAGATGAGCATTTGATGAATGGTTCTCATATTGTAGATGCCTATGAGGAAACTAGATTCATAACGTTTAGTTCCGATGAATATTAATTTAAAGAACATTGCTTTTAGTGTTTCTAGGATATATACACAGTGTAAACTGCCAAGAAACAAATTGATCGTTTTGAAAATGGGCTCAAATTCAAAATTTCTGCTATAAAATGTTCAAGTATGTTTGAAATGTTATCAAATTTGATCTTGGAATGCGAACATTATGTTAAGAATGATTTCTGTAAACCTACACTTTAAAAATAAACAGTAAACATCGGTTATATGAAATTCGTTGATTTTCTATGAAAAGCGTGAAAAGGTTTTCCAAAAATGTGTCCGAATGTGATCCTTGTTGCCAGCATAAGGTTTTTTTGAAAAAAAAATTCATTCCATCGAATTATTAAAATCTTGAAGGGTTCGTCGTATGGATTGAGGAACAGGTTCACAAGTTTTTAAAGCATTAGAGCTACTCAAAACTGTTTGCTTACTTATGTGATGTGATGTGATGTGAAGTGAAGCCACCATCAGTTCAAGGACTTGCCAGTGGATGCGGGTAGACTTACAGTAGCCCCGATATGACTCATCAATTCACCTTCTTTCTATAGCTAACAGTAACATTCTATTATATTATGTTATATTGTATTGCATTATGTTGTATTATATTATATTATATTATATTATATTATAGGGTTTATTATGAGTAGTACTACGTACCTCTGTGCAAAATATAAATTTGTTTTCCTTATAAGTTATCATTTTTAAAGTAAACTAAATATCAAGGTCGTCACAAAGTGAGCTTGGTTCGCACTGGTTCCTGTTTCATGCCTACACGTGTGTCTGTGGTGACAAATGGTCTATGGAATGCGTTGATGGCAGAATGAGAGGATGAGAAATGACATATAAATTCAAGTAATATAATGTCATAGCATATCGCAACATATCATTTTATTTATTCTATTATTTATTATATAATTCATTGTACTATATTATATTGTTTTTTATTGTTATTTTCATAATTATATTTATTATTATTATTATTATTAATAATAATAATTAGAATAATAATAATAATAATATATAATAATAATAACATATATTATTTTTATAGATGTAGATATTATTATTGTTATTAGAAGAGAAATATTCTACTTCCTGCAGTATTGCGAAGATAGAAGAGCATTACTGACACTCTATATTAACTGTTATTTTATATCATGTTTTGTAATATATTATATTATATTGTATGACATTGTATTATATTATATTAAACTAAAATATATTGTATTATATTATGTTATATTATATTATTTTGTAATCTATTATATCATTTTATGTTATATTAATTTCATTACACTATGTTTCATTGTATTTATCAACATAAAATATTTTGCACGGGGGCGTAAAGAGGAGGGAGCATCAGGGCATCGGACGAATTGATGACTGGACGAGGGATTGTGGATAGCCAGCCCAAGTCACTTGAAGGAAACTTGTTTCCTTCTGAAGGTTTGACATGATTCTGACGCGCCCTTCTCAAACAAACCATCAGGCGGGTTCAAGCATGTATAGCGATATGCTTCATCCATGCACTGGATATTATGGTTGGAAGAGCATCTTTCATTCCCGCGGAATACGAGTAAGTGGCTCTACTTACGTATCCGCCCAACCCTTTTTTTTCGCTTTTCGGTAACAGCTATAGTAAGAAGGTGAATTGATGAGTCGTATCGTTATTATTTTCTGCCTATAAAGTCATATGTTATTATTTTCTGCCTATAAAGGCAGAAAATATTTTCATATCAATATGTCCACTTGCTGTCAATACATTTCGTTCCAGGGTAATTTCTGGTGGACTCGACGAGTTGTGCAATACTCTGAAAGGCGCCAACTGGGAAATTAAATTACATTTTTTCTAGACATTTCATTTCATTTTTCGTGGATATATAGAGCAATAATCGTTTCTTCACTCGTTTCAAAATATCCAAATTCGAAATTAATTCCTGGAAAAAATGCGGGAACATTTGAGAGCTTTATCTGAGCGGTCTTATTTAATGTCGTTAGTCTGGGTCCCTTCTCATTGCTCTATTCCGGGCAATGAAAAGGCAGACTTATTGGCTAAAGTGGGCGCATTAGAGGGTGATATTAACGAAAGACCAATCTGCTTCAACGAATTTTTCAGCACTTCTCGTCAGAAGACACTCGAAAGTTGGCAAGCTTCATGGAGCAATGGAGACCTAGGACGTTGGCTATACTCTATTATACCGAAGGTATTGACGAAACCTCGGTTTGAGGAGGTGCAAGTGGGTTGCGATTTCATTCGTGTAATGTCTTGACTTATGTCTAATCACTCCGAGATGGGTACGCATCTCTGGCGAAGAATGGTATCTGCGCTTGTGGCAATGGTTACCACGACATCGAGCATCGAGTTTCGCAATATTACAGTTAAGAGACTCTCTTTGGGCCCGAGGTAGGCCACCCAATGTGCCGGTGCGAGATGTACTAGCAAGTCGCGATTGCACTTATATGTACTAGATTTACATCTTTCTGAAAACTATTTATTTATCAATCTAGTTACTGCTTCTCTTTATTTACATCCTTAGCAGTTCTTCTTTCCCCAAAATGCCATCTTGTGACGTACTGATTGGTTTTTGGTAACCACACATCGGAAATTTTGAGCCCAAATGAAATGAAGATTACACGAAGACTTTGAAGTTATTAAATTATTATTATATGTTTTGTGTTATTGTATATTGTTTGAGTGTGTATGTAACTATTTGTTTTTTCCATACTAACCTGGAATAACCGCCAGTAGTTCGGCTCCCTTTTTTAACACTAACCTTCAATTTTCTATAGTTTAATCATAATTGTATTCCCCACTCTTTAGCTCTCCCACCAACCTTGTATGTGTATGCATATATGTTAAATAATAATTGTAATTATATTGTACGAAAAATACAATACAGACTCCGGCAACTCTGAGCTAAAGCTATGTGCCATATCAAATAAACGATCTGAAGAAAAAAAAAATCGAAAAACCTTATCGTAAGTTGAAAATTTATGTTGTTTTTTGAAATCCGAAAATCCTTTCAAATTCAGAATTTTAACCAAAAGAAAACAAAAAAAAAATTACTGAACCATTCTTTAGATCCATTTGATTTACAGTTTAATTTTTGATTCTACTGGAGTTAAAAAGTATAAATGTCTCGTAGATATTGAATTGTGTGTGTTGAACTACACAAATTACCTCGGAATACTTTAAAGTCAATCTCATTACTTATCATTTAAAGTGGCGCAACGAGTGGGTTGGATGGATGAATAAAACTGATTATCCACTTCAAAATAGCGTTTAAAATCGTATGCTAAAGTGTAAAATAAATCACATAATCTTATAATCAAGGACGGAAAAAATCAATCATCGCCCTGAATACACACGATCATGTTTCACTATACATCATCGTTCCATTGCGTACTCAATAATACATAGCAGAGTCACTCAAACTCGTTCGGTATCATACTGCGTGCGATGGCGGAGAATGAGAGAATTGAAAATCGCAAGTAACAAAAGTGCAAAGTTTTGCGCAGCACTTGAACCAGCCCTCTACTGAGAAGCCTGTTGGTTACGATAGCACTTGCTACAGCACCCTCCACCAGGCTGGTTTGAACGCTTGTTTGTGTTCGCTCTAGCCAAGTTCTCCGCTCCTGTTACTTCTGTTTTTGAAATCATTTTATTATCACGTTCGAGTTTATGGATCATCACTTCTTGTCCAGTACTGATACTTTTTTGAGTTTCATTGAATTCTTGGATGATTACGACATTCTCTTCAGTTTAGTTTACGATAAAAAGACAATGAAATAAACTAGTTTGAATAGGAAAAGGTTTGGTTGAAAAACTTTATTTCCTTAATCATATTATAAAAAAATTATCACCCCCCGATCACCAGACTGGTGATAAACGATCACCTTCTGTGATTTCTAAATGTCTGGTGATCACCGCTTAATCACCCTACGTGATTCCACCTCTGATGCCCCAGAGGACAAATTTAATTTCACTTAAATAATTGACATATTCGACGAAAATTGGAAACTACTCCACGTTCTTCGAATTTTAATTTATTGGGTGCTGATGGAACTAACATCCACCAAGCGATGAACCTAATAATTTTAAACTATTAAAAATCGTGATTCAGGGTTTTAGATACAAGGAATAATATTGTTAACAGAATATTTCCGCTGATTTGCAAACAACAACAGTTGAAATGTTTATTATTTTGGATAGCGCATGCGTTATTATAAAGAATTATTTCATTTTTTTTTTTCGATATGTGTTATATCTATATTACCCCCTCTCCCTATCTGTTAGAAGCTTTCAAACGGGATGCTTCCGGAAATCGGTTCAAACATCTCTCAAAAATTGAGCGGTAAAATGGCATATAAAAAGTAGAATGGTATATAAAACTATGGGACTCCGAGGATCCGTTTCATTATACTCCAGAGCGTTAGAAGAAAGGACCGTCTTGAATCACGATTCAAAATACTTGCAAATAATCGGATTGCCGAGCGAGTTAACTCATCATTGGTTCGGATTAAAACCGAACATGTATTAGGCAGAACTAAAATGGCAGCGCTCCATAACGATTGAAAGAGAAAAGAAATGAGAGAGAATTAACTATTGCACTTCTCCGTTCGTGTGTCTTGAGACAATCGGGTGTTCGGCAGAAGCACACTTATGCAGGAATAAAATCAAGTGACTCGCATTAGGTAGAAAAGTGTCTATGAGTGCTAGCCGAGTGAAAATAGATACGATTATTCCCGTCCTTGCTTATAATTAGAAAGCAGGAGAATATTATTATATAATATCGTAGGATAGGTTATACCTTTAAAAAATAGTTTTTTTTTCGCATTATTACATGTAATGAAACTTTGTTTGGATGAACTCAAAATTTGAACTTCTCCTTTTTTATTCAATAATATAAGTTTAAAGGCACACTGCTTAAGCTCTAAGACGCCGAAGGCATTTACTAATAAAAAACCTATTTACTTTAAACTAGTATGATTGTACTGATGTTTATCTCGGTGACGCTACCCCGCATACTGGTCATCGTATACGATAAAAAGAGAAACACAGATCAGTAAATGATGCATACAATGGATTTAACAGGGAGGAGGGGAGGAACATCTCCTTCAATTCTTTGCGGTAGAAAGACTTTGCAATCATTGCGACAATCGACGTTTGAACCGATGCCCATACATTGGGGTCTCTTTTTACGCGGATTTTTGTCGTGAATACGACTTACTTTACTATGGGGGCCTTTTCAAAATTAGCCATATGGAAGAATGGGCAGAACTTAATCGTGAATATCTCGACTTGTATTAATGGCAGCAACATAATTCTTTCACTATTTCATCAAAAACATGATCAGGAATTTAGGATAATATTTTGAACAGTGTGAGAAAACCACAAACAGCCCAAAAATTTTTATTTCTGAAAATTTTGAAACAACGGGGAAAACTCTTTACTTTTGCTGGTGGTTTTCGCACAAGGACGACGATTTTGAGGTAGTCAGGCACATATCTTCAACTGACTGAGTATAAAAGGGGAACCGTGGTCAGAAACCGATCATTTTTTCTTGTGCGTTGGATGAAAGCAGACGTCGGGTCCAGAATACGCATTCAACCTCAACCTGGTTAAAAACCTCAAACGCTGAGGTCGTAGTTCTCATTTGGCTTCCTGTCGTCAAGACGAGAAGACGCATTAAACCAGTTTTACATCATTTGGCACTGCGAGCGGATGTGTCGGTTTGTAGGCAAAGCTAGTTTCAGTTCAAGCAAGAACGATTGCATTAGCTGCTGGTGCTTTGCATTGGAGAGAAAGAAAACAAGAAACGAAAAGTGGACAACATTATATAAAATCAGCCATTCTAATGGCTCTGAATGTTATCTAAAGAACTATTAAGATTACTTCTTTGTAAATCGAAGGTAGAAATCATCAGCTTAGTTAAAATCCAAAATAATTTGATTTGCTTCGTGCACTTTTCGCTGTGCGAAAATCGTTCGAGATAACTGTTCCGAACTGTGCTAAATATCGTAGAGAATTCCACAAATTGGCCTTCTAAAAGGCAGAAATGATTCCTGCACTGCACCTTGATAATTTCTTTCAATGAAATATGCTAATCCGAAATGAGAAAATCGACGTCAAAAATCGTTGAAAATTTTAGTAGTGAAAAACAGGAAAGTTGAAAATTTTAGTAGTGAAAAATCGATCAATTATCAATTCGAATTCGAAAGTGTAAAGAAATCGTGTCAGTTTTTTCGTATTCACGACATCCAGTTACGTCTCTGACATTACACACCCGTACTTTTTTAATGCGGTTTCTTTTTATGCGGATTTCCGAAGTTACGCGGTTTTCAAAAGTTATGCGGTTTTTTTCCGGCACCAAAAAAAATTTCGATTTTGGAAGTCTCAAAATTTTTTTTTTGAGAATAAACAAGATCTGGACGTTTCACGCATTTCAAAGATATTTGGCATCAACAATTTCTTTTCTTTAGTTTGGTGGTTTTTTTACGCGGATTTCCTAAGTTACGCGGTTTTTCTACGCGATTTTCCGATGTTACGCGATTCTTTTACGCGGATTTCCGAAATTACGTGTTTTTTTTTTGCGGTTTTCTTACGCGGTTCTTATCCCCGCGTAAAAAGAGACCTCAATGTACAGCCAAGAGTCACATACTATTTGAATCCATTTTTGCCTTTCTCATATAGAAAGGCTATGCAATCACTGTGAAAAACGACTTTTTAACTGAGGGACAGAGGTCCGAATGTAAGTAAATGTCTGGGTGTATCTGTATATTTTTTTTGTCAGGTAAAATGTATTTACGCACAGGGTGTGGGACTCTCCACATGACTATCACTGTATAATTGGAACTACCCACTAAAAAACCTTGGATCTCCAACCATACCTCCCTAGAACTACCGTTAAGTATTACTTCGGGGTGGAAGGCTATCGGTGCGCCATGGACGTCTGCATCGATCTCTCCTACTTTTGTACCATTTAGCTCTCGACTTTGAGCCACTCACTTCGCTCCAGGGGATCGACCAGGAAGATGTCGAGGTCGATCCGGCGATTCCGGTTGAAGTATGACTTCCAGTTCGATGTCGCCTCGACGGCTCATGGTCCCTGGTCTAATCCCCGTCGAAGGATCTAGATTGCGCCAACGGAGAGCTCCTCGGCGAAAGAGTTCTCCCGACACCATTTATTCATGTTATGCCACCGGGAGACTCGAAGGAGTGCCGAGGTCGATCCAGTGATTTCGGTTGGAGCATAGCTTCTGGTTCACTGGGGCCCTGACGACTCGACTTCAGTGCTGTGGCTTCTACTCGGCTAGTCCCAGATGAGGGATCTAGCCTACACCGGCGAAGAATTTCTTGACGATGGAAGTTCTCTTGTAACCCTTGCTTCCGATACCCGATTGAACGGCAGGATTCCTGGGTCGCCCCAGTGATTCCGGTTGGAGGATGGTTTCCGGTTCACTGTCGCCCCGAAGATCCATACAGGGGCTACGTCGCAAACTACACGTCCAATTCCCGGCGAAGGATTTAGACTACAACGATGGATTTAGACTACAACGACGCTTGTTCGCTGATCCCTCTAGCGGCCGCTGGTCGCGGCTGCCTGTCATTCTGCTATCCAATTCCGCTGCAAGAAGTCCGCAATCTGGAAGGTCGCGGTCGACACTGCGTTAAAGTTCTCCTCACTGTGGCACATTCTCTGGACTAGGTTCTCAGATTTCCTTTCTCTGCCACAGGCATCCATCTTTCCGTGTCGCAAAGCGGGGAAAGCATACAGGACGTGCTCTGCCGTCTCAAGACCATTTGGGCAGCCATGGCAGGCGGGAGTGGCCGAACCACCTGAAACAACCGTGGCCTGTGTAGAACTGCGTCAGATCGATGGTTACTTCGCTGTGGGGTCTGTCGATCTATCTGGAGACTTGGGATGAACTGATGTGGCAATCTGCCCTTGGTTGAGCTGTCCCATTGCCTTTGCCTCTCGCGTAGGGAGTCTTACAGGCGTGCCTGTCCTTCCACATGTCATAGTACTCCGCGTTCTCCTTGATGAGCAGTCATGCTCGCCACCAGGCTGCGTCTCCAGATACCGTACGTTACGCTCTGATCACGCGAAGACACTTAAGTCTGTGAGTGCCTACAAGCAATTTTGCGTTGCGTTCCACATGGAGTGCAGAAGCTCATATCGGGCTGCCGTACCTGAGAATCGAAACTGCTACTCCTGCCAGTAGCCTGCGTTTGTTGAAACGCACCGGCGAGCTGTTGGTCATCATTCGCGAGAGCGCCGCAATCGGCATTGAAGTGCGCTTAAAGGCATATTCACCGTGCTTGCCGAAACTGAACTTGTCGTCAAGCATCACATCCAACTGCTTCAGTGATCCCTTGGAGGAGATCATGCAATCAGCAGCATATACCGACGCCTTTTGCTCTGATTTTCTGTTGTTCACCACCATCATCTCTGTTTTATTATGCGCTAGTTGCAGTTTCCTACCACATACTCCACCATGCCGATCGAGTGTGATGCGTGTCCAGCCGCCTCCTCTATGAACGGGGCTAGCATGTTCATGATGATTCTCTCCAGGAGCTTTACTGTGGTGTCCATCAGTCAGATTGGCTTATACGCCGACGGTTCCCCAGGAGGTATTCCTGGTTTCGGTTACAGTACCAATCTTTGCCTTTTCATACTGTCCGGGAACATGCGCTCGTCCAGACATCTCTGCATGACCTCCCTGAAAATGTCCGGTTTTGAGATTATAGCAACCTTTAGAGCCGCGTTCGGGATACCATCTGACCCGGGGGTTTTCTTAGTGTCGAGTGATCACGCCGCTGACAACAACTCTTCGTTCGTCACTCTACCAACATCACGCGTTGGCAGAGTGACGGACCTGCGGTGCTGGCGACCACGTGGACATGTCGTGGTGAGGGAAGAAAACTCTTATGATCTCCTTCAGCTTCGCCGAATTAAGTTTAGGGGGTGCTAGTGCCCCTCTCGTTTTGGCCTAAACCATTCTGTAGGCATCGCCTCATGGGTTGGAGTTGGCACCCTGACACAGGTTGTCGAAGCAGGCTTTTTTGCTTACGCGAATAGCCTTGTTCAGAGCAAGCTTGGCCGCTTATAATGCTTCGTTCCTTACTGCTTTTGTCACCGGTGATCTAGCTCTTTGCATCCTTGTCTTCAAGCAGGTCGGTCGAAGGTTTGCAATTTGCTCGTTCCACCAGTTGACCGGTCATCTGTTGTTTCACGACCGTGCCTTCCACTGCATTGTCACGTCGCACGCCCGTGTCTGGACAGCTACCAACTGTTTCCCTTCCAGGTGCTTTATGTGTGTATGCATGCGAGTATGTAACAAAAATATGCACTCGATTTAATCGGAGATGGCTGGTGATATGTGCGAATTAAGCATGAAATATGTACTCGGTTTTGTAGGAAATGGCATGACCGCTTTTCACAAACTATGATTCAAACGAAAGGTCTTAAAATTATTTTAAATTTTCTAGAACTTTTTCTCCGGATTCGCTTTTGGAAACAGAGTGTAATAAGTGATACATTTTCAATTTCATGTGTTTTTTCATAAATGATGGCAAACAAAAACAATTTCCATAAAATTGACTATTGAATTCTTCTAGTTGTTAGTTTGTGGGCAAATAAACTTGATTCGGCAGTAATAGTCTTGCATTTATTTTGCATTCAATTTTGCAATCCTAATCTGTCGGACCGTGATTTGGCCAGAAAATTCGGTGCTGCCCATAGTACCGTGAGGAGAATTCGACTCCGGGAAGGAATCAAGTCGTATCGAGCTAGCAAACAGCCAAATGAGACCATAAAATAGTGTGGTCAAAATTCGTGCTCGGATACTATATGACCAGGTGCTGACCAAGTTCGACGGGTGTCTTCTGATGGACGGCTGACTTCGGTCAAATCCCAGGTCAAAAATTTTACTTGGCAACGGCTCGGGGGGATGTTCCAGCCACATTTAAATTTATTTTTGGCGACAAATTCGCAGGAAAATTTATGATTTGGCAGGGCATTTGCAGGTGTGACAAAAAAACGAAAGTTTTCGTTACAAATAAGACAATGACATCGGAACTATACCAAAAAGAGTGTCTCCAAAAACGAATTTTGCCGTGCATTCGATCCGACCATCCCGTAATGTTTAGACAAGACTTGGCAAGCTGTCATTACAGCAAAGTCGCTCAAGAATGGTATGCAGCGAAAGGGGTCCAGTTTGTTTCGAAAAACCTTAACCCACCCAACTGCCCCCAGATTCGCCATATTGAGAAACACTGGGCAATCATGAAGAGGAGACTCAAGACAAAGGGAAAGGTTGTTGAAGACATCAATCAGACGACGACCTGGAGGAATAAGATAGCTAAAACGATGGACGAAGAAGGTGTGCGCCGCCTAATGAGCCGTGTTACAGGAAAAGTTCGAGAATTCCTTCGAAACCGTGATGAATAATTTTATCCGTATTTTTTCTTAAAAGTATGAAGAAAACGCTACATTTGTATAAAAAAGATCTTGAATTCAATAATAAATAACTGAAATACAGGCAATTTTGTCTTTGTTCCAATTCTATCTGAAGCATGCTTTATTGACTCAAAAACTAATGTAAAATTTCATTCGGATCTGACTTATAAAATGACGATACAAAACCAGTTCACACCGGTACGAGCTGGCACGGAAGAAGAAAACACAAATCGCTTTTACAAACAATGCACACAGCGGACTTTGTTCAGTTTCGTACACGCGATAAAGAAAACGAAAACCAACACCGAGACTGATTTTTTATCCACTTCACTCAGATAGAGCGTGACCGATTCTCACAAATTAAGGTTTAAATTAAGGGTGTTATTATCATTTACAAAGCTATAGAATTTCATCCGAATACAACGTTCCATAATTACGAGGTGAAGAGTATTAAAAAATGCATTTTTTTCCTTTATGGGCTACTCTGGCCAAGGGGGGTGGTTACAACGAACCGCACTTTCCATACCGGATGAACTAGTGAACACTAGAAACGAAGAAGGAAACCCTCCAACATGTAACCCAAGCGACAGATTCCTTTACGGTTATCGATTTGCAACGAAAGATACGAATATCTTCTATTGCAAGTTCACCAGAGAGTTTGTCACTTGGGCAGGAAGTGTGTGTTTCACCCTGTAACCTGTCAATCATTGAGTCGTGCGTCTGTATCGTATTGGTATTTTGTCATCCTACCAACTGCTTCTATGTCTTAAATGTCCTCGTCGATAAAGCTTTTCAAAATTTCGTATTGTATCCGCTTCTGTCATGGCCCTGCTTTCCTATATAGTCTTTTATGTCTGAAGCGGTACTTACGATTATTGCTTTAAAGTTCCTAAAAAGATGTAGATATGTTTGGTGTACTAACACTATCCATTCTAATCTGTTCTGATTGTTTCTATCTTTGTCGAAATTACGTTACATATGCTTTTCCCCATTGCATCGCTTTTTTTACAATGCCGGAGAAACCTGTTAATATATCAAGCTGAAAATTTGTCAAGAATAAAGAAATAATAATAATTACAATAACAATAATAATAACAATCCCTGGGCTTTGGATGATGAGCTACAGGGTGCGTACCCTCGCTTGGCGGATGGGGGTGGGAGTCAATTTACACTTCACGTATTGACAAAGTCGGACCATACCGAGATCGATCGTCCGCTTATAAATGTAAAAAAAATTAAAATTATTATGTAGTCTGGATCGATCACGGAGTGGACAGGACTAATAGAGCTTGAAATTGACAATAGGTCATTAGGTGGTTTCGAGCATTCTTATGCCTGGAATTGGTCACCAATTTGAATTATCTGGATCCAGTTGGGATTAATGTTAAGGCCATCGTCCAAGTACCATGCGCGCGGGTGGTTTTAGGAAATTTTCGATGGAAATTTCGAAAAATTTGCCAAAACCAAAAACATACAGACCTTTGAAATACATTCATCTATCTACAGGGTGAAAATGGCTGGAAAATTCGGAGGATTTTCCGAGTCTTATCAAAAATAGCTCTGAAAAATGAGTGTTTTTGTGATCTTTCACAATTATCTGGAAAAATAAAGCGATGACATAAACTTTTTTTTCCAAATAAACTTTATTATGGATACACAGATTACATTCGGACACATTTTTGGAAAACCTTTTCTCGCTTTTCATAGAAAATCCACGAATTTCAAAAATTTTCACGAAATCGGTTATATGAAATTCGTTGATTTTCCATGAAAAGCGTGAAAAGGTTTTCCAAAAATGTGTCCGAATGTGATCCTTGTTGCCAGCATGAGGTTTTTTTTTTTTTAAGATTTCATTCCATCGAATTATTTTTCCAAATACTTGTGAAAAATTACAAAAAAAGCTCATATTTTCAGCGCTATTTTTGATAAGACTCGTAAAATCCTCCGAATTTTCCAGTCATTTTCACCCTGTAGATAGATAAAAGTATTTCAAAGGTCTGTATGTTTTTGGTTTTGGCAAATTTTTCGAAATTTCCATCGAAAATTTCCTAAAACCACCCGCGCGCATGGTACTTGGACGATGGCCTTAACATTAATCCCAACTGGATCCAGATAATTCAAATTGGTGACCAATTCCAGGCATAAGAATTCTCGAAACCACCTATTGTCAATTTCAAGCAGTATTAGTCCTGTCCATTCCGAGATCGATCCAGATAACATAATAATTTTAATCCTTTTACTTTTATAAGCGAACGATCGATCGATCTCGGTATGGTCCGACTTTGTCAATACGAAGTATAAATTGACTCCCACCCCCATCCGCCAAAGAGGGGTTCGCGCCCTGTAGCTCATCATCCAAAGCCTAGAGTGAGTCAACCAATCAAGAAAATTGAAATATTTTATAATCGTGGGAATCATGTCACACACAGCAATACCATGCTGTACAGAAGGATAAAATAAATTTTGAATTGAATAGGAAAATTATAGGTGTGAGAAAAATATGTTCTTGGGAGGAAGCTATAATGCTACAAATTAAAATGAACTGGGGAAAAGTTATAATGCGTTTAAAAAAAGGAGAGTACATTACTCAAGGGACGTAAACAGAATGGCATAGAATACGGAAATAATCTTATAAATAAGGATTTCTATGGTGAAATAAGATGGTTTATCATTCAATAACATAAAACTAACACTGAAAATACACTAAAAGAATACTTCGAACTAAAGAGAAAATAGGGATGAGATATGACGTATATGACAAGAAAAGGATAAGTGAACAGACTATCAAAACGACGCAGGACAGCAGATAAATCTAATGTATGCATTAATGCAATGATCTTAGTATGAGTGATTAATCTGGATCGCGATTCTGGAATGAAAAAAAAAAGATGCGTACCATAAAAATGAAGTGAGGATTTCTAAAGTACAAATTACGCACTCAAATTAGAATGTCGAAAAAATATAGACACGACAATATGGACACGTAAAAGTTACGAAAACACAATGAAAGAAAGATACAACAAATAATTAAAATATTATGTACCAAAGAATTCATGGGGAATTAAAAAAATACATCTATATGAAAACTCTGCCACTAACAAACTAATAATATTGGAATCCTCAAGAAACAGAGAGATAGGAATTGACATCATAAAGGGGAATAGTTCAGAAACTAAACATAACAAGACAAAAAAAATTATTTTTGATTGAAGACAACACATTCAGCACGGAATTAGAATCTAAGTTACTTTATGGGTTACTGTTATTATTGGAAACATATTAAAACCCAGATTTGAGTCTGTTTTTAGAAAGGAGAACAGTAATACACGCCGGAAGAACCAGGTCGGGTAGTCGGGGAGAGGAGCTGCGGCATGGATACTAGACAACCGACCAGTTTAGAAGCGATTCCAGTAATAGAACGGATGGACGACTTCTGATGCTATGGTTTCTGAGGATGGTAAGGCACCATTAAAATGAATACGGCAAAGAAGCTAGTTGCGGGATAGTTTGGAAAAGGTTTAGAAAAGGTTCATAATAAGCTACAACAAGCATTCGCATGCCGCAACTTTAATAATAATTTTCTTTCCACAGACAAAGACCTGCATCTGCGGGTTAAAAAGGTGCAAGGTACCTCAACGAAAAAAAAATAAACATGAAAACTTCTCAATTAAAGGTAATTCAGTCGAGATAACATATAGACGAATAAATATATCGACAGATACACTTAAATGCATTGAAGCTAAAAAAATACATTCAACTAATAGAAAGAACAAGTATGATAATGAAATCAAAAACAAATACGATGCACAAAGATATGATAATGAAAAAAAAAAGAATATGATGTACAATGCAATCGTGAAAAAAATACGTATATAAAAATAATAATAATAATAACAATCGTAGAATAGAAAATTGATTACATTAGAAGCACAGAATCATACAAAATGACTAGAAGTTTTTTTTTTCGGTAGTCTCAAACTGTGTGTGTGCCCGAAAATAGTCGTCGCAGAAGGAAGGATGCCGGTAGCTTAGCCAACCTACCTAAGAGAACGAGAGGGTGTGGTCGGATGCGGTGGCAGGTTGAAGACAAAGGGAACCGTGGATACCAAGATGTCAGAAGGAAGAACAGCAGAGTTGAAAAATCGAGGCAGAAAATTTACAAAACCTTAGTATTGAAGACGTGATAACAAAGTGAAGTAATGGCAATGCTACAAATTGCTACATCAACGAGTGCAACTGATAACAAAATAAGGAGGAAGTAAACGCAGTCAACACAGTTAAAGATGACTTGCGTGGGTATGCCACAACGTTACAAATCGCTACCCCACATTTAGTCAGTGAGCATCGCCAAGCTCAACTGAAGCTGAGCTGAGCTGAAGTAGATCGCCCGTAGTTGCACTTCGTGATTGATCGAATGAGTGGAAATGTACAATGAACCAAGCTTGGGAGAAGCAAATCATTTTCATTGTACATACCCACTCACTCCTAACTCTTTATTAAATGATAACGACGCTGGCTACGACCAAAGGCCGTGCTACTGAGGGAAAGGAAGGAATGTTAGTCCGATACTCGTTGTTTCTAGAGACCGCGGGTACCACTGTATCTCCACGAGCATCACGGGATAGGAGATTTGTTAGTAGGGAGGGAAAGAGATCCGGATATGTTTTGATAAACAATATGATCTCAACAAAGCCTGATTTTCGATACTCAGGAGAAATATAATAAGTAAGAAAAATATAAAATATCTCCAAGGAACGATCTCACCAGTATTCCTTTTCTCCTGCTCGCTCTGCAGTCAGCAACGCGAGATGAAACACGACCACTGAAAGAATGAAATAAAAACACTCGCGAATGGGTCCGCTGCAGACCAACCCTAGACCAGAGATGCCAGGTTAAAATTTCTAATATCTGCAGACAAGGTTTCAAAAGTCTGTGAATGTGAAAAAAAATCAGCAGTCAGCAAGCATGCCTTACTAGCAGCAATTTCTCTATTAAGTATGACACGCAAAACTGACTTGGCGAGCAACAAAAAAAAAGGTCGCAGTAATTACAAAAGTCTGTAAATTTGGACGAAAGTCTGCGAAAAACTCGATTTTCAAAAGTCTGCAAAAGTCTGCACTACAAAAAATGTCTGTAGCACTATACCCGAAATCTGCAGATTTACAGACAAATCTGCAGATCTGGCATCTCTGCCCTAGACCTTCAGTCTGAATGACACGATCGACTTGTAGACTTTCACACATTCCATAGAAAAAATAACTCAAAATAACTATTTCAACCAAATTTTTAACTATACATATCAAACAACACATTGAAATTATACTTTTTTGAGAGCAGCACCAGGACACCGCATCGCGCTACCAGTGATGCAAACTCTTTCCTGAGCATCGCCAAGCTCAACTGAATACCATAAACAAGCATATGAAAATCAAATTTTATTAATACGTGGAGAACTAAAAACACTACGAAGAAAACAACCACGAAATCAAATGAAATGCATAAAAAACTGCTAGGAGCCTCAACACATTGTACCCAACGAAGAAGTTTCATCACTTCTCTCGGAACGATGATGCCCAAAACTCAAATGGGCCAATGAATAATTCTTAATCGTTAAGGAGAACACATACACGAGGACCACCGTAAGGTTAGGGAATTTAGTTCACGTATAGCAAAACGAAAACAAACAAACAAAATCCCATGTGTAAATAAGTTGGGCAACAGTTATTATAAACACAGTTTTGAATTGTGATCCAGCTACAAACCTCATTGTTTTAAGCTGACGCAATCAACTTGATGTTCATCCTTCAGGTAACATCAAGCTCAGTAAGTAAGGGGGCATGCAGCGCTCTTAGCAAATTTTCCTTTGAACTTGCTAGTATTGTAGAAAAAGTAAGAAGCTGTGAAGGAAAAACTCGTCACCTTTCAGACAAGCCTTCAAGTCAGCGTAAACGCGACGAGCAGCATTGCAAGAACAAGCAACCCAGTCGTGAAGGAAAAATTTGTCACCTCTCAAGCAAGCCTTCACGTCAGCGTGAACGCGACGAGTAACAACAAAAATATCTTTTCACGGACCCTAGTCACTGCCACTGGCATAGTAACAGTGGTCTCGGCTTTCGGTAGAGCTTCGGGAGAAAGTCGGATGAACTTTCTACTTAAAATCACAAGCTTGTACTAAAATCTTCGGACTTCACCCGAAAGAAAATGTTAGGAGCTTAAAAACTCATAGTTGGGAAGAGTTAGGAGTTAGTCAGTCTCAGAGTGTTCGCGGAAAAATATCCGTTAGTCTCGGGCGTCGGCCCGTAGACAAGTTAGTCGGTCCCAAAGAGTGAACGGTAAATAGCCGTTAGTCGGACAGTCAGTTCGTGTGAGTTCAAGTGCAATCAGTTTTAAGAAGAAAAACGTGCTCAATCCACCTAGCAGTGAGATGATACCTTTTTTTATCAATCCGCATTGTATTTTTTGCATGAATATTCTTCGGTGTTTCAGTTCTCATGACATTATTTTAATGATCGTCGATTTAAGCGGTAATTTGAGATTTTAATCATTCATTACTCTCTAATGTCGAAACTGCAAATCGGATCGAATTTGAATCTAAACGTGTGACAATCGATTGAACATTTCATGATATGTCGGAGTAAGTTCCACTTTAGAGTTTACGGTAATTTAAGGTACTTCCAGGGCCGGTTTGAATTTTAAAAATTCATCATTCTGTAACTCCAGAATCGGAAGTCAGAATTGGATACTATTAATTAATTTTGTCTTCGTAGATGTGGCTTTTTTTAGAAAACGATTGAGCTTTGAGAAACGATTCGATACTGGAACCGTAATTCGAAAATCGGTTTAGCCGAAGTCAGATAAATTCACCTGAGTAGCTGTTTAGTTTACATTTGTTTCAAAATGTTTGCAAATCAGTATAAATATCTTTGAGAAATCGTAGTGCGAATTAAATCCGAATCGAAAACTGAATACCACTAAAACTGAAATAAGTTTATATTTCTTTGCGTTTCGCCTTCGGCTCGTCAGTGCTTAAAGCAGTTCAAACTGAACTGCCATCTCGTGCCTAGCAGTTCAACTTAAACCGCTAAGCAGACGCAAAGTTTCAAACTATATGTGCTTTTTGCACAAACCAACAAAACCCCTAAATGTTCACATTCTGCGACGGCCAGTAATAAGCCGTCACTCGTTTACGCCTGAGACGTCAGAAATAATATAGCACTTGTGCAATATTGTTTGAGGGTTGTATAAGTAGTGCGTCTGCTTAGCGGTTTAAGTTTAACTGCTAGGCACGAGATGGCAGTTCAGTTTGAACTCTTTTAAGCAATGACGAGCCGAAGGCGAAACGCAAAGAAATAGAAACAAAATATGTGCTTTTGCACAAACCAACAAAACCCCTAAATGTTTAAGTAAGTTTATTTGGTTATCGACTATCCAAATCTGTAAACCCGATAAACCTGATTAATTGATGTGAAATGGACATTTTTATACTAATCATCCTGTATCCCCTAAACCGGAAGTTGGATCTGACTTAAGAGCAAGATGTTTTACAGGATCTTAAAACTTTTCATTTGAACCCAAGTAGCAAATGTAACTTATTGAAATTTCAAGAGGTTCTACAATTGTCTTAGAATTGTTTTTTATGTTAGATAAGTTCAAAAAGATTTTCAAAACTATAAAAATCGGTTGTGCAACTTATACCTGTTAAGTTTTACGGTAATACCGAAAAAATCACTATAGAACAATTTTAGGTATATCTAAAACAATTGTGCAGCAAATCACCAACTTGTCTAGTGGTTATAAAAGCTCTGCCAAAATTTTCACATCGTCATGTAAAAACGAAGTAACTAAAACAATTCTACTACTTATCAAAATTTTTCCAAATGGCTGTCATAATTGTATCGGACTCAATATATGCTGAAATGGTTGTATATCTCTTGTGAAGAAAAAAATAGTGAAATTATGCTCTCCGCAAGGCAAAAACTTATAAGCCGAATTGAAAACCTCGCAGGAAAAACTATTTTGCTGCCGAGTCCGCATTGTCTAGATTGCCTCATGAAATATTAGGTCAGTGTGTGCAGTTTTCTTCATTTTTAGAAAAACAATTCGAAACTTGCAAATAAGTTGTACCAGATTTATCTGCTTGAAATGAACGTAAAACTTGCCGACTTGAGAATATTATCATAAAAGTTTTAGAAATACAGCATTACAAACGCAATGAAAACAAAAATCGATCAATTAATTTGTATTCGGTTTTCATCTCGCGAAAAAATGAATAGACCTGACATCACTTTTCAAAAATATTGAACGAAAAGTTACGTTCATCATAGTTACTCTCATAGTTATAGTTATATATTATTGTTCTTGCAACTAAAGCACATGGGGTCATCAAAATAATACCTACAGTGCGTATCACAAATGTCGTGTTCACTAATATGAATGACTAAACTGTATTGTTGTTCAAGTCAACTAGTTTGATAAAAACGAAAATTTCTCTTTTCAATATTTACATGTTTATATTTCCTTTTATTTAGGTAAAATAAATCATTACATTGGTTGAACCATTTTCTTTTCGACACACTGTTACCCTCGATGCCATATTGGAAAATATTGAAGAAAAATTAATTTAAGATTTTTCAGATTAATTGAAACATCAATATGATTAAAATCGTCTGAAAAGCTGTATGAATGTTTGATAACTTTCTTATACATATTTAAAATACTCTCCCGATCATATTCATTGAAAAGAATAGATTGTTATTTTCATAGAAATTGATGTGCAATAATCAAAACACGTACATTCAAAGGCGCTTAAAAATTTAAGGCGTACGAAGACATGTTTCACCATAAAAATGCAGTTCGTTGTCGATTTTCTATTTGCTTAAACATAAAAGATCAATTTTACAATATGTAGTATTACCATTTATTTGTGTGCAGAATATTTTTAAAGCTTCATGTTTGTGGTACGGGCAGTTGTATAGAAAATCAAATGTGAAAATTATTCATTAGAACTTATGTTTGCTATGTTTTAGTAAACATCAATTCAATTCTTGTTTACATTACGTATTAGTTCCCATGAGCTTCACAATTGTTTTTTTCGCTGATTTAATTGCTGCATTTGTAGTGGGATCGATGCATGAGTTTTTGTTTCAGTTGCACAATAATTGTGAATAAATGTTCATGGCAACGGAAGAACTTTTAAAGATATGTTGCACAACACAGGAAAATTGCGCTTTTCCATAACACAACAGTTACTACAAAGTAATATGAACTAATTTGATAAATTGCACAATCTGTAGAAAAATACAGGAAAGTAACTTAACGTGCTACTTGGGAATGGGTCCACAATTTTCATTTCGTTTCACATATCAGATGTTTACATTTCACATGTAGTTCAGGAACCAGAAATTGGATCCAAACATAATTCAGGAACCTTGTTTAGAAACATACGACTTTTCGTATGAATTTGAGTTTGTAGAAAATGGTTGAGTCATCTCCGAAAAAAATTGAGTGAAATTATTTGTCAAACACGCATTTGCCGATCTCGACGAACTGATTCGAATGGTATATGGTTGTTATGTTCTTCCAGCATTTATTTTCAAGCCAAGTAGTTTAAATCCAAGTAGTTTAAATCAATTTAATTATGGAATTGCTTTTACCTGGAAAATGCTCATTTGGTTTGCATATAACATATTCGAACAATTATGTTGCCAAAAACGAACCGTGCTAAAACCGGTCCAAGGCTCGTTAAATGTCATGAAAAAGGATACTGTACACAGTCTTTTTGGTACTTAAATGACACTCGTATTGGTATATGACAATCGATTGGTATATGACACTTCTAAAGTTTGAGCAAATTCTATACCTATTTTTCATATATATAAAAAAAGGTAAAACGGTTGCTGTTGGCAAATGTGACAGGATTCGTTTGGATCCGTAGAGTGAAACACAGGTTCAGGTTAGAATTTGCTTTTAACTGTAATTTTGATTGATATTAGAGTTCACATAAAATTGATTCAATGGTTTAAACACTTACATTTCTAGTCCTTAATTTTAATCTGTCTGTCATCTGTCCAACAATATGATATGAATTTTGTATTATTTTTATCTGACCTAGCATAAGAAAGGTAGCAGTTAGCCTACAGCTTCGTGTCTGGCATATACCGATGCTAATCAAATACTGATCATATCATCTAAATAGGTAAGATCACCGAGTGCTAGTTGACTGTGTTTGTTATCTCGCTTTCAATCACTGGGTGATCGGTGTCTTGCGAACTGTCGTCCTGAACAGTTGCCGTAGTTTAGATATTTTAAATAAGCAAACATACAGTCCTAGAAGCGTAGATCCACTTTAGTGTTACCGAGAAAAGATAACAAGTGATAACAGTTTTTGCGGAAAATGTACTACCACTATGTAAAAGACATAATTGTGAACTAATAACACTAATAAAAGTTTAAAGAAGAAAAAAATCTACTATTGTTCTGACTGTGAAAAAAGAAATCATCCCTCCAATCCTCGACGCACGCCGCTCGGATTGCGCGGCAATATAGGCTATTCAGCTAAATAGTCTATTCACTACTAGTGTTGAGATGAGCAAGGGTGCCGTTACCCTACCAAATTATACTTGCATTTCACTCCAAATTTATTTCATTTATCAATTGAATGTACTTTTTGGAACACAGTTGTGTTTGAGTTAATCTAATTGAATTCAAGAAGTATAGCTACATCTGGCCACAACAGGTAATGCAAGTTATGTTTTTCGGACATTGGTAACACTCATGTAAAAGCCGAAAACAAAAAAAAAACATCCTTAGAATTTCAATGAAATTGCTCCATCAGGATGAAAGCTGCATATTTAACGGTGTTTATTCGACTTTGCCAGCAGACCAAAATTCTGTTGTCTCTGTATGAAATTTCAGGGAATTGTGACAACCAAAATTAGATATTCACATCCATCGTGCAGATAGAGATAGAACTAGAAATTCAATCAATGCATGCTAGATCTTCGAGAACAAAATATGAATATTAAATTATTAAAAAAACGGCACCAAACGATCTGATTTGTGTTTAAATTTTATTGAGTCTACTTTATTCACGTGTTTCTTTATTTCGAAGTACATGTTCAATTAGGTATGGACGCCAAATTAACAGCATATAGGTTTCCATTTTCCGGTATATAAATTGTGTTCAATTCCGTCAATTTAATTTATAGAACGACTATAAGAAAAGCAGTGAAGCAGTACTATGACGAGAATCTGAAAGACGAAGCACAAAATACAAAGAAAAGCACAGGAATCAATATGGGTGCACACTCAGCCGAATACAGATTTCCAGCGCCTGATCTGTAGGAGATAAGTGAGGAGATCGGCAAGCCGACAAACAAGAAAGCCGTGGGAAATGATCAATTGTTTAGCGAGCTGCACAAGCATGGAGGAAAGCCACATGGGTTGATGAGATTCTACCACAGGAATGGATGAAGGTAGTGTATATGTCCCACATACAAAAAGAAGGATAAGCTAGATAGCTGCAATTACCACGCAATCATATTGCTGAACGCCGCCTACTACGGATCACAAATTCGCGATAAGACAAGTACTCCAGAAGTGTGAATACAACGCACCCACGCATCCCCTTTTCATTGACTTCAAAGCGGCATACGACACAATCGATCGAGAACAGCTATGGCAGATCTTGCACGAATACGGTTTTCCGGACTAACTGACGCTATTGGTCAAAGCAACGATGGATAGAGTGATGTGCTACGTCCGAGTATTTGAGACGCTCACGAGTCCCTTCGAATCTCGAAGAGGGCTACGGCAAGGTGATAGACTCTCTTGTATTTTGTTCAATATTACTTTGGAAGGTGTGATTCAAAAGGCGAGGAACCAGACGAGTGCACGATCTTCCGGAAGTCCGTAGAACTTTTGGCTTCGCGGACGATGTTGGTATTGTGAGATACATTGTGAGGTGTATCGGACTGGCCATAAATGCGTCAAAAACAAAATACATGAGAAGTAGAGAAGAAACACTACGCCTTCCACCACAGTGACGATATCGAGGTGGTTGACGAGTTCGTGTATTTGGGCTCACTGGTGACCGCCGATAATGAAAACAGTATAGAAATTCAGATGCGTATTTTGGTAGGAAATCGTGCGTACTTTGCACTCAGAAAAACACCTCGGTCGAGAAAAGTACGCCACCGCACGAACGCTCATTGGACCGGTTGTTCTCTATGGCCACAAGACCTAGACTATGTTTGCAGAGGATCAACGCACTCTTAGTGTTCGTGAAAGAAAGGTGCTGCGGACCATCTATGGCGGAGTGCAGATGAAAGACGGAACGTGGAGACGGCGGATGAATCGAACGGACAGCCAAAATCGGACGTCTACGATGGGCTAAACATGTCATTAGCATGTCGGCGACCGTGGATCTACACGGAGAAGTTTGCTAGATACAGCAAAGAGCACAGGTATGTAAAGATACCAAACAGTCAAAATCAGTTTAAACTATTTTTCACTTCGAGCTGTTAGCGGAATATATTCAATAGTGTCACTATTTATGTACCATTTCATTCCACTATTTCACTGTCACGTTATTACACTTTCACAAAGTCACTATACTTTAATGAAGCATAACAAACGTTACAATACAGAATGTTATTTACATCCTTCTTCAGTGTATCGGTTTTCTAAGTGATCAAGGTCGAAAGATACCAGTTTGCCTTTCCTTTTGTTTGCTTTTAGCTGGACTATCCGATCTTTTACCGTCAACGTAGCTTGAAATATGTTGGTGGAACTAGCACATTTTTGCGACTCAGTTAATATGTTATGGGAGTACATAATATTTTCAATTCTCAGTTTAAGAATCCGTGCAAGAATTTTGTAGTCAAAATTGACAAGACTAATAGGCCTGTACGAACAAGCGGTGTCACCCGCTCCACGCTTTTTTACTAACACAATTATCCCATCGACGAACTGTGCAGGAAGGTTAGATCTGATCGCCTCATTCATGATCAGGTTGAGCTCTCGGTGGATTACGTCAAAACTGCGTAAGTAAAATTCCTTAGGCAGCCTATCGGACCCGGGTGATTTTTTCGAAGCACTACCACGGATTACAGATAGTGTTTCGCTTGTGGTGATTTCGTTCATGCAGGACTCATTAATTGGATACTGTCCGGGTATAACTCGCTGGCACTGAAAGGGGCCCCTTCTACTTACTCTACATACTCACGTGCGTAGTAAGCATACTCGGGTTGTTTTTCTATCCGTCATACGCTTGTCGTAGTGAACCGAACAGACGCTGCTGCTTCCGATAAAATTAATCGAAGGCAAACTTTAACTTCCAGCGATAGAATGACTTTATTTTTGGTTTTGCGCACTTTAACCACCAAGTACGTTAGTTACGGCGCTGACGAGTCCAATATTGCCACCGTATTTGGAACTCGTCAATGTTTTCGGTAGTCAAAAGATGCGGGCGAAGCGACCAAAATCCGGTACCATGAGGTCTGTCGGTGAAAGGAAAGCAAATTCTAGCGGTAACAGCTTCGTTATCGGAGAAGCAGCAGACGTGAGTAGCGGTGGCTCTCAGGTGATTCCGCAGGCCAGCGCTCACATACAGACGATCGAGCCTGGACGAAGAGTTGTGCATGATGTACATGTACTCAATGTCACGTGGTCGAAGCTGTAACCACACGTCCTGCAGTTGTAGTTGTTGGACGGTCGATTGTAACGACCGGCTAGCGTTCGTACCCGTAGCATCGGATATTCTCAACACGCAATTGAAGCCGCCACCGAAGATCGTGTGTGCTGGCCGATGACGAAGGTAGTAAGCGACAGTTGTGTTGAAGAAACGTTTGCGTTGCGCTCGTAGAGCAGTACCAGATGGAGCATATACATTACACAGTGTAACATTATTTACACGCAGTGCGATCAAGCTTCCGTCCAGGCTTTTTTCCACATGAGAGAATTTTATATGTTCTTTGAGAGCGATTGCAGTTCCTCTCCTCGCATGGTCTACATTGCACACTACTTAATCTATATACGTAGAAATAATCATTAGGACCATATTTTGTCTGTTGATTATGTATATTAGTAAATAAATAGTAAATAGTAAATAAATACTTTGTAGTCGGGTAATGTTAGTGTTTCGTTTTCAACTTCTTGTAAGTAGACGATGTCGAGATCCATCGATCGGACGAAAGTACGGAAAGCACTCAGTTTTGTTTCATTGGTTATTGTGTTTATATTGATGGATAAAATGTTAACGCTGACGAAGTCCATCAAGATTGTATTTTACTGTCCGATAAGTCAGTGTGTGCAGACTCGGTCTGGCTGGGTTTTAATATCTTGTTCGGCTGTCTGTTCGAGCGGCGTGGACAGTTCGATATCTAGGAGCTGTCCGTTTCATTTCCATCGTTCTTCCGTTGTGCACTGATAGTTGCCGGTATCCAGGGCTTGGGGGCAGCTTGTGCTGCAGTAATTCTCTGCTAGATGGAAGCAAGGTGTAGCTGGAGGAGCCATTGTGTTGTTCTGCTGTGTCTCGGTTATCTTCGAGTCAACGTTTGAAATGCTCGGTTGGAGTCCCGCGGGTTCGGGCGAGGATTGTGTTTGTGTGTCCGCAGGCTGCTGCCGAGGTGGTTTTTTCATCGGTGCTGTCTTCTCCGGCTGGGCCGACATTTTCGTGACGTTCGCGTATGAGAGGTCCGCTGTAAGCTTCTGAACTAGTAGCTTCTTGTTTTGCACACACGGGATGCCAATGTGTACAAATTCGTGGCAATGTAAGCAAGTATGCCGCTGCCCCTTGTAACTTACCGCTGTGTCTTCCCCCTGGATGTTCACGAATGAGGGGATATTCTTCTTCACCACCATCCGAGCGATATGCACAACAGTTTTTACGCCTTCAAATGCGCCGTAACGATTATCCCAAAGGAGGTCACAAACTTTTAGCACCTCGCCGTATTCAGCGAGAAAAGACGCGTGTGTTGGTGACGTCTTCGGAAAGATCGAATATTTGTACATCAACCGCACCGTCCTCCATCGTTATTCGTGAATTGTAGGACTTCCCGTCGACGTTGACCACGTGCTTGTTGTCGTATTGCTCCACAATCTTCTCGGTTACTCGGTCTCGAGGTTACTGACCTTCACGAAGGTACATCCAAGCCGTCTGCTTGGCTGAAGTTGGAGCACATTATTGCGGGTTAAACCGAGCTCCTTTCCGACGAATTTATGCATCACTTCGTGCGAAAAGTGTTTCGGAAAACTCGAATATTCGATCGGAAACGTGTTTTACGCATCCCGGCGTCTATGTCGCGGTTATCGCGAGCACGGTACTTGAAACTTGATAGATCCGATTGGCAAATAAACGTAGTGAAAGATTGTGCGACTTCTGAGCAAACATCGACTATTTGGCTCGGAAGTTGAACGCTAACTGGTTTGATCGCCACCTAGGGTCAGATACAAGCAGCACACCAAGTTCAATGGTGACCACAACGACGGCAGAACAACCGAGATAGCAGAAGACGATACCAAAAGACTGCCAATTGGAAATCGTTGGATGAGCTTCACGTCGCTCTTCACGATAGAGGAACAGAGACAACAGCAACAAGGTAGATTAAATTTATTTTTTTTTATTTCTCTTATAACTGAAATTTTACTATACATAAGTTTTCATTTTGATATTATTAATTTACAAAAAACAGTTAATGTAATGGATGATCTCATGGAAGATCATCCGAATGCGATTCCGGATACTAGTATGATCTTTAGTACTCCAAGGGCTAAACATTATCCAAAGGGTACCACTGGACCATGGATAGTTTATCTTCGAAAAAAAAAGAAAAGGTATTGAATTTAATTCAAATTACAAAGAAATTGACATCACGTTTCTCAAAAGTTGAAGAAATCTATAAAGTTATTGGAGACAAAATTCGAGTTGTTGTTAACGACATAAAACAGGCAAACGATATTGTAACCTGTAAATTATTTGCTGTTGAATATAGAGTTTACATTCCACCGAAGGAGGTGGAAATTGACGGTGTTGTGACTGAAGCAAGTCTGACAGCCGATGATTTACTTAAAAATGGAGTTTGCCGTTTTAAAAACTCCATGCTTGAGGGAGTTAGGATACTCGAGTGCAAGTAATTGTACTCAGCATCTATTGTCGATGGAAAAAAGTATTATCGTCCCTTAGATTCGTTTCGAGTAACATTTGCCGGATCTGCGTTGCCTAGCCATGTCTATATCGAAAAAAATCGTCTTCCTGATCGGCTTTTCGTACCGCATGTTATGAATTGCACGAACTAAAAAAAATTCGGACATACAACTACTTATAGTAGTAATAAATCTAAATGTATAAAATGTCAAGGGCCTCATAAGGATCATCTTTGCGATAAAGATATTGAAAAATGTGTTTATTGTATCCTCATGATCTTTCAGTATGCGCTGCATTTAAGTAGCGTAAAGATGAAATGAAGCTTTCTTTAAAAGCATGGTCTAAGCGCACATATGCAGAAATGCTTCAAACGGCCATAGATGTCTCCGCCTTGGAAACCGGAAACGGTTTTTCAAATCTTGCGGAACCAGAGTAATCTGACTCTGACGGAAATAGTGTTTAATAGTCTTTAACTTTATTCATAAACGATTCAAATATCAGGCCTTTCCTCTTTGACTGTGTGTTACTGACTGACTGATCGTATAAAAGAGAGAAAGCACACTCAGATACGTAAATGAAAAAGCACCCATCGAGGGGCAAGCTAATACCACAACATCCTCCTTTCTCTAAGAAAAAATAATATTACTTGAGATAAAAATCTTTGAGTTTCTCCGGTAGACGCTTGATACGTTGCAGACGAATGATCTTTGACGGTGAGCCAGACGTATTTTCTTCTCTTGTGGTTTGAGGTTCCTTTCAGATTCAGACGTATTTTCTTCTCTTGTGGTTTGAGGTTGTAAAGGGTGATTTTTTAAGAGCTTGAGAACTTTTTTAAACAATAAAACGCATAAAATTTGCAAAATCTCATCGGTTCTTTATTTTAAACGTTAGATTGGTACATGACATTTACTTTTTGAAGATAATTTCATTTAAATGTTGACCGCGGCTGCGTCTTTGGTGGTCCATTCGGAAAGTCCAATTTTGGGCAACTTTTTCGAGCATTTCGGCCGGAATAGCCCGAATTTCTTCGGAAATGTTGTCTTCCAAAGCTGGAATAGTTACTGGCTTATTTCTGTAGACTTTAGACTTGACGTAGCCCCACAAAAAATAGTCTAAAGGCGTCAAATCGCATGATCTTGGTGGCCAACTTACCGGTCCATTTCTTGAGATGAATTGTTCTCCGAAGTTTTCCCTCAAAATGGCCATAGAATCGCGAGCTGTGTGGCATGTAGCGCCATCTTGTTGAAACCACATGTCAACCAAGTTCAGTTCTTCCATTTTTGGCAACAAAAAGTTTGTTAGCATCGAACGATAGCGATCGCCATTCACTGTAACGTTGCGTCCAACAGCATCTTTGAAAAAATACGGTCCAATGATTCCACCAGCGTACAAACCACACCAAACAGTGCATTTTTCGGGATGCATGGGCAGTTCTTGAACGGCTTCTGGTTGCTCTTCACTCCAAATGCGGCAATTTTGCTTATTTACGTAGCCATTCAACCAGAAATGAGCCTCATCGCTGAACAAAATTTGTCGATAAAAAAGCGGACTTTCCGAATGGACCACCTAAGACGCAGCCGCGGTCAACATTTAAATGAAATTATCTTCAAAAAGTAAATGTCATGTACCAATCTAACGTTTAAAATAAAGAACCGATGAGATTTTGCAAATTTTATGCGTTTTATTGTTTAAAAAAGTTCTCAAGCTCTTAAAAAATCACCCTGTACAATGGTTACCTCAGTAGGTTTTGTTTGTAACTTCGTTGGACGTTGGACTTCTATTTCAGTTTCCTTGTCAAGCGATATTGGTTGAGTGACGTGTTTGGATGGCGATGAATACTGCTGCTGCGTTGCGGGTTCCTTACGCTTCTACAAATGAACAAGACTTCTTCGATATTCCGTTCAGTCTACGTTTATCAAATAAGATCTATCGGACAAACGATTTGAAACTATTCCAGGAGTCCATAGCTTCGAGGTCTCCGGATGTAGTTGAACATAAACGGGCGATCCTGGCAGAAGTTCAGGTAATGGTTTTGATTTCTTATCATAGTGATATTTTGACCGCGTCCGGTTATGCTCGATCGCAGATGGAACATTTTCCATATCTTTCAGTTGCAAATTACTTGCACTGGTTAGTATTCCACATCGAGTTGCTCTAGAAAATAATCGTGCTACCGGGCTGGATTCAACTTTGTTGGGTATGTTCCGTCAATGTAACAGAGCGTACCAAAACTCTTTTCCGCTTTTCGGTTTTTTTAATAAGACGTTTTGCGATTTTAACGGCAGCCTCTGATTTCCCATTTGCCTGTTGGTGATGGGGTGCAGATGTGACACGATTAAAGCTCCACACTTCAGCAAACTGTAACATTTTCTGATTCACAAAGTTTGTACCATTGTCGGTCAATACCAGTTGCGGAATTCCATATCGTGCGAAATTTTCCTTGCACACACTTATCACAGATTCGGGCGTAAGATCTTTCAGTAGGTTTATTTCAAAGAAATCTGAATAGTGATCTACCGTAATTAGAAATTTTCGCTTAAGACCCTTGTAAACCGCAAAAAAACATATCCATCGAAATCATCTGAAACGGATAAACAGGAATTTTATGGCTCTGCATTGGAGGATTCGTCTGAGATGCAGCAAATTTAGCACAGATTGCACACTCTTTCACAACGTCTTTTATTTGTACTGTCGTTCCTGGCCAGAATAAATTCGCCCTTGCCAGCTTCAATGTAGCTTCTACTCCATGCATCGGAAAATTCAAAACGCTGCTGAGTTTCAACTGTTCCATATCTTCCAGTACACTGAAGATGTTATGTTTTTCGAACTTTTCCAAATCATTTCCGTTAACCAATGGTGCTCGAGACAAAGCATCTGCCACAACGTTCTCCTTCCCCGTAACGTATTCGATAATCAAGTTGTAACGTTGCAGATTCAATAGCATATGCTGGAGACGTCGAGGTGCTGATAGGAGTGGTTTCTTAAAAATACTGACCAATGGTTTGTGATCAGTTTTCACAGTAACCCTCGGGTTACCAACCAGCAGTTGGTCGAACCGAATACATCCAAAAACAATAGAAAGTAGCTCTTTCTCGATTCGAGCGTAGTTTTTCTCAATGCTAGTCAACGTTCGAGAAGCATAACAAATAAATCCGTCGTCTCGGAAGACTGCAATACCGAAACCATAGAAACTAGCATCATATTCCATTACAAGTTCTTGTGTCACATCATAGTACTTAAGTGTTTTGATATCCGAAACCAACGATTTCACTGCTTCGAATTCCTTTTCTTCTATTACCGTCCACTGCCATGGGTTAGTCTCGGAGATAAGCTTGCGAAGATTTGGCAGATTAGCACTAAGGTTCGGAATCAATCGACTCAGATAATTCACCATTCCCACGAATCGATGTACCTCTTTTCGATTGCAAGGTGTAGCAAAGTTCTTGATAGCGGCAATTTTCGTTTCATCCTGTCATAAGCCTTCATTTGTCAATATGTGACCATAAAACCTTACAGAGGTTTGACAGAGTTTCATTTTTGATCTGTTTAACTTTACATTGTTATCTTGAAGACGACCCACCAGCTGCTGTAAGCACTGGTAGTGATTGACTAAAGCTTCTTCTAACGAATCGCCGGAACCGTAGATCAGCAAATCGTCAGCTAAGCATTCAACACCCTTTAGTCCTTGGATGACCTGTTGCAGTTTCAGCTGAAATATCTCTGGAGCAGAGGCTATACCAAATGGCAGTGGAGTCCAATGGTACCTGCCAAATGGAGTCCAGAAGGTAGTCATCTAACTGCTTGCTTCGTCCAGAACGACATGCCAAAACACTTTTTTGGTATCAATTCTGGAAAACACCTTAGCCTTTCCCAACTCCGGAAGAATTTCATCCAATGTCATGAGCTGAAGATGCGGTCTCTTCAAAGCTTTATTGAGATGCACCGGATACGAATTGACGAATCGGACTTACAATTTTGCACTATGACCAAATTACTAACTCACTCTGTATTCATTTCTTCTTTAATAATTATTCCATTACTTTCCAGTGATTCCAGTTCTTGCTTTAGTTTGTCGCGCACTGCTATAGGCACTCTCCGCGGAGGCTGAACTGATCCTCGAACACTACTGTCGATTTCCAGTGTAACTTTACCCGGGAATTTACCGTAACCTATGAACAGATCCGAATGTTTTTCCATGATGCTCTGAGCTTTGACACGATAAATGTTCAACCAAATTTTCTAATAACACGTTTCTTTCAACAAAGCTTACTGTTTCACATAACTTTACCAAGCCAAGTTCTCGACAGACTCTGGCGGACAACAGAGGACGATGGTTTACATCCACAACCTGCAGTGAGGAAAGGACCACAGGGCACCCATATAGCTACATTTAAGCTATCGGCCACGGATGCTAATAAGGTCCTCAAAGTGGGCAGCAGGTCGGATGGTCGGTATGACCAGTGACCGCTTACCAACCGCCGGCGGTCGACATGTGCTTCAGGTGTTTCGAGCCTGGCCACAAGTCGTGGAACTGCAAAGGCCCAGACCGGAGCAACCTCTGCAAGCGTTGCGGCGGCGAGGGCGTATGCATGCGAAAGAACGCCACGTTGCATGCTATGCGCGAGCAAAAAGAAGGCCACAAACCACGTCATGGGCGGACCTACTTGTTCAACAAGTGGAAGGAGTAAAACAATATGCAAGTAGTACAGCTGAACCTAAATCACTGTGCAGCTGGCCAGCAATTGATGCACCAGTCAGTGACAGAATGGGGCATTGATGTTGCGGTTCTCTCGGATCCCTATCACACACCGGTAGATAACGGGAACTGGGTGTCTGACGAATCCAAGACGGTGGCGATCTTGACGACTGGTCGATACCTAGTGCAAGAGGTAGTGAAAACACAAGCGGAGGGAGTAGCTATAGCTAAAGTAAACGGAGTTTACTATTGTAGCTGCTACGCTCCACCGAGATGGTCAATAGACCAGTTCACTCGGATGGTCGACATGTTGACCGCAGACCTGGTGGGTCGGAAGTCGGTGGTGATAGCCGGAGACTTCAACGCCTGGGCAACGGCTTGGGGCAGCCGCTTCACCAATAGGAGAGGACAGACGTTACTGGAGGCCCTCGCCAAGTTGGACGTCGTGCTAGCGAATGATGGACTGAAAAGTACCTTCCAGAGGAACGGAGTCGAGTCGTTTATCGACCTGACTTTCTGTAGTCCCGGCTTAGCTGGAGATCTTAATTGGAGAGTTGATGGTGGCTACACCCATAGCGACCATCTAGCCATTCGCTACACGATCGGCCAATTGGCGAGAAGCACAAGGAGGAGTAATACTCCCAAAACTCTAACGTGGAAGGTGGCAAACTTCGACCGCGAAACGTTTTGCGCTGCCCTTGAATGCAAAGAGCTCGATCAGCGGAGATGAGGATGGAAAGGAACACGGCGTTCAAAACGGCGAAGTTAGCACTAAACAAGGCCATCAGCGCAAGCAAAAGAGCCTGTTTCGACACGCTATGCGAGGGAGCCAACTCCAACCCATGGGGCGATGCCTACAGGATGGTAATGGCCAAAACGAGAGGGGCGCTAGCACCCCCTGAACGTAGTCCGGTGAGGTTGAAGGAAATCATACCGGTACTCTTTCCCCACCACGACCCGTCCCCCTGGCAGCCAGCTCCGCTACCAGCGAACGAAGTTGAAAAGGTGACGAACGAGTTGCTCACTGCGGCGAGATCGCTCGATACAAAGAAAGCCCCGGGGCCAGACGGTATCCCGAACCTGGCTCTAAAGGCGGCTATAATGACAAAACCGGACATGTTCAGGGAGGTCATACAGAGATGTCTGGACGAGCGTATGTTCCCAGACATTTGGAAAAGGCAAAGGTGCTGGAGAGTACGCATAGACTGATGTGTCTTCGCGTAATCAGTGCATACCGCACTGTATCGAGGGATGCGGCCTGCGTGGTTGCAATTATGATGCCTATCGGTCTGATAGTGAAGGAAGACGCGGAGCGCTACAGCAAGCGAGGAGACAGGAACGCCCGTAGGGCCTCCAAAGCCGCTTCTCTACGCAGATGGCAACAAGAGTGGGACAGCTCAACCAAGGGCAGGTGGACACATCGGCTCATACCTAGGGTCTCGAGCTGGTTAGATAGACCTCACGGAGAAGTGAACTTCGGCCTGACGCAATTCCTCACAGGCCAAGGGTGCTTCAGATGGTACCTCCACAGGTTCGGCCACGCGACATCCCCTGTATGTCTTTTCAAGAACGCATGATCCCACGCAGCTTCAGCTTCATATAATGGGAAGAATGATCCAACAGGTTTTGACTTTCAAATACCTCGTGGGGTGGTTTGATTCCAAATGCACGTGGGGAGGACACATTAGGTATCTGATAACAAAATGCCAACAAAGAGAAAAATTTTCTTTTTTTTTTCCTTTATGGGCTACTCTGGCCGAGGGGAGTGGTTACAACGTTCCGCACTTTACATGGTGCCCAAATGAACACTAGTAACGAATGAGGAAACCGACCTATAATTGATAGGTTCCATCCAGCATGCAACCCAAGCGACAGATTCCTTTACAGTTATCAATTTGCAACGAATGATACGAATACCTTCTATTGCAAGTTCGCCAGAGAGTTTGTCACTTGATCAGGAAAAGTGTGCTTCACCCAGTAACCAGTCAATCATTGAGTCGTGCGTCTATATCGTATTGCTATTTTGCCATCTTACCAACTTCTTCTGTGTCTAAAATGTCCTAGTCGATGAAACTTTGGAAAATTTCGCATTGTATCCGCTTCGGTCTTGGCCCTGCTTTTCTATATAGTCTTTTATGTCTGAAGTGGTACTTACGATTATTACTTTAAAGTTCCTAAATATGTGTTGATAAGTTTGGTCTACTAACACTATCCATTCTAAGCTGCTCTAATTGTTTCTATCTTTGTCGATGTTACGTTACGTTTCCTTTTCCCCCATTGCATTGTTTTTTTTACTAAGCCGGAGAAACCTGTTAATATCTCAAGCTCATAAAGGAATAATAATAATAATAATAATAATAATTATAATAATAATAATAATAATAATAATAATAATAATAATAATAATAATAATAATAATAATAATAATAATAATAATAATAATAATAATAATAATAATAATAATAATAATAATAATAATAATAATAATAGTAATAATAATAATAATAATAATAATAATAATAAAATTGATAGTAAAAACAGTAGTGCATTTACCTTTTTCTTTTACCATAACGTAACTCACCAAAAGTTAGGTAATTACATAAAATACCTATTTTTCCTTGGTCTTAAATCTTCGATGATAATCTTTTATTTCAACTGTCTCATTTCCCGTCAAGAAAATAAAATCAGGTGTTAGTGAGCTTGTTAGATTATATAATGTAAGGATGGGCATTTAACACTTGATTGCACAGGAAAGTCACAATATGTACAGAATGGAAGTATTGCTTAAAATTCAATGATCTTTTTTTATTCTTTATTTTACGATATATGTACTAAGGCACACTGCACTAGCATTTAGTTATTCTGTCAGTTTTTTTTCGAAGAGAGAATAAAATCATTTTGACTGCTTTTGAGCAATTTAGGTTTGGGCTCTCTAGTGTTGAGCACGCATCCAGGGAACAAGAACTACATGTATTTCGTAAAGAAATACTAGGTGTGATTGTATGAAATGGTCCACGTGAATCTTTTTCTTCCAGAAACACACATCTCACATTCTCAGTTAGAAGGTGATCTCTGTGTCAAAGTTAGAGAAATTTAGGTACATTCAAACCTTTCCCGATTTAAGAGTGTATTTACACTTGATCAATCAGTTTCGTCGTCATTGCAATTTGTAAACATTAGTACCGATACCGAACCGGATCGGAAAAGTTTAAAAGTTCCTTAACGGTTCATAAGATGTCAAGTTACTCCTATATTCCTGATAACAATAGTCCTCCTTTTTGAATTAAATTCACCAGTTCAGCACGAATATATTTTATATTAATATTCATCCCAACTAGATCACGATAATTCAAATTGATGACCTATTCCAGGCATAAGAATGCTCGAAATCACCTAATGACCTATTGTCAATTTCAAGCAGTATTAGTCCTGTCCACTCCGTGATCGATCCAGATAATATAATAATTTTCATATTTTTACATTTATAAGCGAACGATCGATCTCGGTATGGCCCGACATTGTCAATACGCGAAGAGTATAAATTGACTCCCACCCCTATCCACCAAGCGAGGTTACGCGCCCTGTACTGCCCATACTTGCATATCAGTCCCATATGGAAAATCGACATGTCGAGAAAAAGACGATTAAAATTTTATTTTCGAATTTTTTGATTTATTGTGCTACCTAATGCTAAATCATGGTATTATTGCATTAAATATCGGTAATATACACCTTTGCTATTCCAATATTGCAACAAATGATATTATTGAAATTTGCACTTAATGAGACTGACATGCGGGTACTTTGCATATGGGGCAGACATGAGTTGATATTTTTTCACATTTTACTGAACAAACCCTCAACTTTTATTGCAATTTCTGAGAGTATATTGAGGATAGATTTAATTCCTCAAGCTAACTCAAAATTAACGAAAATCGATATGGGACTGGTTTGCGAGTATGTGCAGAGTAGCTCATCATTAAAAGCCTAGGGCCAACAAAGAGTAAATTTTCTTCGAACAATAACAGGATCTGGAGTGCTCATCCGGAAGATCTAATAAAATTGTATCAGACATTGATACTTTCAGTGATGGAATATGGATGCATTTGCTTTCGTTCCGCTGCAAACTCTCATATTATCAAACTGGAGCGAATTCAGTATCGTTGTTTGCGAATTGCTTTAGGCTGCAGGCATTCGACACATACAATGAGACTTGAAGTTCTGGCGGGAGTTCTTCCATTGAAAGATCGTTTTTGGGAGCTTTCATCGCGACTGCTAATAAGATGTGAGGTACTGAATCCCCTAGTTATTAATAACTTCGAAAGGGTAGTTGAGCTTCAATCTCAAACAAGATTCATGACAGTATATTTTAACCATATGTCACAGGAAATCGACTCTTCAAGATACATTTCTATCCGTGACAGCCTCCTAAATGTTCCTGACTCAACTTTATATTTTGACACATCCATGCAGCGCGAAGTGCGTACAATCCCGAAACACCTACGCTTGATAGAAATCCCAAAAATATTTACAAGTAAGTTCAGGCATATTAACTTTGAGAAAATATTTTACACGGGCGGATCACGAATTGAGGAGGCTACTGGGTTTGGTATATTCAACAATAATGTTTCGGCTTCATTTAGGCTTCAAGAACCTACAACTGTTTATACAGCAGAGTTAGCAGCAGTTTATTATAGTTTGAGTGTAATCGTCACATTATCTCCAAACCATTATTTTCTCTTCACAGATAGTCTGAGTACAATTGAAGCCATTCGCTCGAACGCTGCTGGCAAAAATGAACCGTTTTTCTTGGGCAAAATAAAATAGTGCCTGAACGTCATATTGAATAATAATTATCAAATCACAATGGTTTGGATCCCGGCTCATTACTCCATTCAATGAAAGAGCCGTTAGTTTAGCCAAATGTGGTGAAATTTATGAGAAACCGATTGCTTTCAACGAATTCTATAGCGCGTCTCGCCAAAGAGCACCTGCCAGCTGGCAAGCTTCTTGGGATAAAGATGATGTGGGTCGGTGGATGCACTCAATTATTCCTAAAATATCGACAAAGACATGGTTCAGGGGACTGGATGTGAGTAGGGACTTCATTCGTGTGATGTCCAGACTTATGTCCAATCACTACACGTTAGATGCACATCTCCTTCGAATTGGATTTCCGAGACTAATCATTGTGCTTGTGGCGAAGGTTATCGCGATATTGATCATGTCGTTTGGACATGCGTGGAGTGTCGTGATGTCTGATCTCAACTAATAAATTCCTTGCGTACCCAAAGTAGACTATCCAATCTCCCAGTTCGCGACATTCTTGTTTGTCGTGACCTCATGAAACTTCTTTATCATTTTATTAAGTCCATTGGAGTTCCAATTTAAATTTTATTTTATGTTAGACTGTTTTCTCTTCCATGGGTTCAACCAATAGCCAGCTATCTTATATTCAATAACAGTGATGAACTGATACAAACAAACTTGAAATAGTTGAAAGATCATGTACAAAATGAATGTATTTTATTTAATGTAATTTATAATAGCAAATCGCTTGATAAAACAGTATTTAGATTAACTAATGAATACCAAAATACTGATAGGATATTCGAAATGTATTAGGTTTAAAGTACTATGTATTGTGGATGCCACGGCCTGATGCCATGAAATAAACGTATTTATGAAAAAAAGTACCAAACAAGACAAAAATGCATTAATTACTGATTCCATGTAACCCAAAAATGGCTTACTGAGTGAAAGACAATTAAATCCAGAGCTACCAAGAGAAGAAACTTTCCGTTAATTTTTTTACGTTAGAGTTGGAAGTTTTAATTTTACTTACATCGGCTATTACATTTATTCCCAAGTAGTTTAGATTTGTAATCATTTCTCTTTCCTTTGGCTCAATTTGAGCATGCGTCACTAGTTTTGTCAAATTTTCTTCTGAAATACCATTCTTTATCATAACATATAAACAAATAATTCGAACTTTATCATAGTTGGATACTGATTGATCTAATAGTATAGGGACAATATTGCGCATGTGGTCTTTTATTTTCTCTCCTTCAGCGTCTGTTCCCATAGCTAGATCTTGTTCTACGCGGCATAATTTATCAACATATCCTTGATATGATTTCATGCAATCTTCTGCCAAATGTAAATGTGTAGAATATTTAGACAATTGTTTTTGGTATTGTGGCATCTTTTTAATCATTTGTGAAAGATCTTTCATCGATTGCTTCTCCGTTTGAGTAAGTCTTTTTGACTCCGTGAACGATTTCAGGTATTGAGTGACACTCTGAGAAACTACTGCGATATGTTGATGACGTAAATCGACCCATAGGTCATCGTTTTCATCAAGTAAAACCTCCTTTTCAGTAGCATTTGGCGAAGGAATAAATTTATAAACATCGTTGACAATTGGTAATAAGTCATAAGCCATTGCTTGTAAAGTAAGTTCATGCAATAAAGGAGAAACACAATCGAACCCGCGATCTAATATCAACAATTGAGATCTAGCTTTCTCGGGCCCCTCTCCCATAGTTGGTTCATCGGCTTTGTAAGCATCCAGCTTTTGTTGAATCATTTGTGCCAATTCTACGTTGCCATCCCATTCACTGCAAAATTACAAAAAGAAAAAAATATTGAATCAATAACAACATTAATTTTGATTGAATTACTTATATGGAGCTGGATAATTACTCTTCAAAATTTTCTCATAAGCACATAATAAGCAGTTACAAACGACAATCTATTCGTGGATATTGTGTTATTAATAACGACTCCTAAATACAATTACCAATTGGTTGGTAAACGACTCTACAATTTTCTTTGCGTTTCGTCTTCGGCTCGTCAGTGCTTAAAGCAGTTCAAATTGAACTGCCATCTCATGCCTAGCAGTTCAACTTAAACCGCTAAGCAGACGCAAAGCTTACACAACTTATGTAACGCTCTTGGATATTACACAGAAGTGCAATATCCTTTCTGACGTCTCGGGCGTAAACGAATGACGACTGGCTACTGGTCGCCGCAGAGATTTGAACATTCGGGGGTATTTTTTTTGTGCAATAAGCACATATTTTGTTTCAATTTTCTTTGCGTTTCGCCTTCGGCTCGTCAGTGCTTAAAGCAGTTCAAATTGAACTGCCATCTCGTGCCTAGCAGTTCAACTTAAACCGCTAAGCAGACGCAAAGTTTACATAACTTATGTAACGCTTTTGGATATTACACAGAAGTGCAATATCCTTTCTGACGTCTTGGGCGTAAACGTAAACGTGTCTGTGTAATATCCAAAAGCGTTACATAAGTTGTGTAAGCTTTGCGTCTGCTTAGCGGTTTAAGTTGAACTAATAGGCACGAGATGGCAGTTCAATTTGAACTGCTTTAAGCACTGACGAGCCGAAGGCAAAACGAAAAGAAAATTGAAACAAAATATATGCTTTTTTGCACAAAACAAAAAAACCCCAAATATTCAAATCTCTGCGGCGACCAGTAGCCAGTCGTCATTCGTTTACGCCCGAGACGTCAGAAAGGATATTGCACTTCTGTGTAATATCCAAAAGCGTTACATAAGCTGTGTAAGCTTTGCGTCTGCTTAGCGGTTTAAGTTGAACTACTAGGCACGAGATGGCAGTTCAATTTGAACTGCTTTAAGCACTGACGAAATTCAGGCCCCAATGTGGTTCTTAGCCTCTTGTCCAGTAACTTATATCCCTACCTCCCCGCCGTGCCGGCTGGGGTACGAGTAACCATAGGAAAGATCGGGTAACCAACCCCGGTGGGACCTTGGTCGTATGCTGACAGGGAAGGGGGGGATTGCATTCTCTTTACAGAGAGCAAGCCTACCCCACCGTCTGTTCCCCATGTTGGAGCGACTCGAAACAGCGTCTGTTCTTCATGTTAGGATTACCGTCCTTGTGTCAGTGTGGGACTCTAAACAGTGCTCACACGATGGCATTCCGGCGAGACATGAGGTTGGTGCAGACCTAACAAGCCGCCCGTAAAACACATGTTACGTACGATCAAGAAAGAAATACAACTCGAAATAATCGGCAAAGACCTACGCAACGAACAAAGGACTACGATTGGAAGCTTGGCACATGGAACTGCAAATCGCTTGGCTTCCCATGATACGTCCGAATGCTGCATGATGAGCTTCAAATCCGCGGCTGCGATGTCGTAGCACTGCAGGAACTTTGATGGACGGGAGAGTAGGTGTGGAAAAATGGGCATCGAGCGGCTACCTACTACCAGAGCTGTGGCACAACCAACGTTCTAGGAACGGGATTTGTAGTGTTGGGAAAGATGCGCCAGCGCGTGATTGGGTGGCAGCCAATCAGTGATAGAATGTGCGTATTGAAGATCAAGGGCCGTTTCTTCAATTACAGCATCATCAACGTGCACTTCCCACATGAGACGAGACCCGATGACGAGAACGACCCGATGACGAGAAGGCATTCTACGCGCAGCTGGAACGAACCTACGACAGCTGGAACGAACCTACGACAACTGTCCACGGCGGGATGTAAAACTCGTCATCGGTGACATGAATTCTCAGGTAGGCCGGGAGGCAATGTACAGGCCCGTGATCCGGCTGGAGAGCCTGCACGCGGTAACAAACGACAACGGTCAACGATGCAAAAACTTTGCAGCCTTCCGAGGCATGGTAGTTCTTCCCCCACAAAGATATCCACAAAGCCTCCTGGAGATCACCTGATCAACATACGGAAAATCAAATCGACCACGTTCTCGTCGACGGGCGATTCTTCTCCGACGTCATCAATGTCCGCACTTACCGCAGTGCCAATATTGATTCTGACTACTACCTTGTTGAGGTTTGTATGCGCTCAAAACTATCGACGGTGCATAATACTCGTCGCACAGGAACACCGGGACTCAATCTCGAGCAGCTACGTAGCATTCGTACTGCAGAGGAATACGCGCAACAACTGGAGCTAGTTCTACCAACGGAAGAGCAGCTTGGCGCGGTGACTCTTGAAGACGGCTGGAGGAACATAAGGTCCGCCGTGAGTAGCACTGCTGCAACCGTTCTAGGTACGAGGTTATCGAATCGAGCAGTCAGCAGTTGGTCGAAGAGAAAAATGCAGCAAGGCAGAAGATGCTACAACACCGCACTAGAGCGAACGAGGAACGATACAGACAGACGCGGAACAGACAGAACACGGTTTTTCGGAAGAAAAAGCGCCACCAGGAAGACCAGGATCGCGAAGCGATGGAACAGCTGTACCGCGCAAATGACACACGGAGGTTCTATGAGAAGGTGAACCGCACACGTAGAGGCTACACGCCACAGGCCGAAATGTGCAGAGATACCAGTGGTAACATTCTCACGAACGAACCTGAGGTGATCGACAGGTGGAAGCACATAGTACTGCGAGCATCTGAATGGCGAAGCACAAGATACAGAGAACGGTACAGGAATCAATCTGGGTGCACGCTCAGCCGACGACAGATTCCCAGCCCCTGATCTGTCGGAGATAAGTGAGGAGATCGGCAAGCTGAGGAACAACAAAGCCACGGGCAATGACCAGTTGCCAGGCGAGCTGGTCAAACATGGAAAAGAGGCACTGGCTAGAGCGCTGCACTGGATGATTTTTAGGATTTGGGAGAAGGAAATTCTACCGCATGAATGGATGGATGGAGTGGTATGTCCCGTCTACAAAAAGGGCGATAAGCTAGACTGTTGCAAATACTACAAGGTACTCTCCCAAATCCTTTGCCGTCGTCTATCACCAATAGCTAAGGAATTCGTAGGGCCGTACCAAGCGGGATTTACTGGGGCCCGCGCCACTACGGATCACATATTCGCGATAAGAAAAGTACTCCAGAAGTGTCGTGAATACAACGTACCCACGCATCACCTATTCATTGACTTCAAAGCGGCATACGACACAATCGATCGTGAACAGCTATGGCAGATAATGCACGAATACGGTTTCGCGGATAAACTGACGCGATTGGTCAAAGCAACGATGGATAGAGTGATGTGCTACGTCCGAATATCTGGAACGCTCTCGAGTCCCTTCGAATCTCGGTGAGGGCTGCGCCAAGGTGATGGACTTTCTTGTATCTTGCTCAATATTGCTCTGGAAGGTGTGATTCGAAAAGCGAGGATCGACACGAGTGGCACGATCATCCGAAAGTCCGTACAACTTGTTGGCTTCGCTGACGATATTGATATTGTGACACGTAACCTTGAGAAGATGACGGAAACCTTCATCGGACTGAAAGCTGAAGCTAGGCGTGTCGGACTGGCCATAAATGCGTCGAAAACAAAATACATGAGAGGAAGAGGCTCTAGAGAAGAAACACTACGCCTCCCACCACGAATATTGAAAGACGGTGACAATATCGATGTGGTTGACGAGTTCGTGTATTTGGACTCACTGGTGACCGCCGATAATGACACCAGCAGAGAAATTCATAGACGTATTTTGGCAGGGAATCGTGCGTACTTTGGAGTAAACCCTTCGATCGAGAAAAGTACGCCAACGCACGAAATTGACCATCTACAAAATGCTCATTAGACTGGTTGTTCTCTATGGCCACGAGACCTGGACTATGTTTGCAGAGGACCAACGCGCCCTCAGTGTTTTCGAAAGAAAGGTACTGAGGACCATCTATGGCGGAGTGCAGATGGAAGACGGAACGTGGAGACGGCGTATGAATCACGAATTGCAACAAATGCTAGGAGAACCACCTATCGTACAGACAGCTACAATCGAACGTTCACGATGGGCTGGGCATGTCATAAGGATGTCGGACGTTTGCCCAGTGAAAATGGTTCTTGAATCTAATCCGACTGGTACAAGAAGAAGAGGAGCGCAGCGAGCAAGGTGGATCGATCAAGTGGAGGTGATCTCAGAAGCATCCGTGCCTTGATTGGCTGGCGACGAGCAGCCATGGACCGAGTTATGTGGAGACGTATGCTTGATACAGCAAAGGACACCTAAGGCCTATAGCTGTTAGGTAAGGTAAGTGAAACCAATCACATCAATACTGCAATCTGCTACGACAAGAAGCAGATCAATCTACTTGCTCCGACAGGAAAGGAACAACAGTCGAATTTTTTTTCTGATTTTTTTACGGCTAGTTGAACATCGAAATGGACGATTTGTTCGAACTATTGCTTTTTTTTTTATTCAATATTATAATATAATTTTTAGGCACACTGCTTAAGCTCTAAGATGCCAAGGGTATTCACTAATCTTAATTTAGACTAACTTAAAACTAGAATAATATCATTATGTAATGTAGTATCGGGGTAGCGGATTCTCAACAATTCAGCTTTCAGCTGACGATCGGCAGTGGCCGATGAATTGAATATTGCCTGAGGGTGTTTCTTATAGCAGTAGCGAATATCCATGTTGGCCGCATCCTTAGGTCCGTGTGGGTACGCGGGAAACACACCCAGGCTACCAAGGACATAAAACGGGTCTGAGAAATGAGCTCGACAAGCCTTTCGAAGTTTTCAATCACCATCGGATTAGCAATCGATATGAGAGATCCCAGAATCGATTTTCCAACGGTAAGACACCCGCGAGCACTTCGAGACTCATCGTATGAGTCGACTGCATGCAACCTAAGACAATACGTAAACAACGATACTGAATTACTTTCCAGTTTAATGAAATGGGTGTTCGCGGCGGATCGGAAGCAGAAGCATCCATATTTCATTACGAAAAATATCGTTGTTTGGTACAACCTGATCAGGTCTCCTGGGTGTGCACCCCACCATGTTCCGGTTATTGTGCGAAGAAAAATGATTCTCTGTTGGCATTTTTGTTTCAGATACCTAATGTGACATCTCTAGGTGCCTTCGGAGTCGAACCAGACCCCGAGATATTTGAATGTGAAGACCTGAGCTATGGTTCCACCCACTAGTTGAAGCTGTAGTTGTGCTGGTTCTAGCTTCCTCGAAAATACAACCAGCTCAGTTTTCTCTGTAGAGAACTCGATACCCATTTGAAGAGCCCATGTCGACAAGTTGTCGAGGGTATCTTGCAGTGGTCCTTGGAGATCGGCAGCTTTGGGTTCTATCATAGACACAACGCTGTCGTCGGCAAGTTGTCTTAGCGTGCAAGATGTGTTGATACATTGAACAATGTTGTTTACGTAAAAATTGTATAAAAGGGGGCTTAAGCATGAGCCCTGAGGAAGACCCATGTAACTGAATCGTATTGTCGACAAATCACCATGTGCGAAATACATGTATTTCTCGGACAACAGATTATACAAAAAGTTATTCAAATTGGTGAAAGACCATGCTGATGCAACTTCTCAGATAGGATGTTTATGGAAACTGAATCAAAAGCCCCCTTGATGTCTAGGAAAACTGACGCCATTTGTTCTTTACGAGCAAATGTCATTTGAATTTCGGTTGAGAACAACGCAAGACAATCGTTCGTTCCTTTGCCCCTGCGGAAACCGAATTGTGTATCTGAAAGTAAGCCATTAGTCTCGACCCAATTGTCTAGACGAAACAGAATCATTTTTTCGAACAATTTCCGGATACAGGAAAGCATAGCAATCGGTCGATATGAATTGTGATCGGAGGCTGGTTTCCCTGGTTTTTGAATGGCAATAACTCTTACTTGTCTCCAGTCGTGTGGGACAATATTATTCTCAAGAAGCTTATTAAATAAATTCAATAAACGTCTTTTGGCTGAGTCAGGCAATTTTTCAAAAAGTTGAATTTGATTTTGTCTAATCCCGGAGCTTTATTGTTACACGATAAAAGCGCAAGTGAGCACTCTACCATCGAAAACGTTGTTTCGTTTGTATTTGACGTCACGGCGCGGGAGATCCTCTGGTCCGGAGCAGAGTCTGGGCATACTTTTTTTTAGCGAAATCGAATATCCAGCGGTTAGAATATTCCTCGCTTTCGTTTGTGGTGATTTTGTTGCGCATTCGTCGAGCTGTGTTTCAAAAAGTGCTCATTGCTGTTTCTCATGATAATCCGTCTACGAATCGACGCCAATAACCGCTTTTCTTCGCTTTAATTAAGCTTTTCAGTTTAGCGTCTAATGCCGCGTAGTTTCTATAATTATCAGGTGTTTTTTTTTTTTTTTTTTTGTTTCAATTATAGAGGCTTTAACATTAATGTCATTCACCTCTTCGGGCCAGAAAAACTTTCTTACCCTATGTGCGGGGTTGGGAATCGAACCCAGGCGGGCTGCGTGAAAGGCATTGACTTACCCATCACGCTATACCCGTCCTTATCAGGTGTTCTGTTTTTCCTAAACTCGATAAATGATGAAGCTCTCTTCCCGTTTAATTTTGAGCCCTCTTTGTCCAACCACGGGTTGGGCGGACGGATGTTAGTTTTCGCGCCGGGTACACGTTTCGTCTGAGCTTGAGTGGCGGTGTCGAGAATCAAGCCAGCCAAAAACGTGTACTCTTCCTCCGGAAGAAGTTCTTGTGTTGTTTCTAGTTTCTCAGATATCGAATTTTTGTAGCATTTCCAATCAATATTTCGTGTGAGGTCATACGAAACATTGATTGTCTGCGATGGTCTTAATCCGTAGGCGATTAAAATCACGATAGGTAGCTGATAGCTACTGTGGGGATTAGGGATAACCTTTCATGTTGCAGTCCAACCGTATCGATGTCGAGCAAAGGGATAAATCCAGCGCACTTGGTCTTGCTGGTGGTGCAGGAATTCGTGTCATTTCTTCCGTATTCAATATTGTCATATTGAAGTTGTCGCAAATATCATGGATCATAGTTGATCTGTTATCGTCGAGATAACTGCCCCATCCCGTACCGTGTGAGTTAAAGTCTCCTAGAACCAACGTCGGTGCGGGAAGGAGCTCAATGATGGCATGTCATGTTTTGGGATGATACTTCTACAATTGCACTGTATAGCAGTGATTATATCCGTGACCTCGGTGGGTGACTTAGCCATCGAAGGATACGATCGCTGGAAGAAGGGGCCATTTTGAAGAAATATCGAAAGTAGACATGATCCAGTCCACAATATCAGAGAATTTAACAAACCCAGTACCTGGGTAAATTCTCTGACTGATCTCTAGAGACTTTCGGGGGTTTTGAAGTCCCAGGTAATGATGGAAATTCTTGCTCGGAATTTAATTTTTCAAGGCCTGGAGCTTTTTTCTCTGTTTTTTGCCATCACTACCAGTTGTTGTAATTTTTCGAGACCCATCAGAGGACATCTTCGAACCCTTACTGAGGAGCTTTTGAGAAGATTTGTTTCTTCTCTTTCTTATTGATGAGCTATGAGGGACAGCCGAAGATGTACCTTCGAGAGGGTCATCATATTCGCTCTCGTCAGTTGACAAGTAAGCGTAAGGATTTTCGGTAGGTGGCGTAGCACATTTCAACATTTCCGCAAATTAGCGTTTGGAATGTTTCTTGAATGAACGCTTCATTTTATCCTTACGCAATTTGTACACGGGGCAATCAGAGAGGTCACGCGGCCCTTCCTTACAGTAGAGACACTTTTTATTGTCTCCACTGCAGGAGTTATCCGCATGACTCCCTCCACACTTTATACACCGGGATTTATTGCAACAATGGGATGTCCCAATTGTTTGCAATTGGTGCATTTCATGACCCGCGGCACAAAAAGGCGAACAGGTAAACGAATTCGGTCCAGGAGGACGTAATTAGGCAAAGTCGAGCCAGCGAAAGTCACCCGATACGAGTCCGATGGGATATAGGATTTAGTCCCATCCTCAGCGGTCGATACTGAACGCAATTGCTTGCAGTCCAGTATCTTAACGTTCTTGAGTAGGGGGTTTTTAATGCCGCCTGCCCCATGCTTAAAAACGTCCTCGACTTCGCAAGCTGGCACGTATACGCGATACTCTCGCGTGAAACGCTCACTTTGAACGATCTCATTAGCTTGTTTTGCACTGGCTAACAATAACCCTAAGCTTGTCCGGGCGTACTCTTTCAATTTTTTGTACAGTATTGTATCGCGAGGTCAGGTCTTTTGAAAGTCTGAGAAGGTTCAATTTTTTACCGTTGGCTTTGGTCCGTATGTAAACCGCATACGGTCCGGCCGGGAGTGCAAGCCCATCGGGATAGCTTCTAATGCGCGATTTATTGCCACCAGCATCCATCTGATCATCAAGGGAAAGGTCTGGCAATCTTATATCGCCTGTCATGTCACGGACTTGTGTCCGTGGGGTCAGATTCGGAGTGCAAATGAAGTGGTATTAAACAACAGGGAAAATAAAGTTTTACTTAGCTTCAGCTCCAAAACGATGAACAGTTGCCAAGACGCGGTCCGAGGCAATCGATAAATATTCCTTCCAGTAGAATGCAAAAACAAACTGGAAAAAGCACCTTTTTGCAGTCTCTCAGTACACTGTCCAATGAAACGTTTCTCTTTTTATCACTATATATATATATTTTCTAATGTATATGAAAACGATATATACGCAGCGCCCAGCGCTGGCGCTGGCTAACGGTACCACACGCAGTGCTGCTTTACACAAGCTCATGGTCGGCCTTGAGAACGGATTAATTAGAACCATCACTCGACCGCACTGATGCAGACAATAGAATACGGAATGACCTTGATAACGGAATAAAACAATTCACCACGCGATTGGAGAAAGCCGAATTTACGTCCGATCGATCCGATAGTCACGGCACGAATCGAACTATTGCTTATGTTCCCAGAGCCACAGCGTGTCGGCTGTTTAGCCTAGCCTGTAAGCGGCGTTCAGTAGCGCTTCACTCACCACTGCCCGAGGGAAACCAGATTTATGCTTGCGAAAATGACCCTCTGCCACGTCTCACCTTTCCGTTCTATACATTCACATACTTGCTCTCCCTTGAGTACTATCGTTTCTATAATTTTCATTTTCTGTTTCTAAGAAATAGTTCCTGGTTTGATGAATATTGCAATAAGAAAAAAGAATTATCGACTACTACACTCAGTCATAAAAAAGTAACCTGGTGGGTTTCCATTGGGTAGCGGTGAGTGGAGCGCTACTGAACGCCGCGTACAACCTAGGATAAAAAGCCAACACGCTGTGGCTCTATGCACATAAGTAACAGTTCGAACAAACCTTCCATTCCGATATCAACTAGCCGTATAGAGATTCAGAAAAAACATTCATGCAGTGAGAATGCCGTCTCAAGTTGGACGTGTCAACTTCTAGTAACTTTTCTTTTGCCGGTACGGATAGTAAATGGTAAAAGATCTTTATCACTACTTTCCCCCATACCAGAGACTTGAGTGAGTCGCATTGATCAGATGCCTAAGCCCGAGCCCTCTGGCAGAAGGTAAAAGTTAAGTTACTAGAAGATGTCTGCTTGCTTAAATGACCCTCTGTCACGTCTCAGCTATCCGATCTATATATTCACATCCTTGCTCTCCCTTAAGTACTATCATTACTAAAATTTTCATTTCCTGTTTCTTTAAATGGTCTCTGGTTAGGCGAATATCGGAATAAGAAAAAAATAAATATTGACTACAACACTTGGTCATTAAAAAGAGAAAACGTAAAATAACATGTTACCATCGGGTAGCGGTAAGTGGAGCGCTACCCGACCGCCGCTTAAAACCTAGGATAAACAGCTAAGACACTGTGGCTCTGGGCACATAAGCAATAGTTCGATCAAATCTTCCATTTCGATGTTCAACTAGTCGTATAGAGATTGAGAAAAAACATACATGCAAAGAAAAACTCATTGTGTGTGAGAATGCCGAAAGGGTAAAAGATACGAAAAGGTAAAAGACCTTAATCACTACTTTCTGGCATACCAGAGACTCGGGTGATTCGCATTGATCAGATGCCTAAGCCCGACTCCTCTGATAGAAGGTAAAAGGTAAGTTACTAGAAGATTTCTGCTTGCTTAAATGACCCTCTGTCACGTCACAATTTTCCGTTCTATATATTCACATTGTTGCTACCCCTTTAGTACTATCCTTTCTATAATTTTCATTTCCTGTTCCTACAAAATGGACTCAGGTTAGGTGAACATCGCGATAAGAAAAAAAATATTGACTACCAAAAGTAAAAAGTAACATGATGGGTTTCCATCGGGTAGTGGTGAGTGGAGTGCGACTAAACGCCGCTTACAACCTAGGATAAACAGCCAACACACTGTACAATAGTTCGAACAAACTCATTGTGTTTGAGAATGCCGTCGCAAGTAGAAAGTGAAAACTTCTGGTAACTTTTTATTTGTCGGTTCTGATAGTAAATGGTAAATAGATCATTATCACTACTTTCCGACATACCAGAGACTTGGGTAACTTGCATTGATGAGATGCCTAAGCCCGACTCCTCTGATAGAAGGAAAAAGTGAAGTTACTAGAAGATTTCTGTTTGCTTAAATGACCCTCTGTCACGTATCACCTTCCCGTTCTATGTATTCACATTCATACATTTCATTTCTATAATTTTCATTTCTGTTTCTACAAAATGGTCTCTGGTTAGGTGAATATCGTATTATAAAAAGAAGTCTTGACTACTTCACTTAGTCATTGAAAATAGAAAAAGTTTTTATATTTGTTTATTTTTCATTTACTCTATTTATTTGTCGAACAATTGATCAAGCAATAACCTTATCGATAAAACTACGATTTTGTGCATCAATTGATCAACAAAATTTTATACATTTTTTTCAATAAAAATTATGTGGACTTCTCTGCGTATACGCTTTACGTAACCGATTGACTCATATATTTGTTGCATACGTATAATTTTGCCAGAGATGCTTCCATTTCCCTTTGTGGTTTTCGTTTTATTTTCGATTTCCTTGTTGATCGTAGTCTTGGGCTCGTTGATAGTTTTTGTAGATGCGCCTTGTTATATACTGATTACAGTTGATAGTTGGTTTTATGCTGAAAATGTTTTTGTAGCAGATGTACCGGGATCACTAGCTAACGTTGCTGAACGGTTGTCCTTGTCTGGTTGAAGAGGTCTTTTTCACAGTTTCAGTGCAAGGTTTACCGTAATGATGAGCATACAGTGGGCTTTATAGGACGGAAGAGGAAGTCTTGTTCAACCTAATTTACGGAACGCAAACAACAAAAAATGTTTTTGTACTAATTCTATTCGATCTTCCTGCGTGACCAAACTGAGCTACAATATTATTTCTGATCGAACAAAGGCAATGTGTAATGACATTTAGGGGTTAGCCAATTTTTTTCCTAGGGCACATAACCGTTATTATTTTTTCGTTTCGTCTCTGACTCATCAGTGCAGAGCAGTTCAAATTGAACTGCTTAGTGCTAAACTTGGCAGTTCAATTTGAACCGCTAAGCAGACGCTGCTACTTACAGAACACTTTTTGTTTTGCAACGGAGTGCAATGTCTTTTCGGACGTGCCGAACGAACTTTACGTCTGCTTAGCGGTTCAAATTGAAGTGCCGGGATTAGCACTAAGCAGTTCAATATGAACTGCTCTGCACTAATGAGTCAAAGACGAAAGAGCATCTACTATATCTAGCACTTCGATCAGATTTACATTATTATCTTTAGTAAAAGTTTACTAAAGAAATTTAAACATTCACGATCACGATTATCTTCAGAAAACTTTGTGTAGATTTGTTGAAAAAAATTAGCGAAGCGATTACAAATTTCCTGTGAGCTATTACCAACGTTTTCCTTTGTATCTAATGTCGTTTTCGTTTTTAAATTGCACTACACTGGTGTAGGTAAGGTTGCACTGAAACCGTTCGTTTTTGCCAATTGCACTACACCAGTGCTACACTTTTTCTGCACCGATACCACTGGTGTAGGGTAACAGAGGTATTTTGGCCCACTTTAGGATTGATTTTATTTTGGCCCACTTTGAATAAATATCCACCAAATGTTGTAATATCTTTGAAAAACCCTTCCGCAATAGGTAATTTAATGTGTTTACCTTCAAATTTATGTGACATGAGTTACTTCACATCAATTAAATCCGATAAAATTGATAAAGTTTGTTAGGTGGGCCAAAATATATGAAGTGGCCAAAATACCTCTGTTACCCTAGCACTCATTAAAAGTTTAATGTAGCTCTGTGCAATGGAATCGTGCAAATAATCTAACTACCAATAGATTCGAAATTTTTCAACGTGAACGCATATTGCAACAACATTGAAGTGTTTCAATAGTAAACTATTGAAAATCCTGTCTGATTTGACCCATATCAACACCAGCCAATCAGAACGCGTTCTGAGGAAGAGAACAAAATATAAAAGATGAACATTCCACCAAATATATTGTATATCAATATGGATCACTTTAACGAATCCAATGAAAATCGAAAAAGACATCACAGTAACACCATCTCGTGACGAAAAAGGCTATTAATTCAGTCATGTTTAACAGTTTGCGTTTAACGTGCATCCAAAAGTGAAATGTCAAAAAAATTGACCATGATGCCCACATCGAGGTGTGAACATTTTTATATTTAAGTGTGTTTTTTTTCTGACGAAAATGAATATCGCCTATAAAAAATGTAGAATTACGCTTTTTCGGACCTATCGTCTTCACTTCCAAGAGTTATAACGTAGTATTCAACTTTGCTCAAGAATGTTATGAAAAGTGCTGAAAAAACGAAACTTATAGCCTGCCAGATCACTTCTGATATATAGAATATATCAACAAACAGGACTGTCATCATGTATAAAACAGATTACGACAGGAAAATGTTCGAGCTACTAGATCAACCTACGTACAAAATAATATTCAAGGATCCAACAGGTACCATACAGAGACAAAACAATACGTATATTTCCCGATTACTAAACCTCAAGCTCATTGATAAAATAACAGCATCATAATTGAAATCCACTACTGCTGTTTGCCCACAAATATACGGACAACCAAAAGCCCACAAAGATAATTTACCACTACGTCCTGTCGTCCCCAATATCAGTGCACCAACCTACCACCTTTCGAAGTTCATAGCAACTATACTACAGAAATCAACGAACAGTGAATACAATGTTTCAGATAGTTTGCATTTTGCTACATACATAAACCAGATAACGCTCCCAACAAACTACGTCCTAGTTTCGTTCGATGTGGTATCATTGTTCACCAACATACCAGCTGATCTTATAATGCACGATATTATAATGGATTGGGACATTATTAGGAATAATACTAATATAAACCTTATTAAAAGACCACTACAATACAAATATCCAGTACTGACAATACAAATATCCAGCAAGTAATATTCACACACCTGAGGAGGAACAACTATCCATCAGCCTTAATCAACAGATGTTAATTAATCGCAATAACCATCAACATCGTAGCCCACAACCTGTTATTTTAACTCCGAACAGCATCAATCAAACCAATATACAACCCGGTATCAACAATAGCAGTGCAGCAACACAACACACAGAAATGTTCTATCGCTCAATTCCTCAGGTTTCATCACTTACTACTTCCATAACCAACATCTTAAAAACCGACTACCAACATGTGAAGATTTCCCCCAGATCCATAAACACAACATTGCAGCTCTTACCGAACATAAAAAATAACATAGATCCTCTATTGCAATCCAACGTCATCTACAGTTTAAGCTGTGAGGAATGCCAAATGCCTTACATCGGCATGACTCGAAACCAGCTTAAAACAAGAATGTATGGTCACAAGAGCAATATTAACCAGCACAATAGACTCAAAGAAGACGGCAGTGTAAACACCCAGCAACAGCTGATTGCTCTGAAAGAAAAAAATGTTCGATCTCAAAAAGGTAAAAATTATTGACAGAACGTTCCGATCCACCGCTCTACCAATATTAGAAATGTGCCATATCACCAACACAGCGAACACCGTCAATCATCGTACAGATGTGGATGGTCTCAACACCACATACGCTGGTATACTACACACCGGAATAATACTAATATAAACCTAGACTAGACAGGAATAATACTAATATAAACCTAGACTTATTTCTTGAGCTAGTTGAATTCTGTATAAAAAACAGTTATTTTAGATTCCGCGACAAGTACTACGTGCAAACTTTTGGTACAGCGATGGGCAGCCCGTTGTCACCCATTCTTGCCGATATAGTTATGGAACATCTTTTAAAAACAGTCACCAAAAGACTTCCATTCAATATTCCAGTTATTCGTAAATATGTAGATGACTCGTTCATAGCCCTACCAAAGGACCAAACACGCACTACTCTGGATATCTTCAACACATACAACTCTCACCTGCAGTTCACAATGGAAGAAGAAACCAACAACACGCTTCCTTTCTTGGATACTATCGTAATACGAAAAGCGGATCAAACACTAACTACGCATTGGAACTCAAAACCAATGGCATCAGGTCGATTACTCAACTACCACTCATTCCACCCACTTACTATGAAGATTAACATTGCACAAAATTTTATTAAAAGAGTAACCAACCTAACCAATGACAATACAAATATCCAGCAAGTAATATTCACACACCTGAGGAGGAACAACTATCCATCAGCCTTAATCAACAGATGTTAATTAATCGCAATAACCATCAACATCGTAGCCCACAACCTGTTATTTTAACTCCGAACAGCATCAATCAAACCAATATACAACCCGGTATCAACAATAGCAGTGCAGCAACACAACACACAGAAATGTTCTATCGCTCAATTCCTCAGGTTTCATCACTTACTACTTCCATAACCAACATCTTAAAAACCGACTACCAACATGTGAAGATTTCCCCCAGATCCATAAACACAACATTGCAGCTCCTACCGAACATAAAAAATAACATAGATTCTCTATTGCAATCCAACGTCATCTACAATTTAAGCTGTGAGGAATGCCAAATGCCTTACATCGGCATGACTCGAAACCAGCTTAAAACAAGAATGTATGGTCACAAGACCAATATTAACCAGTACAATAGACTCAAAGAAGACGGCAGTGTAAACACCCAGCAACAGCTGATTGCTCTGAAAGAAAAAAAAATGTTCGATCTCAAAAAGGTAAAAATTATTGACAGAACGTTCCGATCCACCGCTCTACCAATATTAGAAATGTGCCATATCACCAACACAGCGAACACCGTCAATCATCGTACAGATGTGGATGGTCTCAACACCACATACGCTGGTATACTACACACCATCAAAACCAACAGAAATCGACGAAATAGAACCAAAACAAAAACGAACAATAGTGCTTCGGTACTCTCACCGTATATTGCGCCCACAGCAGCTAGAAATCAACCATCTTTAAACAACCCGTTAGCGATAATTGCGTACATTTCGAGTGTGAGACCGTAGTGCTGAGAAACCAAAGTGATCATTTTACAATCCATCCACTAATTACCGTCCAGCACAATATATGTTGACCAAACATCCTATCGTTGGCAATAAACGACACCGACAACGACGAAAAGACTAAAGTGAGTTCACATACACTATGTATACCCTTATTTATTGTACAAAATTTCCACCGTAATAAATTTACACTGATTGTAGTTTCCCTTGTAAAAGGCCATCAAAATCGGCCGAAACGTCGGGCAATTTAACGAATACATCGTCTGCCTCATGCATTAAACTGAGAAAGTCACAAATAAAAACTATTATATCAACAAAATTAAAATGAAATGAACGGTGTATTACAAGTTACTTTGATTGTGATATTTTTTTCATTGCATACATGATCTTGAACATAAATTATTTGCACATAATATTTTTTCTCAGGGAAAGTTATAATGTAAAAGAAAACTGTCATTTTTGTGTTTCTCATATAGAAAGGTTATGCAATCACTTGAAAAACCGATTAGCAAATATTGACCCGGAGGACCAAGTGTCATATACCATTTGACTCAGTTCATCGAGCTGAGCAATGTCTGTGTGTGCGTGCGTGTGGGTGTGTGTATATATGTGTGTGTATGTGTGTGTATGTGTCAAATAATCTCACTAGTTTTCCTCGGAGATGGCTAAACCGATTTTGACAAACTTAGATTCAAATGAAAGGTCTCATGGTCCCATACAGAATTCATGAATTTCATCCGGATCCGACTTCCGGTTCCGGAGTTATAGAGTAAAGTGTGTTCAATATTGTACACCGTTACTAAAACCGGCGAAACAAAAAAAGGAAAAAAATTCTAAACTGGTCTCAAAACTATACAAATCGATAGTCATTATCAGTTGGCAACTAAACAAACCGATTGCGGTTATCCTAGTTCCCGGTATCCGGTTCCGGAAGCACCGGAAATAGTGGTCATATATACCAAAATGGATCTCACTCACTTTTCTCAGTGATGGTTTGACCGATTTCCACAAACTTAGATTCAAATAAAAGGTCTTATGGGCCTACCAAAAATTCCTGCATATTTTCGGATACAACAAGCACGATTTAAAGTCATTTAGAGTGCGAAGGCAAAATTGTATAAAATCTTCAAAATTTTAATAAAAACTAGTAGAGTTTGTACGTCATGTTAGTTGGAGGCCGTACGAACCGACTTCTATTATAACGGTTCTCGGGTTCCGGTGCCGGAAGTGCATATAATAGTGAACTTACTCCGTTTTCTTAAGGATGATCTACGCGAGCAAAGCACTGTTTCATTATGTATGTTATACTAGTTAATGCACAAGCATTCCCTTGGTATCTTTCAAAAATCGAAGAGAAAAATTTTGAATAGAATACCACAGTATTATACATAAGAAAGGCATCATTAAACCACTAGGTGGATTCCAACAGGTTTTTTGAATTATAATTTGTTATAATGAAACATTTCAAGAATGTTTTGTCTAGTTTTCAAGTCAATCGATGCAGAGATCTTGGGCCTGTGTGCCGAGCTCTTACTTGTTTACAGTATGAGATAACCAAAAGTAAAAGCCCATAACTTCCAGTTTTGTTCCGATAGACATGAAAATTTCACAGAATATTCTTGAAATGTTTTACTATAAGAATATACAGAGAAAATAATAAATGATTTTTCAAAAGTGTTAGACCCTACACACCCCTTGAACTTTTTGTTTTTATTACTGTACACTTAGCAGCACAGTTCTGTTTACATGCATTTACACTGTGGCAACAATCGTGTTTAACTGTTCGAAAATTCTTAATGACCGGGCTGTTAATTTATTTTTTAACCACGTAATTTATTTTTATTCTTTACTTTGGTTTGCACGTATAGCTTATTAACCATTTCAGTGACGCATCGACAGATAACACTAATTAAGTGATTTTAAGCACGAGATACACTGTAATTTACATTTTTATTCTTGTTTCTTTTTTGTTCAATAATTAAGAACATTAGAAGGTAGTAAACCTTCTTTCTCGATGGTTTTACCAAGAATGATTTTATTGAGGAGTTCTAAACTTAAACTAACCTACTGCCTGTTCTACGTACATAAAGGTGGGAGGAACCAGTTACAATACTTTCGTTAAATAATTTGTTAGCGGGAGAGAGGAAAAAGAGAGAGAATATCGACTGGTGCATCAATGCAAAAGAAGGCGATTGAACCTATAGCGCATTACGCAAGGGAAAGAAATGTCGCATTGGCGGATAGTGTGGGAAGCTTGCTTAGCTCGTCGTGTGCAGCATATGTTGCAACACGGCCGGCTAGCATGGGAACTTGATGTGAACCATATGGCTGGTTCTTGGGAAATGTAACGATCGTCAAGTGTTTTTATGACGTGTTACTAATTTGGATGCATGGTAATTGCAGGATTAAGGATGTAAGGATTTTAGTACATGTTCAGTTTTAGTTTATGATCTGTGATCAGAGAAGGATTGGATAGAGATCGTGTGAATGCTGGAATGTGGGAAAGTGTTTCGTTTGGGTTAATCGGATCAATATTATAATGCTACAGGGCTTTGTCCTTCTGTTTTCGCGGTCGAAACACTTTTTATTCATTGGAACTCTTGCAATCTTCGACTTGTTACTCTCTTTTCGTAATTGTAGGATTTTTCTTGTATGGAGAGGATACCTTTGCTATACACTAAGCTGCACGGTTCTAGTTTCAAACTTTTTACAATACAGTAGAAAACGCGATTACACGGTTTTTTTTTAATTGCCCACCACACTCCCCACAGCAAAAAACTCAACAAGGAGCCCCCTGGTAATGGACGCAACTAATCTCAGTTCATTAACACTGGCAAAATTTTAACACTAACAAAATAAACAAGAAAACCTGATCGAAAAAATTTATTCTAAGATGAGCAATTAACTAATTTATTAATGTCATTCAGTAAAAACCATTCAAGCAAAGAGGTTGTGTTTCGATTGTACTGGCTCGTGAGTTAACGGCTGCTACCGAGACAATTCTAAGCTTCAGGTAATTAAAACTGCTAGTGCTCATAGCAAAAGCAATATTCGGGGCGTTTCTTGACTGGAAAGCTAGCAATGAAGGCCACCCCGTTCATACGCACAGAGGTGTAGAGACACAGAGGTGCGAGCGCATAGAAGTGACGAGTCACAGAGGTGCCGTCGCATAAAGGTGCGAAGACGAAGGGGTGCAAAGGCACAGAGGTGCTAAAGCAACCCAGTGCTGAACTACCAGGTACCTGAATTTGAACGCTGCTTAGAATCGAAAGAGACGAAATATATCGCGAGGTGCTACACTGCAAGCAGCTCATTTGATCGCGACCAAGAGCAAAAGCACTGTACCTGTGGTCAGGTACAGGCAGCAAACCAAGTTCTGTGGTGTCCACAACGATGGCAGAGCAACTTAGATAGCAGAAAACGACAGAAGACTGCCAATTGGAAACAGCAGAAGACTGCCAATTGGAAATCGTTGGATGAGCTTCACGTCGTTCTTTACGATAGAGGAACAGAGACATCAGCTACAAGGTAGATTTAATTTAATTTTTTTTTAATTTTTTTTTAATTCTCTTTTAACTGAAATTTTACTAAACATAAGTTTTGATTTTCATGTTGATATTATCAATTTACAAAAAAAACTGTTAATGTAATGGATGATCTCATGTAAGATCATCCGAATGCGATTCCGAATATTAGTAAGAGCTTAAATACTCCAAGAGCTAAACATTATCCAAAGGGTACCACTGGGCCATGGATAGTCTATTCTTGAAACATTTTTAAATTTGATGCAAATTGCAAAGGATTTGACATCACATTTCTCTGTTGTTGAAGAAATATGTACAGTTAATAGAGATAAAATTCGAGTTGTTGTCAACGACTTGAAACAGGCAAACGACATTGTAAACTGTAAATTATTTGCTGTTGAATAAAAAATTTACATTCCATCGAAGGAGGTGGAAATTGACGGTGTTGTGACTGAACCAAGTCTGACAGTCGATGACAGTGATTTACTTAAAAATGGAGTTGGTCGTTTTAAAAACTCCATGCTTGAGGGAGTTAAGATACTCGAGTGCAAGTAATTGTACTCAGCATCTATTGTCGATGGAATTAAGTCTTATCGTCCCTCAGATTCATTTTGAGTAACATTTCCCGGATCTGCGTTGCCTAGCCATGTCTATATCGATACAATCCGTCTTCCTGTTCGACTTTTCGTACCGCATGTTATGAATTGCAAGAACTGTAAAAAATCGGACATACAGCTCCTTATTGTAGTAATAAGTCCAAATGTATAAAATGTCAAGGACCTCATAAGGATTATCTTTGCGATAAAGATATTGAAAAATGTGTTTATTGTGGGGAGAGTCCACATGATGATCTTTCAGCATGCGCAGCCTTTTAGTTGCGTAAAGACAAAATGAAGCTTTCTTTAAAAGGACGGTCTAAGCGCACATATGCAGAAATGCTTAAAACGGTCATAGATGTCTCCCCCTTGGAAACCGAAAACGGTTTTTCAAATTAACAGACAAAAAAATGACAAAAAAAAACAAACCACATAACACCAAAAAAGGCACCTAAAATTACACCTTCAAAGAAAGATCCCCGTGTTGAAGCTAAAAAGCTAAATTTAACAGTAAAAACTTTGCCTCCTGGTTTGTCAAATTCACAAACCAATCCAGGAACAAGAACAAGAAAAGACAATAATCCAGTGGGCTCCGTTTCACATTCACCATCAGGATTACTGAAGTTTTCGGAAATTGTAGAATGGATATTCGCAGCATTCAATATTTCTGAACCTCTAAAGACCGTCATAACGGCAATCCTTCCAATAGCTAGAACTATTTTTAAACAGTTACCAGCTCAATGGCCAGTTCTCTCAGGTTTTGTATCATTTGATGCATAATTTATCATCCGCCGCAAATGATTCAATCACTGTCCTGCAGTGGAATTGTCGAAGCATCATGCCAAAACTTGATTCATTTAAGGTTTTGTTGCATAGTCAAAAATGTGATGTATTTGCTTTGTCTGAAACATGGCTTACATTAAACATAGCCTTAAATTTTAATGATTTTAACATTGTACGTCTCGATAGAGACTCTCCGTATGGTGGAGTGCTTTTAGGAATTAAGAAATATTATTCCTTTTATAGATTAAACATTCCTTCGACTTCTAGTATAGAAGTTGTTGCTTGCCAAATAAACATTAAAGGAAAAGATATTGCTTCGGTATATATTCCTCCTAAAGCACAAGTTGGACAACGACAGCCCAACTAGCTTCACGTTTGATTCTGGGAGATTTCAATTCGCACGGAATGATGTGGGGTTCAGTTTACAATGATAGCAGATCATCTTTAATATATAATATTGGCGACAATTTTAGCATGACGTTATTAATATGGGTAGCATGACACGGATCCCAAGACCTCCTGCACGTCCAAGTGCATTAGATTTATCTCTTTACTCGACTTCAACTCGACTAGATTGCACCTGGAAAGTATTTCCTGATTTACACGGTAGCGATCATTTACCAATCATCATCTCAATTAGCAGTAATAAATGTATTGCTAATTCAGTTAATTCCATATGAATTGACAAAAAATATTGACTGGATTAAATACCAAAGTAATATTTCAAGTGTCTTAACTTCAATGGAAGAGCTTACCTCACTTGAAGAATATGATTTCCTCGTTTGTTCGATTCTGGAGGCCACATAACAAGCCCAAACCAAACGTTTTCTTGGTCCATCGTCTAACAGAAGGCCTCAAAACCCTTGGTGGGATAAAGAGTGCTCAGATGCTAAGCACGCGGAACAAAATGCTTTCAAGACATTTTTAAAACGAGGAGGAGGAACTAATCAGAATTTTAAAAAATTCTTGACTTTAGAAACCAAGTACAAGAGCATACTTCGGGCCAAGAAATGTAGCTATTGGATACATTTTGTCGAAGGTTTGTCAAGAGAAACCTCAATGAGCACTCTTTCGAATACGGCTTTCGAATGAGGAATCGTAACGTAGGAAATGAAAGTGAGAAATACTCGAACCGATAAATATTTGATTTTGCGAGGAAAGTTTGTCCAGATTCTGTTCCTACGCATAGCATTATTAGGGATTCTTTTCCAAATAATGCCCCTTTTCAATGATGGAATTTTCCATAGTACTCATGTCTTGTAACAATAACGCTCCTGGGTTGGACAGAATTAAATTCAACTTGGTGAATAATCTGCCCGACCTTGCAAAAAGACGTTTGTTGGAATTATTCAACTAGTTTCTTGAGCAAAATATTGTTCCACCTGACTGGAGGCAACTGAAAGTTATCGCCATTCAAAAGCCGGGGAAACCAGCTTCCAGTCAAACTCATATAGACCCATTGCAATGTTGTCCTGCATCAGGAAATTGTTCGAAAAAATTATTCTTCGACGTCTCGACACTTGAGTCGAGACGAACGGTTTGTTGTCAGATACTCAGTTTGACTTCCGTAAAGGAACGAATGATTGCCTTGCATTACTTTAGTCTGACATCCAAATTGCCTTCGCTCAAAAACAACAAATGGCATCTGTATTTTTAGACTTTAATTAGCATTTGATTTAGTTTCCATTGATGTTCTTTCAGACAAGCTCCACCAACATGGACTCCCAGCGGTTATAAATAATTATTTGCACAACCTTTTGTCAGAGAAACGCATGCATTTTTCACATGGCGATTTGGCAACATTCAGAATTAGTTACATGGGTCTTCCGCAAGGCTCATGCCTCAGTCCGCTCCTGTATAATTTCTATGTAAACGACATTGACAGCTTTCTAGTAACCCCATGTACACTAAGACAATTGGCAGATGGTCGTCTTTTCAAGAAAGCGTGATCCCGCGTAGCTTCAGCTTCATACGATGGGAAGAATGATCCAACAGGTTTTGACTTTCAAATACCTTGGGGTGTGGTTTGATTCCAAATGCACTTGGGGAGGACACATTAGGTATCTGATAACAAAATGCCAACAAAGAGTAAATTTTATTCGAACAATAACAGGATCTTGGTGGGGTGCTCATCCGCAAGATCTAATAAAATTGTGTCAGACAACGATACTTTCAGTGATGGAAAATGGATGCGTTTGCCTTCGTTCCGCTGCAAACTCTCATATTATCAAACTAGAGCGAATTCAATATCGTTGTTTGCGAATTGCTTTAGGCTGCATGCATTCGACACATACAATGAGTCTTGAAGTTCTGGCGGGAGTTCTTCCATTGAAAGATCGTTTTTGGGAGCTTTCATCGCGACTGCTAATAAGATGTGAGGTACTGAATCCCCTGGTTATTAATAACTTCAAAAGACTAGTTGAGCTTCAATCTCAAACAAGATTCATGACAGTATATTTTAACCATATGTCACAAGAAATCAACCCTTCAAGATATATTCTTATCCGTGTCAACCTCCTAAATGTCCCTGACTCAACTTTATTTTTCGACACATCCATGCAGCGCGAAGTACGTGGAATCCCGGAACATCTACGCTCGTTGGAAATCCCTAAAATATTTACAAGTAAGTTCAGGCATATTGACTCTAAGAAAATATTTTACACGGACGGATCACGAATTGAGGAGGCTACTGATTTCGCTATATGCAACAATAATGTTTCGGTTTCATTTAGGCTTCAAGAACCTGCATTTGGTTATATAGCAAGGTTAGCAGCAGTTCATTATAGTTTGAGTGTAATCGTCACATTATCTCCAAACCATTATTTTCTCTTCACAGATAGCCTGAGTGCAATTGAAGCCATTCGCTCAAACGCTTCTGGCAAAAATGAACCGTTTTTCTTGGGCAAAATAAAACAATACTTGAACGACCTATTGAATAATAATTATCAAATCACAATAGTTTGGGTCCCGGATCATTGCTCCATTCCAGACAATGAAACAGCCGATATTTTACCCAAACGTGATGCTATTGAGGGTGAAATTTATGAGAGACCGATCGCTTTCAACGAATTCTGTAGCGCGTCTCGTCAAAGAACAGCGGGCAAGCTTCTTGGGATAAAGATGATCTGGGTCGGTGGATGCACTCAATTATTCCTAAAATATCGACAAAGGTATGGTTCAGGGGACTGGATGTGTGTAGGGATTTCATTCGTGTGATGTCCAGACTCATGTCCAATCACTACACGTTAGATGCACATCTCCTTCGAATTGGATTTCCGAGACTAATCATTGTGCTTGTGACGAAGTTTATCGCGATATTGATCATGTCGTTTGGACATGCGTGGAGTATCGTGATGTCAGATCTCAACTAATAAATTCCTTGCGTACCCAAGGTAGACTATCCAATGTCCCAGTTCGCGACATTCTTGCTTGAGGTGACCTTCCTTACATGAAACTTCTTTGTCATTTCATTAAGTCCATAGGAGTTCTAATTTAAATTTTATTTTATGTTAGACTGTTTTCTCTTCCATGAGTTCAACCAATAGCCAGTTATTTTATATTGAATAAAAGTGATGAACTGATACTGATAAGATCATGTACAAAATAAATGTATTTTATTTAATGTAACTTATAATAGCAACTCGCTTGATAAAAACAGTGTTTAGATTAACTAATGAATACCAAAATACTCATATGATATTCGAAATGTATTAGGTTTAAAGTACTGTGTATTGTGGATGCCACGGCAAAGAAAAACTTATGTATATTGCCTGTGAAATAAGCTTATTTATGGAAAACGAATTTATTGATGTGGAATCCCTGTGGAAATAAATTTCCTTTTAAGGGATCCACATTTAATATCTAAAATTGAATAATAGTATACTGTTGACGTTTAACTAACATTGATATACAGATAGATTACGATTGTTTAAACTTTACGCTTATTATATAAAAATTTCATTCAGTTTTTGTCTAAAGTAGTGCTTCAATATAGATCTAAATATGGTACGGATGTTGATTTGTTATATGTCGAGAGGAAGTGCATTAAATTTTGTAGGACCAACAAACAGAATACGCCTTTGACCCAGAGTTGTGGTTGTTCGAATGCGTTGCAAGTTGTCATTACGGCGCGTCGCGTACAAATGGTTTGGAGTTGAATACTGTATGTTACGATGTGTCGTGGCATGCAAGGTGTCATGAACGAACAGAGGTCTATTAAAAATGGTTTTAAGACACCTATTCTGAAGAGTTTGTATTTCAGATGAGAGTTAGCTGCACGGCCCCAGACCGATACAAGATAATTAAGTTGTGAGTAAATATATACATATTAGTAGCTCAAAAGTGCACGCCAAGGAACATATGATCGCACTCTCCACAAGATACCCCAAGAAGGGCCGACACGCTTTTCAACAAAACTTATATGATAAGTCCAGATAACGTAGGGTCAAGATATATGCCCAGGTATTTAAAGCATTTTACATTTTCAATAACATCTCTTAGCTTCGGGTTGTCATGAATTGGTAACACTTGCATGGAACGAAAAATCATACATTTCGTTTTAAGTGAACTCAATGACAATAAATTAGCGCTGAAATATTTGTCACGACGGACATATAGGTCACTGTTCATCGAGCTTATAATGGTACTAATATTATGATGGGGATAAAACAGGGCTGTATCATTGGTAAAGAGTCTTGGAGTACCGTTAAGATTCAAGTTGCCTAAATCATTTATGTATAAGAGAAATAATAAAGGTCCTATATTACTACCTTGTGGTACACCAATTTTCGTAGGAGCGAGGTTGCTACGTTCCCCATCAATGGATACAAATTGCTGCCTATTTGTCAAGTAACTACGAATAACGCTGTTGGCAATGCCTCTGATACCATAACATTCGAGCTCTTCAAGTAAAATTGTGTTGTTTAACGTGTCAAAAGCTTTTTTAAGGTCAAGAAATAAGGCACCGACAATGTTCTTACGATCTATTTCACTCATTATCTTGTCAACTAGTTCTATAATAGCAGTTTGTGTGCCAGAACCTTGTCTTAAACCGTATTGAAATTGGCAGAAGATGCCATGTTTATTTAAAAATTCAAGCAATCTGGTGACTAATAGTTTATCAAAAATTTAGTTAAAGACGGATAATGTGGGACGATAATTATTACAATCACAACGATTACGGGACTTAAATATAGGAATGACTATAGATATTTTCAGACAATCGGGATAATAACCGGACAGAATAATTTCATTAAAACATTTAGAGAGAATCCTAGAAAACGTTGTACAATTTTCTTTTAGTAAACTAGCTGATATGCTATCGGAACTACTGCCTTTGTTATTATCTAGGCTGTGTATCAGCAATGTAACTTCGGCGATTAACGATGAACGTAAAAATATTGAGTCATGAACACATCGAACATTGCTTAAAGGATTAATGCTAGTATTAGTTGGAATATTATTTGCTAGTTTTTGTCCAATGCTAGAGAAATAGTCATTAAAGGTCTGACATATTTCTTTACAATCAACAATTCTTCTACCATTTTCTATGAGGTTTACCTTATCGATTTTCTTGGTTAAGCCGAATGAGTTTTTCAAATTTTTTCAAAATTTTGAGTGAGGTGTATGCGAGAACTAACAAAGCAAGTTTTCGTAAAACAATTGTTTTTTTTCAAGATATCAACTTTTTTAGAGATATGTAGAAGCATTTGCTTGAGATGTAAATCTGTCGGATTACTTTTGACGCGCTGGAGATAATAACTCTTTATTTTTATCAGAGTCCAAAGGTCAAAAGACATCCAAGGACAGTAAGAACCCTTCACTTTGACAGTTTTTGTTACTGTTCTGCTATAACGCTCAAGAAAGTGTTTGTATGTATACATTATTGATTGAAGTATAGATTCTGCATTTTGATTGATATCAATACTGTTCATAAAACTTGAAAATTCGCGATTAATTTGACGACGACTAATGACCTTTTTGTCAGTAACATTGGATCCTTTTCAGCAAAAAGCTCAATAGTTGATAATACTTGTGAATGATCACTAAGGTTATTAAAAATAGTGTCATTTCGTACTCGATTTACGTCGTCAAGATTACATAGAACATGGTCAAGTATGTTGTTACTAGTTGGTCTGGTAGGAAAACAGTTTGTACGAATAAAACTGTAAGAATCTAACAGTGCCATATATCTTATCACAATGTTGTGGTTAATCATATTAACTGGGACCAGAGCTAATAAAAGTCATTTTCATTGACTGAAAAATAAACGAAAATGACAAGAAATTATTGTCACTCTCAGTTTCGCTTGCAAACTATGAGAACGAAATCCATGTCCAGTCAATGACATAAACGGGACAGTAGTTTCAAAATTGTGTTTTTTCTTTCATTTGTCCTTTCAGTCATTTGCAGTTTTCAGTGAAAATCCTATAGTATTCAGTGTCGATATTCAACCAAAGCTGTGAGAATTGGAAACGACAGAAAAAGGTTTCACAATAAGTTTTAACTGTTGGTGCTCGAATTTGTAGTAGTTTTGGTTTCCAAAGAAGTTCTGGGATGTAATTACTTCGATTTGCCATATTTTAGTCACTTTTTATAGCCAAGCGTCACATATTTTTAATACATCGATGCAAGAATGAAAATTTCAATTCTGCTGTTGCTACCTGAAGACGTTAGTTTGGTTTCGTCTTGTCATAGAGGGAAGAGTGACGTTGGCAATTATGCTCTCTCATTTTTTCGATGAGAAACAAAAATGCTTCGTCTCTCTTCGTTTGTTCTAGTGTCGGTCATTTGCGAATGAGACAGTAAAACATTGAAAATGAGAACTGAGAAACATTGAAAATGAGAATTTTCATTTTCACATTATATGATATTCTAATGATTTTGCACTATTAGCATTTCCAATAATAGTTACAAGATGTGTTCAACATCATGTCAAATATATGAGATAATCTTATGAAACATAAAACTCTTCTTAACATTATTTTTACAGGATTTCCATATAACGAATGAAATTTCCAGTCTCAGTCAAACTTATTGGCGCGTCTTATAACCATTACAAGATATCCGCACAACATACATTGGAACAATTTCAATGGAGGTCATACGAATAGTAGATAATTGCAAACTACTACTTTTCTTTGAGGATTCAAGCTAATACTAGTATTCCGTTCGGTAAGGGAGCACCTCATGATATTTGCGAAAGAGAAGTGAGATCCCGAGACTGAAAATAAAAAAAATGAATCTTACTACACAGATAGAGTAATGAAACGTACCGGATACATATTTCATGGTCCGTTAACGCATATCCTTGAACGAAGTTGGATGAGCTGTTTTTTCAACGATTTAAAATTACATTGAGATGCGGAACTTCCTGAAAAAAAAAATGGTCTGGAGCAGTTGACGAATATCGAGGACACAACTATTCCTACAGCTTCAAGCAGTACGATTCACGACTTTCATCGGATTTCCATATAAATTATATGGGATATTTTTATAACTTTCATTATAATAACGTCCATTTAGATTTGACGTACACATTAAATAAAGATTATAAGTTTCTATATAATTTCTATGAATTATATTCAGCATATGATTCATATGACAAATCTAATGAATATACATAAGATTTTCATTTCAGTGTACAATAAAGCACGAACGTTTAGGTTGGACTTCATACATTAAGCTTTCTAAATATACAAAAAAAAATCATCAAAGTCAAAACTGGGCGGGCGATATACTCCATGAACATCATAAAACTGTCCTTTGACACACAGTTCAATGTGTATGTGATGGAACCCATCAAGAGTATGAACTTTAATAAGTCTATGTTGAATGTTTTGTTTCACATATACGGCTAATCCACCACTAGAGTGATTCCTGCAAGCAAAATAGGCTCTATATTGTGGTATTTCGTGAAGGATGCAGTTTTCATTTTTAAGCCATGTCTCTCCAATAACAATAACGTCTATAGAAGTTTTACAATTCTCTAGATCCTGTAGCATTACGTCAAACTTGGACAGTTCATGCATACCTCTAACATTCCACTGTAAAATTTTTAACGTTTGTTTATCATTACTAACGTAGCTATCGTTGAAATTATGAATATTGTCGTGGGAGAAGTTTGTCTGATTTGTGTTGTCCATTTAATTAATAAAAATATAAAAGGTAAAAAAGAGTTGAAAAAATTTAAAAAAAGTTAAAAAAAACAGTATTTAATTTCTTTTTTGTTTGGGAGCTATTTGTTCTGGCGACGAGACGACAGAATTATCTAGTTTATATAGATTAATAATGCGTGCAATGTCTAGTTTACAACTAATTTTGTCTATTTCTGAATTATCTTCTTTTTTCACTAAGATTATCCCACCGCGACCAAGCCATACATATTTGATATTCAATGACCTCTGCTGTTCCCGCATTTCACTTAGTAACTCCAAGGAGCAAGCAGACAACTCTTCACGAATTGCGACTCTCATTTCTCTACCATTGATATTCATTGAACTGTCTACTGCCGTTGCAAGCAAGGGGCCATACTACTGCTTCTTATTCAACAACGCATCTTTCATACTTTCCGTTTTGAAAGCAACTCTAATTAGAACAACAGCATTATTATGTTTTTTGTTCGGATATAACCTGGACGAGGAGACAATACAGTCCTGAGACATATTTACACCGATACATTTAAAAGTTTTCAACACAAGGTCCGTAACATTTTCATTGGGGAGAGAGGGCAATTCAAGTATCATCGCGTTGTTTGCAACTGACTTTTTATTTTCTCTATCGAAATTCATTTCAAGTTTATTCACAATAGCTGTCAGTGATGACTGCGATTGTTTCAATTTTTCAATTTCTAATTGCAGGCGAGCATTCTCAGTCTTCAAGTCTTTGAAATCCTTTGCAATAGCATAGAATTTCTCGGACAAAAAGTTTTGAGAAGACTCCACAGCACTAGTTATGGTTTTGACCTCTTCCCGTACATGTTGCATTTGTGCAGATACAGCATTTGATATAGTTGTATTAAGTTTGCTAGTTATTGAGGATATGAGAGATTTTTCATTTTTCTGCATATCAACAATTCGTTTATAAATATCTGAACATTTTATCGAACAAAAATAGGGATTCTGCTTAGCTCGCCTGGCTGCAACACCTGTGTTGCCACGGCATTTCAGATGAGCAGAGGCAAAGCAGTACATGCAAGTGAGTAGGTCACTGTTGTTGGTATCTTCCTGATGACAAATGCCACAAGTATCATCATAATTCACGTCTTCACAATCCATTTATATATTCTAATACTAGATTGGGCACGAAACACAACGGAGGAAACAAATAACGAGTCAAAATGAAATAGTTCTTACAATTATTTTAATCTAACAGCTGCACATCAAAAAGGTAAAAAAACCTATAGAGGGAAAAAACCAACCCATAAAAAATAATATATATTGTAAAGCAAATATGAGTAAACTGTCGAAGCAGACAAACCGCCAATTCGGGTGCAGGCACAGTCCAGTTGTACACAGAATAAATGAAGCAAAACCTACCTTGAGTAAACGTGCAGCATGCGGCGTGTCAGATCGTCAACAGCACCACCACTACGGAGCCACACTGTGACTACCAACTGAAAAAAATGCTTGCGAATGGTACACGGAGATCGTTCTATCAGTCCGTTAAATCCGTCTCACTCAACCAGAGCAGCCAAGTGAGCAATCGCTATCAGTCGAGGAAACAGAACCACTGTCCACCAACAGAGCACTGCCAACAAATCACAACACATCCCCTCAAAAGAACTCACGCTTTCATCCTTACTGTTGGTATACAGCTCGCGCACAACAAGATCCCCCAGCACACAACTGGTACCTTGAGAAGCGCTGCCGAAACGCATGGCACTCTACCACAGACAACGTACGGAAAGATATACTACATTACTTATCCCAATATCGCACACACTATCAATCTTTCGTCACACAAGGCACCGACCGTGATGCACTGATAGAAGGAGACAACACCGCAGCTGACCCGAATACCTAATGGAGGAGGCACTACCACACTCCTGCAACACAAAAGAACTTTCTGAAAAATAGCCCAAGAACTATTTTCGGCCAGACACACCGATTATGGCCACTTATTCTTAATCGAACAATTCACTGCACCTGTACTAAAGGGTTAATGAAATCAACCGAAACCTGCGGCTAGAGAATATAGCCACTACAAAATTATTATAAATAACCAGAGCTCGAAAAGCGAGCTGTAATAACATTCAACAGTGTTGCCAGATGTTCTAGATTAAGCTTTTCTTCCCTTTTACACTATAGTACCAAACGCACATTCAAATCCAATTCTTTTGCTTATCATATTGTTTTATTTTGATTACACGGCTCTATGATAACTGGATTTAGACGTCTCTGTTATTCCACTAACTATTCTTCGGTATTACTTGCTCAGTAGAGTATACTGCACTACTTGATTACCGTTTTCGTCATAGTATATTGCACTACTGCAGGAAAATATTTCATTGGAACGATTCTAAAACTCCGTCTTCACGGCATCCGCGGCTTACGTTTAACTTTCGCGGACTCTCTGAAACTGACTAACTTGAACTCACGTGAACTGTCTAAGGGTCGACGCCCGAGACTTACGGATATTTTCCACGAACTCTCTGAAACTGACTGAGCTGATAACTCCTCCCAGTTAAGGGTTTTAAACTCCTAACTTTTAATTTCGGGTGAAGACCATAGATTTTAGTATAAGCTGAGCTTGCGATTTTAAGTAGATAGTTCATCCGACTTTCTCCCGAAGTTCTACCAAAACCCGAGACCACTCCCACTATCCCAGTGGCAGTGACTAGTGTCCGTGAAAATGACTTGGTTTCTACAACATCGCTGCGCTGACTAATGCTTCTACAACAAGGCTTGACGAAACGGAGTTATAGGGTAAAGTCGTGAATATTTTTTTTTGCTCGAACTAACTCGGATCAACCAAAGTCATTACCTTCAACCGGAATCATTGGAGCGACCCAGGCATCCTGCCGATCGATCGGCTCACGGGTATCGGAAGCGACGATTACGGGAGAACTTCCATTGCCGGGGAATTCTTCGCCGGTGTAGGCTAGATCCTTCGTCGGGGACTAGCCGAGCATCGCCACAGCACCGAAATCGAGTCGTCGAGGTGCCAGTGAATCCGATGTTATGCTCCAACCGGAATCATCGGATCGACCTCGGTACTTCTTTGAGTATCCCGGTGGCATAACATGAATGGTCGGTGTCGGGAGAACTTCCTTCGCCGGGTGTAGGCTTGATCCTTCACCGGGGACTAGCCGAGTAGAAGCCACAGCATCGAAGTTGAGTCGTCGGGGCGCCAGTGAACCGGAAACCACACTTTAACCAGAACCACAGGATCGACCTCGGCACTCATTCGAGTATCCCGTGTGGCAAAACACAAGATTCGGTATCGAAAGAAACTCTTTCGTCGGGCAGCTCTCCGTCGGTGTAGTCTAGATCATTCGACGGTGAATAGATGAGTACATGACGACGTAACTCCGGTATGGATCGTCGGGGGCCAGTGAGCCGAAAGTCATCCTCCAACCGGAATCACCGGACCGACCCAGGCATTCTGCCGTTCGAACCGTTCACGGATTTCGGGAGCGTCGGTCTTGGGGAAACTTCCATCGTCGGGGATTAGCCGAGTAGTTGGTGACGTAGACCAGCCCTGAATCGTCGAGGCGACAGCGAACCGGAAACTAAGCTCCAACAGGAATCGCTTTACCGACCTCGATATCCTCCTGGCCGATCCCCTGTAGCGAAATGAGTGGCTCATAATCGAGAGATAAATGGTCCAAAAGTAGGAGAGAACGACGCATACGTCCATGACGATGCATAAGTCCGGGAAGGGTGCTCTGATCACCGATAGCCTTCCACCCCGAAGTAATACCTAACTGGGGAGGTAGGGTTGAAGATCCAAGGCGTTTTAGTGGGTAGTTCCAATTATACAATGGTAGTCCTGTGGAGAGTCCCACACTCTGTGCGTAAATGCATTTCACCTTGTAACAAAAAAACAGGGCACACCAAGGTCACTGAAGCCAACAACGGCAGAGCAACGGAGATAGCAAAGAGCGTCTATCAGGTTGATCAGTGTTTTTATTTTATATCAAATCTAAGTATATTGTCTTTTTATATAATTCAATTGAGACCAATTTAAGCATATTTAAGTAATGGGTGATCACATGAATGAGAAGTCACGAGATTTGTCTTTGCCACCAGGCGAAAACGTAGGATTTATTTATTTTTGGAGCACGGAAAAGCCCACTGGAGATAAGTTATGATCAGTGTATCACTTAATTAGTGGTTCCTAATCCGCATAGAACGAAGTTGTACAATGAAACTTCTGCGGGTCCATGAATAGTCTATTTTAGGCGCAAAATGAAGCCATTAAATTTATTCCAGATATTTCTGATTCCCCGCTACCAAAGAGGTAGTAAAAATCCATAAAGACAAGATTCGCGTTGTAGTCGATTCTTTGAAGGAGGCTAAAGATAATGTGGTATGTGATTTGTTTACTCAAGAATATCACGTATAAATTCCTTCGAAAGACGTTGAAATAGATGGTGTTAACATCGAAGTGGGTCTTTTGGTTGATGAAATGTTTAAGCATGGAGTTGGTCGTTGTAGAAACCAAGCCGACAAAACTCACTTTTTCCTATTCATTCAATATTCTTGGAGATGGCTAAACATATTTCAACTACCTTAGACTCGTTGGAAGACTCTTTTTGGGTTAGTCATTCGTCAATGCTCTCAGTTTTATTCAATTTTTCTTTGTTTCAAATTCTAAATTCAAACTCCCTATGCTAAGAATCGGCTGCTATCTGTTGACGTAAGGCTTGATTCTACAAAATAATGTAGCGCTAAGTCATTGGATTGTATCGCAAGGAAATATTTACCTATTATGATAAAAAAAACGGAATTTTCTTTTTAAAATTCCCGTGCTTGTCCAATCGGTAAATTTTTATTCTCTCAACCTTAAACACTCTCAACTTTTATACACATTCTGTCAAATTTTGACGCATATCGTACGATTAGGTTTTGTTTGGCGTCTATACAAAGAAGTTGAAAAATTTTCGTGTGGCGATTTTTATAATGGATGAAAATTTAGAAGAACGTGCGTGCATCAAATTTTGTGTTGCAAATGGCTTTAAGTATTCCGAAACGTTGAAAATGTTAGAAAAGGCCTCATTGGGTGCTAAGTCAGGGCTGTACGATGGATGACCCATCAATTCGACGTTTTGGCCGGTCAAAAAGGTTTGAGCTAATGTGTCAGAGCTCGCATTGTCCTGATGGAGGATGATTCCTCTTCTATTGTTCGTTTTGCGAATTTCTCCAAAGACTTCAGGTAAACAAAGCATTGCTTCGAAGTGCTTCGTGCGCGAACAACTTTTGTTGGATTTGACTCGTCTTGGAACACCCACACAGTCGATTGCTGTTTTGTTTCCTGCTCATACGTATATATCCATGACGTATACGTCGGGTCATGTACCGCGATCGTATGTTTTTAACATTTCCTTGCACTAATCGACACGAGCCTCTTTTTCAGCGATTATTAAATTGTGCGGGACCCAACGAGAACAAACCTTTTTTACGGCCTTCATGCAATATTAAATGCATGCATGTGGAACTAATGCCCAAGGATGCTCCTACCTCACGGTATGTCGCATGACGATCTTACATTATCAGTTCAAGCACAGCATCAATGGTTTCTGGCAAAACAATTGATTTTGGACGACCTTCACGAAATTCGTCGGGGACCAAACTACGACCACGATTGAATTTACTATACCAGCAATATACAGTGGTTTTTTATGGTGCTTCATCGTCATACAAAGAACACACTCTTGTTGAGATAATCCACGTGAAAAATAATCCAACGAAATCCTTTTCATTAAATTTCCATTTTTTTAGTCAAATTGATTTTTTAACTCACTGTATACAACACAAATAGCGCTTGTACATCAAAATGTTGTGCGTACGTTTATGTTAAAAAATGTCAAACTTTATTTTGGTGTTGTCAGATTTTAGCTATTGACATTATTGTGGCCAGTTCCCGAAATGTAAGTAGCGGTATACGTATGTACCTGTAATCGCGGAATACTGTCTCATTTGAATAACTGTGGCAAATACAAAGTTTCCAATCGCGCAACTAACAATCGAATATTTCCTTGGTTTTTCACCTTTTTATGTATATAAAATAGGTATACACTACACTATGCACTATTTTCATTATTAAATATTAGTTTGGTTGCCTTCACAAAAGTTGTTTGTAATCAAATGGCGCTCCTTTTGATGAAAAAAGTTACTAGGGTGGTCCTTATTTAGATTGAAATCTGAAATCTAACTTTCTTGAATGAACTCAAAAACATTTTCATTGTACAATAAAGGTATAGGAAATTTCATTTTGAGCAACTTTGCTAAAAAAACACCTCTCTAGCTTTTTATTTAATCGAGTTACATCAATTTTCCGAATAAAAGTAGGGTGGCTCCTGAAAAATCACTTTTTTTGTTCTAACTTTTTTGTGAAACGTTCTATGGAAAAGTTGTTTTCAGAAGAGTTGTTGAACTAATTACTGCGCACAGTTTTGCTAACCAAGCATTTTCATATGAGCTACCAGTAAAAAGTATTGATTGTTTTTTCATCAAAAGCTAGTCATCCTTCAAATATTCATTAGATGCCAGATCGATAAAAATGTATCCTATGCGGTTCCTGAAAGGTCATAATATAAGTAAAAATTTAAGAGAAAATTATAAGGGTGGATTTTTTTTAACTTATTTAAATTAGTCTTAAAAATACCTTCAAAAACTCAAAAACATAGCATAGCTCTTAAACACCTTGACGTATTAACATACTTCCTCCAGCAAAATAATAGCATCAAATTAGCCACACAAGTGTTCCATACATTGTACATTCGAGAAATGAGACACACAAAAACTACAACCGGTATCATACTCAAGCAGATGAATTTTTGATGAGATCAATTATATCAATAACCGGAATAAGATAAACGTCGACGAATTTCAAAGTAACACTTAGAAAATACGAGCGTTGTATTTATCGTTGTATGGCTGGTATCCACTATCACCAACTGATCATAAATTGTTGGTACACGAAGTCACAATAATTAGTCACGCGATTTTAACTATTGGTATACTTAGTGAAGAAGCTCAGGAGACTCGAAATACAAGTATCCGGAACTTTAGAGAGCACCATCCTAGAAAATTCGGGAAAATTGATGTAACTCGATCGAATGAAAAGGAGGTGCTTTTTTTAGAAAAGTTGCTCAACATAAAATTTCCTACAACTTTATTGTACAATGAAATCGTTTTTGAGTTAAATTAAGAAAGTTAGATTTTAGATTTCAATCTAAATAAGGACCACCCTAGTAACTTTTTTTCATCAAAAGGAGCGCGATTTGATTACAAACAACTTTTGTGAAAACACCAATTACAAAAAACTAATATTTAATAATGAAAATATTTTTGTCACGCCAATCTCTCGTTTCGGACCACTGGTCGTAAAAAGGTGAGATAACTAAGTCCTCACAAGTTCCTATCTCATACCTCCCCGTGTGTCTATGACGACATTTGATCAATAGACCGGCGTCGACTGGGTGCTATTGCCTTCTGCGTTAGTAGCAGAATGAGAGGGTGCGAAATGGCTTATAAGTTAAAGCCCATCCTAAAGTGTTTGTCATAGTATATCGAAACATATAGTTCTGTTGTTTATTACATTATTTATTATATATTGAATTGTATTATATTCTATATAATAATAATCATTATTATTATTATTAAAAGAGAAATATTATATTTCCTGCAGTTCTGCGACGAAAGAAGAGCATAACTTACACTGCGACTGTTATATAGTGTATCAAAGCATATTGTTTCATATATTATCATTTTATTTTATAATATGTAATGTTATATTATGTTGTATGGTATTATACTGCATTGCATTATATCATATATTGTTATATTATATTATACTGGATGATGGAGTTAATTGCAGGAGAAGCTTTGTTTTTCTCCCTGAAGGTCTGAAATGAGTAAGGCGCACTCTTCTAACAAACAAACAATCAGGCGGGTTTAAGCTGGTATAGCGAAATTCTTTATTATATGGCCGGATGTTATTGCTGGAAGGAGCTGGATCCTCAAAATACATTTTGGCCTTCTTAACAGCAGTAATACGAAAGCTATCTGATAATCAAATTCGGTTCTACTGTCTACCAGCATACACTGGTAATACCTTGAACTGATGGTGGCTTCACACATACATACATACATACATACATACATACATACATACATACATACATACATACATACATACATACATACATACATACATACATACATACATACATACATACATACATACATACATACATACATACATACATACATACATACATACATACATACATACATACATACATACATACATACATACATACATACATACATACATACATACATACATACATACATACATACATACATACATACATACATACATACATACATACATACATACATACATACATACATACATACATACATACATACATACATACATACATACATACATACATACATACATACATACATACATACATACATACATACATACATACATACATACATACATACATACATACATACATACATACATACATACATACATACATACATACATACATACATACATACATACATACATACATACATACATACATACATACATACATACATACATACATACATACATACATACATACATACATACATACATACATACATACATACATACATACATACATACATACATACATACATACATACATACATACATACATACATACATACATACATACATACATACATACATACATACATACATACATACATACATACATACATACATACATACATACATACATACATACATACATACATACATACATACATACATACATACATACATACATACATACATACATACATACATACATACATACATACATACATACATACATACATACATACATACATACATACATACATACATACATACATACATACATACATACATACATACATACATACATACATACATACATACATACATACATACATACATACATACATACATACATACATACATACATACATACATACATACATACATACATACATACATACATACATACATACATACATACATACATACATACATACATACATACATACATACATACATACATACATACATACATACATACATACATACATACATACATACATACATACATACATACATACATACATACATACATACATACATACATACATACATACATACATACATACATACATACATACATACATACATACATACATACATACATACATACATACATACATACATACATACATACATACATACATACATACATACATACATACATACATACATACATACATACATACATACATACATACATACATACATACATACATACATACATACATACATACATACATACATACATACATACATACATACATACATACATACATACATACATACATACATACATACATACATACATACATACATACATACATACATACATACATACATACATACATACATACATACATACATACATACATACATACATACATACATACATACATACATACATACATACATACATACATACATACATACATACATACATACATACATACATACATACATACATACATACATACATACATACATACATACATACATACATACATACATACATACATACATACATACATACATACATACATACATACATACATACATACATACATACATACATACATACATACATACATACATACATACATACATACATACATACATACATACATACATACATACATACATACATACATACATACATACATACATACATACATACATACATACATACATACATACATACATACATACATACATACATACATACATACATACATACATACATACATACATACATACATACATACATACATACATACATACATACATACATACATACATACATACATACATACATACATACATACATACATACATACATACATACATACATACATACATACATACATACATACATACATACATACATACATACATACATACATACATACATACATACATACATACATACATACATACATACATACATACATACATACATACATACATACATACATACATACATACATACATACATACATACATACATACATACATACATACATACATACATACATACATACATACATACATACATACATACATACATACATACATACATACATACATACATACATACATACATACATACATACATACATACATACATACATACATACATACATACATACATACATACATACATACATACATACATACATACATACATACATACATACATACATACATACATACATACATACATACATACATACATACATACATACATACATACATACATACATACATACATACATACATACATACATACATACATACATACATACATACATACATACATACATACATACATACATACATACATACATACATACATACATACATACATACATACATACATACATACATACATACATACATACATACATACATACATACATACATACATACATACATACATACATACATACATACATACATACATACATACATACATACATACATACATACATACATACATACATACATACATACATACATACATACATACATACATACATACATACATACATACATACATACATACATACATACATACATACATACATACATACATACATACATACATACATACATACATACATACATACATACATACATACATACATACATACATACATACATACATACATACATACATACATACATACATACATACATACATACATACATACATACATACATACATACATACATACATACATACATACATACATACATACATACATACATACATACATACATACATACATACATACATACATACATACATACATACATACATACATACATACATACATACATACATACATACATACATACATACATACATACATACATACATACATACATACATACATACATACATACATACATACATACATACATACATACATACATACATACATACATACATACATACATACATACATACATACATACATACATACATACATACATACATACATACATACATACATACATACATACATACATACATACATACATACATACATACATACATACATACATACATACATACATACATACATACATACATACATACATACATACATACATACATACATACATACATACATACATACATACATACATACATACATACATACATACATACATACATACATACATACATACATACATACATACATACATACATACATACATACATACATACATACATACATACATACATACATACATACATACATACATACATACATACATACATACATACATACATACATACATACATACATACATACATACATACATACATACATACATACATACATACATACATACATACATACATACATACATACATACATACATACATACATACATACATACATACATACATACATACATACATACATACATACATACATACATACATACATACATACATACATACATACATACATACATACATACATACATACATACATACATACATACATACATACATACATACATACATACATACATACATACATACATACATACATACATACATACATACATACATACATACATACATACATACATACATACATACATACATACATACATACATACATACATACATACATACATACATACATACATACATACATACATACATACATACATACATACATACATACATACATACATACATACATACATACATACATACATACATACATACATACATACATACATACATACATACATACATACATACATACATACATACATACATACATACATACATACATACATACATACATACATACATACATACATACATACATACATACATACATACATACATACATACATACATACATACATACATACATACATACATACATACATACATACATACATACATACATACATACATACATACATACATACATACATACATACATACATACATACATACATACATACATACATACATACATACATACATACATACATACATACATACATACATACATACATACATACATACATACATACATACATACATACATACATACATACATACATACATACATACATACATACATACATACATACATACATACATACATACATACATACATACATACATACATACATACATACATACATACATACATACATACATACATACATACATACATACATACATACATACATACATACATACATACATACATACATACATACATACATACATACATACATACATACATACATACATACATACATACATACATACATACATACATACATACATACATACATACATACATACATACATACATACATACATACATACATACATACATACATACATACATACATACATACATACATACATACATACATACATACATACATACATACATACATACATACATACATACATACATACATACATACATACATACATACATACATACATACATACATACATACATACATACATACATACATACATACATACATACATACATACATACATACATACATACATACATACATACATACATACATACATACATACATACATACATACATACATACATACATACATACATACATACATACATACATACATACATACATACATACATACATACATACATACATACATACATACATACATACATACATACATACATACATACATACATACATACATACATACATACATACATACATACATACATACATACATACATACATACATACATACATACATACATACATACATACATACATACATACATACATACATACATACATACATACATACATACATACATACATACATACATACATACATACATACATACATACATACATACATACATACATACATACATACATACATACATACATACATACATACATACATACATACATACATACATACATACATACATACATACATACATACATACATACATACATACATACATACATACATACATACATACATACATACATACATACATACATACATACATACATACATACATACATACATACATACATACATACATACATACATACATACATACATACATACATACATACATACATACATACATACATACATACATACATACATACATACATACATACATACATACATACATACATACATACATACATACATACATACATACATACATACATACATACATACATACATACATACATACATACATACATACATACATACATACATACATACATACATACATACATACATACATACATACATACATACATACATACATACATACATACATACATACATACATACATACATACATACATACATACATACATACATACATACATACATACATACATACATACATACATACATACATACATACATACATACATACATACATACATACATACATACATACATACATACATACATACATACATACATACATACATACATACATACATACATACATACATACATACATACATACATACATACATACATACATACATACATACATACATACATACATACATACATACATACATACATACATACATACATACATACATACATACATACATACATACATACATACATACATACATACATACATACATACATACATACATACATACATACATACATACATACATACATACATACATACATACATACATACATACATACATACATACATACATACATACATACATACATACATACATACATACATACATACATACATACATACATACATACATACATACATACATACATACATACATACATACATACATACATACATACATACATACATACATACATACATACATACATACATACATACATACATACATACATACATACATACATACATACATACATACATACATACATACATACATACATACATACATACATACATACATACATACATACATACATACATACATACATACATACATACATACATACATACATACATACATACATACATACATACATACATACATACATACATACATACATACATACATACATACATACATACATACATACATACATACATACATACATACATACATACATACATACATACATACATACATACATACATACATACATACATACATACATACATACATACATACATACATACATACATACATACATACATACATACAAGTGGCTGCAGGAGTGGGACAGCGTCTCCATTTTGTCCGGAGTGTGAGTATGTTGAAGAAACACCTGAACATGTGATATTCGATTGTTCCCGATTTGCGGAAGTACGTAGGGAAATGCCTGCCCTAAGGGTGGATAATATATCTGAGGAAATTTGTCGTGAAGAAGGCACGTGGAATGCAGTAAACAAAGTGGTAACACAGATACTCTCGGAGTTGCAGCGAATATGGAGAAGGGATCAGCGAGTAAGCGTCGGGTCGTATAAGGGTATCGAAAACGTCGGTTTCGAGACAACTCCCAGCGTCGGGGAACTCTCTGTCGCGGTAGGCTAGATCCTTCGGCGGGGACTAGTCGAGTAGCCACCACAACACCGACTTATGTTGTCAGGGCGCCAGCGAACCAGGAGCTATGCTCCAACTGGAATCGCCGGACCGACCTCAGCACTCTCTCGTGTGTCCCGTGTGGTGCAACAGGGGACTCGGTGTCGGGAGAGCCTCTTTCGCCGGGGAACTCTCCGTCGGTGTAGTCTAGATCTTTCATCGGGGATTAGACGAGTAGATCGTGGCGTAGCACCGTTAAGATAGTCAGGGCACCAGTGAACCGGAAGCCATCCTCCAACCGGCATCATTGGATCGACCCAGGCATCCTTACGGTCGGGTATCGAAAACGACGGTTTCGGGAGAACTTCCATCGTCGGGGAACTCTCTGTCGGTGTAGGCTAGATCCATCACCGGGGTCTAGTCGAGTAGATGCCATAATACTGATTCAAGTCGTCGGGGCATCAGCGAACCGGAAGCCATGCTCCAACCGGAATCGCGGAGCCGACCTCGGCACTCCTTCGGGTGTCCCGCGTGGCTTAAAAGGGGATTCGGTGCCGGGAGAAATTCCTTCGCCTTCGTCGGGGTAGTCTAGGTCCTTAGTCGGGGACTAGACGAGTAGACCGTAGCGTAGTACCGTTAATATCGTCGGGGCACCAGTAAACCGGAAGCCATCGTCCAACCGGCATCATTCGATCGACCCAGGCATCCTTACGGTCGGGTCGTGGACGGGTACCGGAGGCGCCGGTTGCGGGAGAATTTTTCTTCTCCGGGAAACTCTTCGTCGGTGTAGGCTAGATCCATCGTCGGGGACTTAGTTCCGGGGGGATCGAGGCAAGATGTTCAAGGTGTTTTAGTGGGTAAGGTTCAGGCAGTCCCACTCGCTGGTTCACAATAGCGGTAGCTTGACAACTACCGAGCGCGTGAGCTGGGAAAGTACATAAAGTATTTCACCTTGTAAAAAAATATATACATACATACATACATACATACATACATACATACATACATACATACATACATACATACATACATACATACATACATACATACATACCGTCAGCATATAGGCCTATATGCTTGTTGGACACAGTCGGAAAACTGCTGGAGAGAGTGATCCTTAACAGGCTCACGAAGTACACTGAGAGCGAGAACGGTCTGTCGAACATGCAGTTCGGATTCCGGAAAGGCAGGTCCACTGTAGAAGCCATACGAGTGGTCATGGAAACCATGGAAAAGGCCCAGAAGCAGCAGAAAAGGGGAAACCGCTACTGTGCGGTGGTCACATTGGACGTGAAAAACGCTTTCAACAGTGCCAGCTGGGTAGAAATTGCCGACTCTCTGCACAGGTTGAGGATACCAGAATACCTATGTCAGATTCTGAAAAGTTATTTTAAGAACCGGACGCTGATATACGAGACAGACGCCGGATACGTAAATATGTTTGTCACGGCTGGCGTTCCACAGGGATCCATCCTGGGTCCTACGTTGTGGAACATTATGTACGACGAAGTGCTGAAGCTAAATCTGCCCAGGGGAGTTAGGATTGTCGGCTTTGCGGATGATGTGGCGCTCCTAGTAATCGGCGAGTCTCGAGAAGAGGTGGAGGTTCTCGCCATGGAGGCAGTAGATGTCGTTAAGAATTGGATGCGGGAAAAGAAGCTTGTGCTGGCACATGAAAAGACTGAAATGGTCATCATCAGCAACCGAAAGGCGGTGCAACATGCGAACATCTCGGTCGGTGAGTGCATCATCAATTCGAAGCGTGAGGTCAAGCATCTGGGCGCTATACTGGACGATCGACTGAACTTTAATAGTCACGTTGACTACATATGCAAGAAGGCAATGAAGGTGATATTGGCGTTATCTCGGATTATGCCCAATAATTCCGCGATTGTCAGTAGCAAGAGGAGGTTACTGGCGAGCGTGTCATCATCGATCGTACGATACGCAGCTCCAGCGTGGTCGATGGCATTGACAACAGCAAGGAACCGAGCCCAGTTGAACCGCACTTTCAGACTGATGGCAATGCGCGTGACAAGTTCGTACCGAACAATATCGTCAGACGCTGTGCACGTGATAGCCGGAATGATCCCCATCTGTCTGCTACTGGAAGAGGATAGCCTATGCTACAGGGATCAAGGCACAGGACGAGCCCGGAGCAGAGAGAGAGCCAATACGCTCACTAAATGGCAACAGCAGTGGGACAACGCGGAGAAGGGAAGGTGGACGCATCGATTAATTTCTAACCTGTCGGTTTGGACAACTCGAGTGCACGGCGAGGTAAACTTTCAATTGACGCAATTCCTGTCTGGGCATGGCTGTTTTAAGCAATATTTGCACAGATTTGGCCACGCAAGGTCGCCGTTTTGTGTTGAGTGCCAGGAAACAGAAGAAACGCCGGAGCACGTAATATTCAGCTGCCCACGGTTTATCCAACCGCGTAGCGAAATGACTGCCATCGTTGGCGCCGATGTCAGTGTGGAGAACATCGTTCAAAGGATGTGCAGCGACGAAGGAAAATGGAACGCGGTGAACCGGACAGTTGTTCAGATTATGTCCACACTGCAGAGGAGTTGGCGAGAAGAGCAGCGTCAAATGACCTAGGTCCAAAGACGAAAAATGCCGGACTGTTTTCGGCACCCTAAGAAGACGGACGAAGCGTGTGGAATGTGGCTCGGTTTTCTGGACAGGTTTCTTCGCCGGGAAACTCTCCGTCGGGTAGGCTAGACCCACCACCGTGGGCTAGTAGAGTAGGCGCGTCGTAAACCGGTTTCAGAACGTCGGTTTCGAGAGAACTTAAAGCGTCAAGGAACTCTCTGTCGCGGTAGGCTAGATCCTTCGGCGGGGACTAGTCGAGTAGCCACCACAACACCGACTTGTGTCGTCGGGGCGCCAGCCAACCAGAAGCTATGCTCCAACTGGAATCGCTGGACCGACCTCGGCACTTTCTCGTGTGTCCCGAGTGGTGCAACAGGGGACTCGGTGTCGGGAGAGCCTCTTTCGCCGGGGAACTCTCCGTCGGTGTAGTCTAGATCTTTCATCGGGGATTAGACGAGTAGATCGTGGCGTAGCACCGTTAAGATAGTCGGGGCACCAGTGAACCGGAAGCCATCCTCCAACCGGCATCATTGGATCGACCCAGGCATCCTTACGGTCGGGCCGTAGACGGGTATCGAAAACGTCGGTTTCGGGAGAACTTCCATCGTCGGGGAACTCTCTGTCGGTGTAGGCTAGATCCATCACCGGGGACTAGTCGAGCAGACGCCACAACACCGATTCGAGTCGTCGGGGCATCAGCGAACCGGACGCCATGCTCCAACCGGAATCGCAGAGCAGACCTCGGCACTCCTTCGGGTGTCCCGCGTGGCGTAAAAGGGGAAACTCTCCGTCGGTGTAGGCTAGATCCATCGTCGGGGATCAGTTGAGTAGTGCGGCGCGACGTAGCGGCATTGGGTTGTCGAAGCGCCAAAGGTGGATCGAGAGGGATAAAGATAGAAACTCAGGAGCTCATTTTCTCCCAAACGAAGAAGTGCATGAGCACAGCCGAGATGTATATAGAGAGCAGGAGCTCATTTTCTCCCAATCGAAGAAGTGCATGAGCACAGCCTCCCCCGAAGTATTGAGCTTAGCTTAGTTCCGGGGGGATCAAGGCAAGATGTCCAAGGTTTTAGTGGGTAAGGTTCAGCCAGTCCCACTCGCTGGTTCACAATAGCGGTAGCTTGACAACTACTGAGCGCGTGAACTGGGAAAGTACATAAGTAGGTATTTCACCTTGTAAAAAAAAAAAAAAAAAACATACATACATATAAACATACATGCATACATACATACATACATACACGCGGAGGGACGCGTATCGAGTTGTGGGGGCGAAAATTAAGCCGTAGCTGAAATGTGCCCGAACAAGTCGAAAGAGATCGTGGAGTGTCTCTTCCCGAAGCACGACCCGACTACTTGGCCACCAACACTGTATGGCGAAGAAGAAGCCGACTCTGTTGATCGGCAAATTTTTAACGAAGAGCTTACACAAGCCGCAAAGCGACTGAATGCCAAGAAAGCTCCAGGCCCGGATGGGATATCAAACGTGGCGTTGAAAACCGCGGTTCAGGCGTGTTGTTCCGAACTGTGTTACAGAAGTGCTTGAACGAAGGCAACTTCCCAGACATGTGGAAGATCCAGAAGCTGATGTTGCTGCCGAAGCCGGGTAAACCACCGGGTAATCCTGCCTCGTATAGGCCTATTTGCCTGCTGGACACACTTGGGAAACTTCTGGAAAGAATTATTCTCAACAGGTTGATGAAATGCACTGAAGGCGAACGAGGATTGTCGAACATGCAGTTCGGTTTTCGTCAAGGAGTGTCGACGATTGATGCAATCCGGACAGTGCTTGAGAGCGCTGAAAAGGCGTCCAAACAGAAACGAAGAGGTGACCGATACTGCGCCGTGGTTACAGTGGACGTGAAGAATGCTTTCAACAGTGCCAGCTGGGAGACCATCGCCACAGCACTACACCGGATGCGGGTCCCAGATTATGTTTGCCGAATCCTAAAGAGCTATTTCCACAATAGAATCCTGGTGAACGATACGAACGAAGGACAGAGGTCAGTGCGAGTGACGGCGGGCGTTCCTCAGGGATCCATTCTCGGTCCGACTCTCTGGAACGCTATGTACAATGGGGTCTTGACACAGAAACTTCCCAGGAAAGTGAAAATCGTGGGCTTCGCGGACGACATATCGTTAACGGTGATGGGCGAGTCTCTGGAAGAAGTAGAGGCCTCGGTGACAGAGACGATAAGCACGATTGAGGGCTGGATGAACGGAGTCAAGTTACAAATAGCTCACCACAAAACGGAAGTGTTGTTGGTGAGCAACTGCAAGTCGATCCAGCGTATCGAGATAGATGTAGGGGGACATGCGATTTCAACTAAGCGAGCTCTGAAACTTCTCGGAGTGATGATCGACAACCTGTTGAACTTTAACTGCCATGTCGACTATGCCTGCGAGAAGTCCGCGAAGGCGATAAATGCAATAACGAGGATCATGCCAAATGTCGGTGGCCCGAAAAGCAGCACAAGACTCGACAAGAGCTCGTCTATCTTCGTCAATACTACGGTATGGTGCTCCTGCCTGGGGAACAGCATTGAAAACGAAGAGGAACCGTGAAAAGCTCAACAGAGCATTCCGGCTTATGGTCATACGAGTCACGAGCGCCTACAGGACAATATCGTCGGAAGCAGCACGCGTTATCGCCGGAATGATCCCAATCTGCATTACCCTGGCGGAGGATATCGAGTGTTATCAGCGTAGAACCGCCAGAAACGTGCGAACGATGGTTCGAATCGATTCGATGGCGAAAGTGGCAGCAGGAGTGGGACAGTATGGAGAAAGGTAGATGGACTCACAGGCTCATTCCACATCTGTCGCCGTGGATGAATAGACAACACGGAGAGGTAAACTTCTACCTAACGCAGTTTCTATCTGGCCATGGTTTTTTCCGGAAGTATCTGCATCGGTGTGGTCACGCCGCGTCTCCATTTTGTCCGGAGTGTGAGTATGTTGAAGAAACACCTGAACATGTGATGTTCGATTGTCCCCGGTTTGCGGAAGTACGTAGGGAAATGCCTGCCCTAAGGGTGGATAATATATCTGAGGAAATGTGTCGTGAAGAAGGCACGTGGAATGCAGTAAACAAAGTGGTAACACAGATACACTCGGAGTTGCAGCGAATATGGAGAAGGGATCAGCGAGTAAGCGTCGGATCGAGAGAACTTCCTTCGTCGGTGTAGTCTTGATCCGTCGTCGGGGACAAGATGAGTAGACTACGTCATAGCATCGTAAGGATACGAGTATCGAAAACGTCGGTTTCGAGACAACTCCCAGCGTCGGGGAACTCTCTGTCGCGGTAGGCTAGATCCTTCGGCGGGGACTAGTCGAGTAGCCACCACAACACCGACTTGTGTCGTCGGGGCGCCAGCGAACCAGAAGCTATGCTCCAACTGGAATCGCCGGACCGACCTCGGCACTCTCTCGTGTGTCCCGTGTGGTGTAACAGGAGACTCGGTGTCGGGAGAGCCTTTTTCGCCGGGGAACTCTCCGTCGGTGTAGTCTAGATCTTTCATCGGGGATTAGACGAGTAGATCGTGGCGTAGCACCGTTAAGATAGTCAGGGCACCAGTGAACCGGAAACCATCCTCCAACGGGCATCATTGGATCGACCCAGGCATCCTTACGGTCGGGCCGTGGACGGGTATCGAAAACGTCGGTTTCGGGAGAACTTCCATCGTCGGGGAACTCTCTGTCGGTGTAGGCTAGATCCATCACCGGGGACTAGTCGAGTAGCCGCCACAACACCGATTCGAATCGTCGGGGCATCAGCGAACCGGAAGCCATGCTCCAAACCGGAATCGCGGAGCCGACCTCGGCACTCCTTTGGGTGTCCCGCGTGGCGTAAAAGGGGAAACTCTCCGTCAGTGTAGGCTAGATCCATCGTCGGTGATCAGGCGAGTAGTGTGGCGCGACGTAGCGGCATTGGGTCGTCGAGGCGCCAAAGGTGGATCGAGATGCATAAAGAGAGAAACGCAGGAGCACATTTCTCTCAAACGAAGAAGTGCATGAGCACAGCCGAGATGAATAGAGAGAAACGCAGGAGCTTATTTTCTCCCAAACGAAGAAGTGCATGAGCACAGCCTCCCCCGAAGTATTGAGCTTAGCTTAGTTCCGGGGGGATCAAGGCAAGATGTCCAATGTGTTTTAGTGGGTAAGGTTCAGCCAGTCCCACTCGCTGGTTCACAATAGCGGTAGCTTGACAACTACTGAGCGCGTGAGCTGGGAAAGTACATAAGGTATTTCACATTGTAAAAAAAACATACATACATACATACATACATACATACATACATACATATATACATACAACCAGACATTCCAGTAATTAATAATAAAAAACCAATAATAATAGGTATCATCTCACTGCTAGATGAGTTAAGCACGTTTTAAGTAAATTTGACTCACTTTTCTGTTACGACAACTACAGCAGATATAGTAAGCGCAAAAGGATATGGTCTTACCTTTGTGTTTTGCTTGTCCTCATACTTAATAAAAAAATGAATCAATTATAATGAAAGTTGAACCATTGTTAAAATAAACTTTTATATCAATATGCACAATATTTGAAACATGAAAAAACTTCACAGATTATGCTTTGACATGACAATGCATTTTTGCTGTTTTTGAGATCCGGATCACTAATGCACTAGGGTTTAGGCTTAGAATTGTTAGTACCTTTTTATAACGCGAATTTTTAAGCAATGAATCGGTTTCAAAATTATCTTAGCAGGTATAGTTCTAAAATTGAATGACTATTTCGAATGTGTTCCATTTTAAGTTAACATAATGCATACTGAATATTGAAAATACGACAAATTTTATGTCTGCTTAAAAATGCCAGATAGAGCACCGGCTTCACTTTATCCACGGTACAAAAAAATAACGCTGGCAATTAGAAGCCGTTGTCTTGCCCGGCTGTTGCGATTGTCCGTTAATTATTCTTGCATTAAAAAGCTCTTGATAAATTATTAAGGCATACCTTCAAAAAGTCCACTTCTACCTACCTTGTCAAAATATTCAAGGATGTTTGCTCCAATTCTTACATATATACGCCTTATCTTATTTTTAATTTATGATTCACCGAGCGTAGAGGATCCTAACCTCACTAGATGACCGGATGGAGGAAGGGCTCTTTATATGAAGAACGACTAAGCTGTGAGTTGAGAGAATGGACTAATTTCTAAACTAATTTACATCCCCAGCTTTGTTTACGGGACAAAAGTGAAAGCACGGGTATGTTATTAATTTTCACTTTGTTTAAGATGGCAAGTACCAAAAAAAATGCAAAGTGGTGCTTTTTCATCTTACTCTCTGACTTTTAGCTTCATGAATATACATTACGGAATCATGTTTATGAACCGGGAGAACTGAAAAACTGTGATGAAATTAAAAATGACCCTGTGGTGATTATTGTAATCCATAATTAAGTTTCTAAGCTTGTTTCATTGAATTCTAACCGTGGCAACGGCAATCAGATCTATACCACATCACAAACACCTTCACTATACTGAGTAACAAGAATATCTCAAAGCCTAGCAACTAAACACGACCATCGTTTACTTCGTGATTAGATGATTCAACGTCAGCAGTACTGGACTAATTTTCTCACTTATGGGTAGGTTCATTAAACGCAAAATTTAATTTCATCGAAGATTTGTTCGTTTCTATTTCTACTGAAAAGGTGCTTGCGTATCCAGCATTTCGATGTGGCTGATTACGAAGTGTGATGAAGGTGTGTTTAGTTTTCATAAAAAATCCAATGGTAGCAAAAGGCAATGTTCGTTTTCCTACCGGATCGGGGCAAATCCTTCATGAAAAGGGTCTTACCGAACTTCTCGATACTATTTTGAACACTGGTATGGTGCACTTTCACCCGTTTTGCAATTTCGTTGTACGTGACACCACTTTCTGAGCACCAAGTGTGCAGAATTTTCTTTCGCGTTTCCGGATCAATTCAACTCATCATTGAAACGATAAACCGTGTGTGTGCTTAACATAAGATAAACAAACGGGTGTGTGTTCAACATAAGATAAATATAAAAGGTAGGATGTGAGTATAAGGTGTTACAAAATTCAATATACGCAAAGTGTAATACGATCGAAATTATTAATTTATCGATCCTTCGTGGAATCTCAAATAGGAAGAAAAATAGAAAAATATGATTATAATTGTATCAGACAACGATACTTTCAGTAATGTAATAAGGATGCGTTTGCTTTCGTTCCGCTGTAAACCAAAAAAATATTTTCAAGTAAGTTAAGGCATATTGACTACTACACTTGTTACACGACCATACTTGGATACTCGAATTTAGTGATCGATATAGTAGACATTATGCGGCAATTGAAACCAAATAACATAATAGCAAAACCTTTTTATATGGAGCAGTTCTACGCCAAAGCACCGAGAACAGTGAAGAAAAGCTCTATTTCTCAGCAACGATTAAACCGATTTTCACGAATCATGATTCAAATTAAAGATCTTCTTGTCCTAAAATATGCTGTGCAATTTTATCCAGATCCGACTTCCCGTTCCGAAATTATGAGGCGATAAGTGCCAAAACATTCAAATCGTAATTGAAAATGAAGTTGCAAAACTGGTATGCATCGGTACGTGCGGCTTTGCTCCGTTCGCGGCGTGTTTTGTTCAATTTCGTATTGCGGTGAAAAAAATGGTGATTTCTAATTCTCTATTCAATTTGTACCTACTTGTTAGTGTTATTACAAGATCATGATAACGATGCAGTTCATCGAGCTGAGCAATGTATGTGTCTGTGGGTTGATGTGTATGAGTATGTGTCAAATAATGTCACACATAAAATACAAAATCTCGTATTTCCATAGGTTGCTATTGAATTTCACACCGTCAGCGACGATTCAAAAAAGGGTAAAATTCTTCTAGATTTGGCTTAAAACTGATTCAATCTTTAGGCTATATTAGTTACTTTCTATACGAACCAACTTCGGCTATACTGGTTCTTAGTTCTCGGTTCCAGAAGTACCGGAAATAGTGGTCGAAAAGTTCAAAACGAGACTCACTTAATTTTCTCATATATGATTTGATAGATTTCCACAAATAGCCTCAAATAAAAGTTCCTATAGTCTCAAAGGTTACTGTTTAATTTCATCCGGGTCCAGAACTATAGGGTAAAGTGTGTTTAATGATTTCGTGTGACGATGTAAACTAAAGAAATATTCTTATTAACTTGACATAACTGTTATGTTAGTTTATACCCAAAGAAAGTTTCTTATGTTATTCAAGATCGAAAAAAAAAATTTCTTCACAGAATCTTCTAGTGATATTTTTTAAAATATAAGAAATATGAGAAAGGCATCATTACACCACTAGGTGGATTAAAAAAGGTTTATGTATAATCATGAGTTACAAGTTTTTCTTGTTTTTCTGTTAAATATGCTACAAAATCATCAACTGTTTTGTTGAGATTTCGTTTTCTTAATGATGGCCTACGCGATCAAAGCTATTTTATTCTGTAGGTTCTACTAGTTAAGACGCAAACAATCGCTTGGTATATATGAGAATATGATTGATATGAGAAAGGCATCATTACACCACTAGGTGGATTAAAACAGGTTTTAAGGCAGTTTTCACACTGACGCTTTGTATTTCAAAAATGTGCTTTTATAGTTGAGTTTAGGTAATCCTTTATACCATAGGTAAATTTTTATACCAGAAAAAAAACAAGAAGACTGCGGTAACCTAATTTATATCTGAACCGGTCACCTAAAAGCAGGTATTTTTATAATATGGCGGTTACTTTCTTGTTGAGCCTGTGATTTTTATAAACCAGTGATTTTTCATCGATTTTGTTTTTAAAATATCTCGAAAGTAACTACTCGCATCGTCTACCAAAGTGGTGTAATGATGCCTTTCTCACATCTCTTATATATTCTCATATATAAATGTGTGGTATTCTTAAAAATAATTTTCTTTGATTCTTAAAAAACAAAACGGTTTGTCCATAATCTAGTATAACCTTCAGAGTGAAAAAGTACTCAGGTCGGTTATGCCATCTCTGAGGAAACGAAAAGAGGTACTGCCGAAACCGCAATCCGGGAACCGCGAAGTTGGTTCCACAAAATCGACTGGGATCCATTTTTGAGTCTATGTAACTTTTATATCAATATGCACAATATTTGAAACATGAAAAAACTTCACAGATTATGCTTTGACATGACAATGCATTTTTGCTGTTTTTGAGATCCGGATCACTAATGCACTAGGGTTTAGGCTTAGAATTGTTAGTACCTTTTTATAACGCGAATTTTTAAGCAATGAATCGGTTTCAAAATTATCTTAGCAGGTATAGTTCTAAAATTGAATGACTATTTCGAATGTGTTCCATTTTAAGTTAACATAATGCATACTGAATATTGAAAATACGACAAATTTTATGTCTGCTTAAAAATGCCAGATAGAGCACCGGCTTCACTTTATCCACGGTACAAAAAAATAACGCTGGCAATTAGAAGCCGTTGTCTTGCCCGGCTGTTGCGATTGTCCGTTAATTATTCTTGCATTAAAAAGCTCTTGATAAATTATTAAGGCATACCTTCAAAAAGTCCACTTCTACCTACCTTGTCAAAATATTCAAGGATGTTTGCTCCAATTCTTACATATATACGCCTTATCTTATTTTTAATTTATGATTCACCGAGCGTAGAGGATCCTAACCTCACTAGATGACCGGATGGAGGAAGGGCTCTTTATATGAAGAACGACTAAGCTGTGAGTTGAGAGAATGGACTAATTTCTAAACTAATTTACATCCCCAGCTTTGTTTACGGGACAAAAGTGAAAGCACGGGTATGTTATTAATTTTCACTTTGTTTAAGATGGCAAGTACCAAAAAAATGCAAAGTGGTGCTTTTTCATCTTACTCTCTGACTTTTAGCTTCATGAATATACATTACGAAATCATGTTTATGAACCGGGAGAACTGAAAAACTGTGATGAAATTAAAAATGACCCTGTGGTGATTATTGTAATCCATAATTAAGTTTCTAAGCTTGTTTCATTGAATTCTAACCGTGGCAACGGCAATCAGATCTATACCACATCACAAACACCTTCACTATACTGAGTAACAAGAATATCTCAAAGCCTAGCAACTAAACACGACCATCGTTTACTTCGTGATTAGATGATTCAACGTCAGCAGTACTGGACTAATTTTCTCACTTATGGGTAGGTTCATTAAACGCAAAATTTAATTTCATCGAAGATTTGTTCGTTTCTATTTCTACTGAAAAGGTGCTTGCGTATCCAGCATTTCGATGTGGCTGATTACGAAGTGTGATGAAGGTGTGTTTAGTTTTCATAAAAAATCCAATGGTAGCAAAAGGCAATGTTCGTTTTCCTACCGGATCGGGGCAAATCCTTCATGAAAAGGGTCTTACCGAACTTCTCGATACTATTTTGAACACTGGTATGGTGCACTTTCACCCGTTTTGCAATTTCGTTGTACGTGACACCACTTTCTGAGCACCAAGTGTGCAGAATTTTCTTTCGCCTTTTCGGATCAATTCAACTCATCATTGAAACGATAAACCGTGTGTGTGCTTAACATAAGATAAACAAACGGGTGTGTGTTCAACATAAGATAAATATAAAAGGTAGGATGTGAGTATAAGGTGTTACAAAATTCAATATACGCAAAGTGTAATACGATCGAAATTATTAATTTATCGATCCTTCGTGGAATCTCAAATAGGAAGAAAAATAGAAAAATATGATTATAATTGTATCAGACAACGATACTTTCAGTAATGTAATAAGGATGCGTTTGCTTTCGTTCCGCTGTAAACCAAAAAAATATTTTCAAGTAAGTTAAGGCATACTACACTTGTTACACGACCATACTTGGATACTCGAATTTAGTGATCGATATAGTAGACATTATGCGGCAATCGAAACCAAATAACATAATAGCAAAACCTTTTTATATGGAGCAGTTCTACGCCAAAGCACCGAGAACAGTGAAGAAAAGCTCTATTTCTCAGCAACGATTAAACCGATTTTCACGAATCATGATTCAAATTAAAGATCTTCTTGTCCTAAAATATGCTGTGCAATTTTATCCAGATCCGACTTCCCGTTCCGAAATTATGAGGCGATAAGTGCCAAAACATTCAAATCGTAATTGAAAATGAAGTTGCAAAACTGGTATGCATCGGTACGTGCGGCTTTGCTCCGTTCGCGGCGTGTTTTGTTCAATTTCGTATTGCGGTGAAAAAAATGGTGATTTCTAATTCTCTATTCAATTTGTACCTACTTGTTAGTGTTATTACAAGATCATGATAACGATGCAGTTCATCGAGCTGAGCAATGTATGTGTCTGTGGGTTGATGTGTATGAGTATGTGTCAAATAATGTCACACATAAAATACAAAATCTCGTATTTCCATAGGTTGCTATTGAATTTCACACCGTCAGCGACGATTCAAAAAAGGGTAAAATTCTTCTAGATTTGGCTTAAAACTGATTCAATCTTTAGGCTATATTAGTTACTTTCTATACGAACCAACTTCGGCTATACTGGTTCTTAGTTCTCGGTTCCAGAAGTACCGGAAATAGTGGTCGAAAAATTCAAAACGAGACTCACTCAATTTTCTCATATATGATTTGATAGATTTCCACAAATAGCCTCAAATAAAAGTTCCTATAGTCTCAAAGGTTACTGTTTAATTTCATCCGGGTCCAGAACTATAGGGTAAAGTGTGTTTAATGATTTCGTGTGACGATGTAAACTAAAGAAATATTCTTATTAACTTGACATAACTGTTATGTTAGTTTATACCCAAAGAAAGTTTCTTATGTTATTCAAGATCGAAAAAAAAAATTTCTTCACAGAATCTTCTAGTGATATTTTTTAAAATATAAGAAATATGAGAAAGGCATCATTACACCACTAGGTGGATTAAAAAAGGTTTATGTATAATCATGAGTTACAAGTTTTTCTTGTTTTTCTGTTAAATATGCTACAAAATCATCAACTGTTTTGTTGAGATTTCGTTTTCTTAATGATGGCCTACGCGATCAAAGCTATTTTATTCTGTAGGTTCTACTAGTTAAGACGCAAACAATCGCTTGGTATATATGAGAATATGATTGATATGAGAAAGGCATCATTACACCACTAGGTGGATTAAAACAGGTTTTAAGGCAGTTTTCACACTGACGCTTTGTATTTCAAAAATGTGCTTTTATAGTTGAGTTTAGGTAATCCTTTATACCATAGGTAAATTTTTATACCAGAAAAAAAAAACAAGAAGACTGCGGTAACCTAATTTATATCTGAACCGGTCACCTAAAAGCAGGTATTTTTATAATATGGCGGTTACTTTCTTGTTGAGCCTGTGATTTTTATAAGCCAGTGATTTTTCTTCGATTTTGTTTTTAAAATATCTCGAAAGTAACTACTTGCATCGTCTACCAAAGTGGTGTAATGATGCCTTTCTCACATCTCTTATATATTCTCATATATAAATGTGTGGTATTCTTAAAAATAATTTTCTTTGATTCTTAAAAAACAAAACGGTTTGTCCATAAACTAGTATAACCTTCAGAGTGAAAAAGTACTCAGGTCGGTTATGCCATCTCTGAGGAAACGAAAAGAGGTACTGCCGAAACCGGAATCCGGGAACCGCGAAGTTGGTTCCACAAAATCGACTGGGATCCATTTTTGAGTCTATGGCTACAATCTTCGGTCGATCATCAAAAACCCAAGAACAAGGAAAGCCAAATTAATGTTTGGCCGTCTACTGACAATGGCAACCAATTGGAAAAGTTTTAAGGTAAGTTTAAAAATTATTTTATTTTATTCCCGGTGCTTCCGGGATCAGAAACGAGAACCAGCATAGCCGGAATGGATTTTTTTAATTGTCTATTGACAATAACAGATCGGCTGAAAAGTTCGTATCGTTTCTATGAGAGGGCGCCACTAGAATTAAATCCATACCATTTTCAGTTAGTACCAACCTTCAAAACATACGTGTATAAATTTGACAGCTGTCTGATTATTAGTTTGCGAGATATTGCAATTTGAGTGAAGCTATTTTTGTTATTGTGAAAAAAATGGAAAAAAAACCCTTCTTAATCCACCTAGTAGTGTGATAATGCCTTTCTCTTCTTTCATAACATTCTCATGAAAATATATTTCATACTTTTATTAAATTATTTCGGGTACTAATTTTGACACCAATTGATTCAGATTGATTCGAGTAGTTCACAAAAGCATGCTTCAGTGTTTATGTCACACAGTCAGCATCATTTTTCCAAACTAGTGCTTGACATTTGCGTTGCCTATTTGTATGAGAACAGTGATGCTAATCTAAAAAAACCCTTCTTAATCCACCTAGTGGTGTGATAATGCCTTTCTCTTCTTTCATAACAGTCTCATGAAAATATGTTTCATACATTTATTAAATAATTTTAGACGCCAATTGATTCAGATTGACTCGAGTAGTTCACAAAAGCATGCTTCAGTGTCTTCTTAAAAGCCTTCTTAGTCTATTTGAACGCGCTCAATTTTCTCAGAGATGGCTGATCCGATTTTAACAAACTTGGGCTCGTTTGAAAGCTACTGTCGGGCCGTTGATCAAGTTCGAAGATCAAATGGTTGTGACTTTTGGTTCCAGATATATGATGGTATAAGTGACGTAACCGACAAAACACGTTGATTTTTACCGCTCTTGTATATATAAGGGTGCCAAAATTTTGGGATCAACTCTATTTTCGTAAAGTTCTAGTGCTCAAAAGTTTAAGCACCTCGAAAAAAGCCTTCATGCAAAATTTGACCTAAATCGGACATGCTTAAGGGGTGCTGCCCGGTGGTAAAGGTTTGACAATTATCGATCTTGAAAAAGCACCATAGGGGGGAGTACATGAAATTTCCAAAATCGAAATTTTTTTTGATGCCAAAACTCTTAAAACTGCATAAAACATCGAGATTTAGTGTCATCTCGAAAAAAAAATTTTTTGAAAAAATCGACTTTTTGGGACTTAGAAAAAATATGAAAATTCCAGTCCCAGAAAGTTGATTTTTTCAAAAAATTTTTTTTTTGAGATGACACTAAATTTCGATGTTTTATGCAGTTTTAAGAGTTTTGGCATCAAAAAAAAATTTCGATTTTGGAAATTTCGGTTACGTCACTTATACAATCATATTTCCGGAACCAAAAGCCACAGCCATTTGATCTTCGAACTTGATCAATGGCCCGCCAGTAGCTTTCAAACGAGCCCAAGTTTGTTCAAATCGGTTCAGCCATCTCTGAGAAAATTGAGCGCGTTCAAATATCTTCGAAAAGTGCACACACATACACACACATACATACTCACACACACACAGACATTTTCCGATCTCGACGAACTGAGTCGAATGGTATATAACACTATGGGTCTCCGAGGCTCCGTTCGAAAGTCGGTTTTTCCAGCAATTCTAATACCTTTCTATAGAGAAAGGCAAAAGCCTTCTTAGTCCACTTAGTGGAATTTTCATATATCTTGAAAAATCACCATGGGAGTACATGAAATTTTCGAAATCGAAAAAAAATTTAGATGCCAAAAGGCTTAGAATTGCATGAAACGTCGAGATTTAGTGTCATCTCCAAAAAAATTTTTTTGAAAAAGTCGACTTTTTGGGACTTAAAAAAAATATGAAAATTTTTCTAAGTCCCAGAAAGTTGATTTTTTCAAAAAAAAATTTTTTTTGAGATGACACTAAATTTCGATGTTTTATGCAGTTTTAAGAGTTTCGGCATCAAAAAAAATTTCGATTTTGGAAATTTCATGTACTCCCCCCTATGGTGCTTTTTCAAGATCGAAAATTGTCAAACCTTTACCACCGGGCAGCACCCCTTAAGCATGTCCGATTTAGGTCAAATTTTGCATGAAGGCTTTTTTCGAGGTGCTTAAACTTTTGAGCACTAAAACTTTACGAAAATAGAGTTGATCCCAAAATTTTGGCACCCTTATATATATAAGAGCGGTAAAAATCAACATGTTTTGTCGGTTACGTCACTTATACCATCATATATCTGGAACCAAAAGTCACAACCATTTGATCTTCGAACCTGATCAACGGCCCGACAGTAGCTTTCAAACGAGCCCAAGTTTGTTAAAATCGGATCAGCCATCTCTGAGAAAATTGAGCGCGTTCAAATACAACGCTTTTTGTCGGTTACGTCACTTATACAATCATATCTTCGGAACCAAAACTCACAGCCATTTGATCTTCGAACTTGATCAATGGTCAAACAGTAGCTTTCCAACGAGCCCGAGTTTGTTAAAATCGGTTCAGCCATCTCTGAGAAATTTGAGCGCGTTCAAATACAACGCTTTTTGTCGGTTACGTCACTTATACAATCATATCTCCGGAACCAAAAGTCACAGCCATTTGATCTTTGAACTTGATCAATGGCCCGACAGTAGCTTTCAAACGAGCCCAAGTTTGTTAAAATCGGTTCCGCCATCTCTGAGAAAATTGAGCGCGTTCAAATACAACGCTTTTTGTCGGTTACGTCACTTATACAATCATATCTCCGGAACCAAAAGTCACAGCCATTTGATCTTCGAACTTGATCAATGGCCCGACAGTAGCTTTCAAACGAGCTCAAGTTTGTTCAAATCGGTTCAGCCATCTCTGAGAAAATTGAGCGCGTTCAAATATCTTCGAAAAGTGCACATACACACACACACACACACACACACACACACACACACACACACACACACACACACACAGACATTTTTCGATCTCGACGAACTGAGTCGAATGATATATAACACTATGGGTCTCCGAGGCTCCGTTCGAAAGTCGGTTTTTCCAGCAATTCTAATACCTTTCTATAGAGAAAGGCAAAAAGCCTTCTTAGTCCACTTAGTGAAATTTTCATATATCTTGAAAATTCACCATATGGGAGAGTACATGAAATTTTCGAAATCGAAAAAATATTTTTGATGCCAAAAGGCTTAGAATTGCATGAAACGTCGAGATTTAGTGTCATCTCGAAAAATTTTTTTTTTGAAAAAAACGACTTTTTGGGACTTAGAAAAAATATGAAAATTTTTCTAAGTCCCAGAAAGTTGATTTTTTCAAAAAAAATTTTTTTTGAGATGACACTAAATTTCGATGTTTTATGCAGTTTTAAGAGTTTTGGCATCAAAAAAAATTTTCGATTTTGGAAATTTCATGTACTCCCCCCCATGGTGCTTTTTCAAGATCGAAAATTGTCAAACCTTTACCACCGGGCAGCACCCCTTAAGCATGTCCGATTTAGGTCAAATTTTGCATGAAGGCTTTTTTCGAGGTGCTTAAACTTTTGAGCACTAGAACTTTACGAAAATAGAGTTGATCCCAAAATTTTGGCACCCTTATATATATAAGAGCGGTAAAAATCAACGTGTTTTGTCGGTTACGTCACTTATACAATCATATCTCCGGAACCAAAAGTCACAGCAATTTGATCTTCGAACTTGATCAATGGCCTGCCAGTAGCTTTCAAACGAGCCCAAGTTTGTTCAAATCGGTTCAGCCATCTCTGAGAAAATTGAGCGCGTTCAAATATCTTCGAAAAGTGCACACACATACACACACACATACATACACACACAGACATTTTTCGATCTCGACGAACTGAGTCGAATGGTATATAACACTATGGGTCTCCGAGGCTCCGTTCGAAAGTCGGTTTTTCCAGCAATTCTAATACCTTTCTATAGAGAAAGGCAAAAGCCTTCTTAGTCCACTTAGTGGAATTTTCATATATCTTGAAAAATCACCATGGGAGTACATGAAATTTTCGAAATCGAAAAAAAATTTAGATGCCAAAAGGCTTAGAATTGCATGAAACGTCGAGATTTAGTGTCATCTCGAAAAAATTTTTTTTGAAAAAGTCGACTTTTTGGGACTTAAAAAAAATATGAAAATTTTTCTAAGTTCCAGAAAGTTGATTTTTTCAAAAAAAATTTTTTTTGAGATGACACTAAATTTCGATGTTTTATGCAGTTTTAAGAGTTTCGGCATCAAAAAAAATTTCGATTTTGGAAATTTCATGTACTCCCCCCTATGGTGCTTTTTCAAGATCGAAAATTGCCAAACCTTTACCACCGGGCAGCACCCCTTTAGCATGTCCGATTTAGGTCAAATTTTGCATGAAGGCTTTTTTCGAGGTGCTTAAACTTTTGAGCACTAGAACTTTACGAAAATAGAGTTGATCCCAAAATTTTGGCACCCTTATATATATAAGAGCGGTAAAAATCAGCGTGTTTTGTCGGTTACGTCACTTATACCATCATATATCTGGAACCAAAAGTCACAACCATTTGATCTTCGAACTTGATCAACGGCCCGACAGTAGCTTTCAAACGAGCCCAAGTTTGTTAAAATCGGATCAGCCATCTCTGAGAAAATTGAGCGCGTTCAAATACAACACTTTTTGTCGGTTACGTCACTTATACAATCATATCTCTGAAACCAAAAGTCACAGCCATTTGATCTTCGAACTTGATCAATGGCCCGACAGTCGCTTTTAAACGAGCCCAAGTTTGTTAAAATCGGTTCCGCCATCTCTGAGAAAATAGAACGCGTTCAAATTCAACGCCTTTTGTCGGTTACGTCACTTATACAATCATATCTCCGAAACTAAAAGTCACAGCCTTTTGATCTTCGAACTTGATCAATGGCCCGACAGTAGCTTTCAAACGAGCCCAAGTTTGTTCAAATCGGTTCAGCCATCTCTGAGAAAATTGAGCGCGTTCAAATATCTTCGAAAAGTGCACATACATACACACACACACATACATACACACACACACACACACACAGACATTTTCCGATCTCGACGAACTGAGTCGAATGGTATATAACACTATGGGTTCCCGAGGCTCCGTTCGAAAGTCGGTTTTTCCAGAAATTCTAATACCTTTCTATAGAGAAAGGCAAAAAGGAATGTCGTGTGTTGATGAAACACTACTTTTTGATGAAAAAAGTGCCGCCGATACCAAAAAATGGCTTGATGACTATTATCTAAACTCTGCACCGGGCGAAGCAACAATTCGTAAGTGGTTTGCAAAATTTCGTACTGGTCATATGAGCACCGAAGACGATGAACGCAGTGGTCGTCCAAAAGAGGCTGTTACCGATGAAAACGTGAAAAAAATCCACAAAATGATTTTCAGTTACCGTAAAGTGAAGTTGATCGAGATAGCTGACACCCTAATGATATCAAAGGAACGTGTTGGACATATTATTCACGAATATTTGGATATGAGAAAGCTTTGTGCAAAATGGGTGCCGCGTGAGCTCACAATCGATCAAAAACAACAACGAATTGATGATTCTGAGCAGTGTTTGGAGCTGTTATATCGAAATAAAACCGATTTTTTCGTCGATATATTACAATGGACGAAACATGGCTCCATCACTTCACTCCGGAATCCAATCGACAGTCAGCTGAGTGGACTGCACGCGATGAACCGAACCCAAAGCGTGGAAAGACTCAACAATCGGCCGGTAAGGTTATGGCGTCTGTATTTTGGGATTCGCATGGTATAATTTACATCGACTACCTTGAAAAGGGAAAAACCATCAACAGTGACTATTATATAGCGTTATTAGAGCGTTTGAAGGACGAAATTTCAAAAAAACGGCCTCATTTGAAGAAGAAAAACCCTTCTTAATCCACCTAGTGGTGTGATAATGCCTTTCTCTTCTTTCATAACAGTCTCATGAAAATGTATTTCATAATTTTATTAAATAATTTCGGATACTAATTCATTCAGATTGATTCGAGTAGTTCACAAAAGCATGCTTCAGTGTTTATGTCACACAGTCAGCATCATTTTTCCAAATTAGTGCTTGACATTTGCGTTGCCTATTTGTAATCAGTGATGCTAATCTAAAAAAATCCTTCTTAGTCCACTTAGTGGAATTTTCATATATCTTGAAAAATCACCATAGGGGGGAGTACATGAAATTTTCGAAATCGAAAAAAAAAATTTGATGCCAAAAGGCTTAGAATTGCATGAAACGTCGAGATTTAGTGTCATCTCTAAAAAATTTTTTTTTGAAAAAATCGACTTTTTGGGAGTCCCAGAAAGTTGATTTTTTCAAAAAAAAATTTTTTTGAGATGACACTAAATTTCGATGTTTTATGCAATTTTAAGAGTTTTGGCATCAAAAAAAATTTTCGATTTTGGAAATTTCATGTACTCCCCCCTATGGTGCTTTTTCAAGATCGAAAATTGCCAAACCTTTACCACCGGGCAGCACCCCTTAAGCATGTCCGATTTAGGTCAAATTTTGCATGAAGACTTTTTTCGAGGTGCTTAAACTTTTGAGCACTAGAACTTTACGAAAATAGAGTTGATCCCAAAATTTTGGCACCCTTATAAATATAAGAGCGGTAAAAATCAACGTGTTTTGTCGGTTACGTCACTTATACCATCATATATCTGGAACCAAAAGTCACAACCATTTGATCTTCGAACTTGATCAACGGCCCGACAGTAGCTTTCAAACGAGCCCAAGTTTGTTAAAATCGGATCAGCCATCTCTGAGAAAATTGAGCGCGTTCAAATACAACGCTTTTTGTCGGTTACGTCACTTATACGATCATATCTCCGGAACCAAAACTCACAACCATTTGATCTTCGAACTTGATCAATAGCCCGACAGTAGCTTTCAAACGAGCCAAAGTTTGTTAAAATCGGTTCAGCCATCTCTGAGAAAATTGAGCGCGTTCAAATAGCACGATTTTTGTCGGTTACGTCACTTATACAATCATATCTCCGGAACCAAAAGTCACAGCCATTTGATCTTCGAACTTGATCAATGGCCCGACAGTAGCTTTCAAACGAGCCCGAGTTTGTTCAAATCGGTTCAGCCATCTCTGAGAAAATTGAGCGCGTTCAAATATCTTCGAAAAGTGCACATACATACACACACACACACACACAGACATTTTCCGATCTCGACGAACTGAGTCGAATGGTATATAACACTATGGGTCTCCGAGGCTCCGTTCGAAAGTCGGTTTTTCCAGCAATTCTAATACCTTTCTATAGAGAAAGGCAAAAAGTTTTGTTTCATCAAGACAATGCACCGTGTCACAAGTCGATGAAAACCATGCTGAAATTGAACGAATTGGGCTTCGAATTGCTCCCTCATCCACCGTATTCTCCAGATTTGGCCCCCAGTGACTTTTTCCTGTTCTCAGACCTCAAGAGAATGCTCGCTGGTAAAAAATTTAGAAGGAATGAAGAGGTAATCGCTGAAACTGAGCCCTATTTTGAGGCAAAGGACAAATCGTACTACAAAAATGGTATCGAAAAGTTGGAAGATCGCTATAATCGCTGTATCGCCTCTGATGGCAATTATGTTGAATAACAAAAACGAATTTTGGCAAAAAAAATGTGTGTTTCTATTAAACGATACGAACTTTTCAGCCGAACTGTTGGCTACCGATAGTTTCGAGGCAAGTTAAGACGGTATCCAATTTTTAACACACTTCACCATATAGTTTCGGAACCGGAAGTCGGATCTAGATGAAATTTGTATGTTTTGTATGGGACAATGAAACGATTCATTTGAATCTAAGTTTGTTGAAATCGGTTACGCCATCTCTGAGAAAAGTGAGGAAGTAGTTTGAAATTTGTTCACTAATCACTCTGTAACTCCGGAACCGGAAGTCGGATCAAAACAAAATGCAGGAACTTTGTATAGGACAATTGTACCTTTCTAAGTTTGTGAAAATTGGTCACCCCGTTATTCCGGAACCGGAAATCGGATTTAAATAAAACTAGGGAGCTTTGTGTCGGGTTACACGACCTCTCATTTAAATCTAAGTTCATGAAAATCGCCAGCCATCTCCGAGAAAAGTGAATGCAAAAAAAATGTTACACATACATACACACATACAGACATTTTGCATACTCGACGAACTGAGTCGAACAGTATATGGAACTCGACCCTCCGGGCCTCGGTTCAAGAGTCGGGTTTCACAGTGATTTATAACCAAAAGGCAAAAAGGCATATTTTGATGAAGTATTCATTTTCTTGATTTTATTTCACATATATTTAGAAAATGACTGCTTTTATAAAGTTGCACTTTATGGTCTTTTTCATTGAGCGTAGCTTAAAGAATAACATTCATTACTCAAACACTTCCATTTTTATCAAAACATCGTTTTTCGAAAATCAGTAAAAAGTTTTTCTTCAGGTAACTTTTTTATCGAGCATCTTTCCAACTTTTTTAAACAATCAGTTTCCTTGTAACTTGACATTTTTTGTGGTATAAAATAAGAAAAACCGTACGGTGTAATAACTGAGAATTTAGAAAAATAAACTTTATTTTTGATTTCATACAAAAATGGAAAACTTTCTTTTAATGTATTTTTTTTTGAAACTTCGATTGAATACCTACAACTTCTTCTTAGATACAATTTCCGTAGATGCTATAGATTTTGAGTTATAATTGTTTTAAAATAATGTGGCTTAAAACACATAAATACTTTTCAAAAATTAGTATTGAGTGAAAAATATCTCTAAACCTGTGAACAATACTTCATTTGCTATACCAAAAAAAATGCAAAGTTTCATGCAAATTGAAGAGGGTTGAAGGAAAATATAAACATTTATTAGGAACAATATTTTTTTAGTTTTACTAACCTTCGATAGCGTACCGATGGATATTCGCCCAAAGTAGCACAAAGTGTTGCAATTTGTTCAGCAATTCGTTCCATGTTTCCGTATCGTGCTGATGCAAGAGCAGGCGAATATGCGCATTGAAATGTTACAGGTGAATCCAGTGAATATACCTAGAAAAACTTCATATTTATTATATGACGAATTTCGCACTAACTCGAACAATTGTTAGGAGCACCGATTTTAGAGATTTTAATGAAACTTTCTATAAATGAAGGCTTTGTCACAAAAAGCCACTTCGCATACAAATGATGTGTTGTATGAGTGAATAAAAGTATTACACAGAAAAAAATTCCAGTCTTGCAACCTATGGAAGAATGGCAGATAGCATAATTGTCTATGTTGGGACAAAATTTCATTCCGATAAAGAATAGTGATCTTCGCCATTTGATTCCGAATTTTTAAGATCAATGTTTTTATATATACAGAAGTTTTCGTCGCTGCTGACCGGTTAAAGTAAAGGCGAACACAACCTATTTCATTTTGTATTCACGTTTCATCTTTAGGGAATCAGTATAGCAGCATTTCATTTTGAACAGCTGGTGCACTGAGCCGTTTACGATTTAAACGATTACGCCGGAACGCACTGCCTGTTCTGAGGTCTAAGACGAAAACAATATTTGAAACATTTTCGTTTGCTTAGCGGTTCATGTTGAACGTCTAAGTGCACCAGCAGTTCAATATGAACTTCTACTGCACTGATGAGTCAAGGACGAATGTAAATATGAAATGAAAAAGGTTATGTGCACCTTTACATAAAACTATCAGTACTGACCCAAACCCCTATGTAATATGAGCATGTAACACTAAATCTCCTCACACATTTCAGACCATTATATTAATTCGGTTTCAGTTAAAGTACTATTGACTGTTTTATACGTGCATGTGATAAGGCAAAAAAAAATCGAAGAAATAAACTCTAACAATGATCAGGATTCAAAATTCGGAACAGTGCAAAAGTGCCTATTTTTCTCCAAGGAAGTTACTACTGCTTCAAAGAAATTGACTTATGAAATAGTTGCATACCTATAAAAAGTGTTCCTGGCTTTCCACAGTGGTGGCAACAAGTTCCAATTATTGGTGATTTGGTGAAGTGTGCAATTTGGCTTTAGTGGTTAGCAATAAATCGAATTCAATAACTGATAAACTGGTGGTGAAAGTAATCGTACCGAAGTTACCAAGTTCAAATTGAAAAAGAAGAGCAAGTGGCTAGCAATAAACCGAATTCAATAACTGATAAACGAGTGTTTAGTGATGCAAAAAAAATGCAAATGACGATCGTTATTATCGTTAGTTAGTTCGACTTTCGGTAATTGGTGCCCTTTTCATAGCAGTGAATAACCGGGAAACATCGTGCGACGTTAACTATGAACTACCCGAGAAATTCTGTGTGCAAACAAAAATAAAACAAAACCGTGTGTCACCAAGGAAGGATTCGCTACAGCACAAGGAGACGACGACAACGCTCACACACGAGTACCTACAACGTGAGGACGAAATGGAAGTAAACCAAAGGTACTGTGCTTAAATTAAGAATTAGGGACAACTAGCTAGGCAAATATCGAGTTAAGACAAAACAACATTTGTGAATAGAGATTATGGGTTGGTTTTCGTCAGACGAAACCATTAATAACACAATAGCCTCCCCGTCGAGGGAAACGGAAGGCATCGCACTCTGCGCGTTGGTAGGGATAGCAATAGGCTATCTGCTACTGAAAGGTCTAATAAAATTGCACAAACAATATACAGAAAAAATAGCAATCAAGGCCGCACGTCAGGTACAATTGACCAACGTTTAAATATAGACTACGTATACAAACACTTTTTAGTCGACAATGGAAAATTCTTATAACGACAAATGGCCTTTAACGGTCAAAGAGAAATTAAATGAAATTAAAATTCGTGCCGAGGAAAAACGCAAACAGGCGATTCCCGACAAACACAAATGTGGTTACGCATGTATATTCATGTCTAGAAAACTACACACTATATCTTATAATTGCGAAAGGAATGATTTTTTCCTAAAAAAAAAAAAACAAAACGAGAAAAATAATATAATCATTTTTAATATGTGATAAATTTTTTTATATAAATGTTATATATATCCAAGCGAAAATGAACTGCAAAATTATAAGGAGCTAGAAAAACTCCACATTTACGTAAAGAAGTCTATAAACACGAAACTATCAGAAAAATTACTCGAAGAAAAATTGAATCGATGCCAAGAATTAAAAATAGACCTTGACAATCTATTTATAAAGCAACAAGAAATTATCGACGACAAGACTTTCCACAACTTAGTAAAAAATACGAGACTGTGGACTGACGAAATTTGCGAAATAATAAAATTTAAACTCGCATGTATTAGAGCAACCAAAAACGACATTATGACACAAACAACAACCCCGTTTGACTTACGTCAGGCGACGGCTCTTATCCAACCTTACGATGGTTCTCCTATACACATTCATTGACTCAGCTAGATTGCTGAATGAGTTAGTACTGCCAGACCACATGGCCATGGCAATAAAATTTCTAAAAACCAGACTGTCCGGAAAAGCCAGACAAGGCATCCCTGAAACAGTCAATACAATCGATAATTTGATACAACTAGTCGAGGAAAGGTGTAAAATCACGACCACTCCCGAAAGTATCATAGCGAAAATAAACACCTTAAAACAGAAAAACTCAATAAACAGTTTTTGCGATGAAATTGAAACCCTCTGCACGAAACTCGAAAATACCTATGTCGAGCAAAAAATCCCACTACCAGTGGCAAAATCAATGAGCACTAAGATAGGGGTAAACGCTCTAATAAAAGGGTGTAACAACACCGAATTAAAAATAATTCCCAAAGCTGGTAATTTCAGCAACATAAGAGAAGCAAACCAGAAAGCACAAGAATTGGGTACAGACGAAATAACCCACTCCCAAATAATGCACACACGTTTTGTTCAACAGCACCAACAACGTGTGAATAATTTTAATAGAGGGGCAAGACAATATAATGCAACCAGATATCCAGTGCAATACAATAGGTATCCACAAAAACAATTATTTCATAATAATAGAAATAATTATAACCATAATAATTTTAATAATAATTTCAACCATAATAATTTTAATGCAAATAATCAAGAATTCCGGCAAACAAAATGTTGAGAGATGATATTATCGAACCATCCATATCACCATATAACAATCCAATTTTACTAGTCCCGAAAAAATCAGAAAACAATAATACAAAATGGATTTTAGTAGTCGATTTCCGGCAACTTAACAAAAAAATATTAGCCGATAAATTCCCACTGCCAAGAATTGATCCTAGATCAGCTTGGTAGAGCAAAATATTTTACAACTCTGGATTTAATGTCAGGATTCCATCAAATACCCTTAGAAGTAAACTCCAGGAAATTTACAGCATTTTCAACCCAATCTGGTCACTTTCAATTTAAAAGATTACCGTTTGGTTTAAATATCAGCCCAAACAGTTTTCAAAGAATGATGACAATCGCAATGTCAGGATTAACACCTGAGCATGCTTTTGTATATATAGATGATATTATAGTAGTTGGATGCTCAATTCAACACCACCTTCAGAATTTAGAGAAAGTTTTTGAACGCATTAGGAAGTACAACCTTAAATTAAACCTCAATAAGTGTAAATTTTTTAATACAGAAGTAACATATATACCTATTCCAACCAAAGAAGCTAACATCGTAGCTAAAGCATTAGTAGAAAATTTCATTTTAACTTACGGTAAATTTCTTGAGTTAAAAACCGACAGAGGAACCGAATATAAAAACGAGGTTCTAGAACAAATTTGCAAATTGTTAAACATTAAACAAACCTTTTCGACAGCTTATCATCCTCAGACAATTGGTTCTTTGGAAAGAAATCACAGATGCCTCAACGAGTTTCTGCGATCTTTTATCAACGAACATCAATCTGACTGGGATGATTGGTTACAATACTATGCATTTTCATATAACACAACACCACACTCAGATCATGGGTATACACCCTACGAACTAGTTTTCGGCGTAAAAGCCAGACTACCACAAGAAATTTATCCAGACAAAATTGAACCGATATATAATTTCGACATGTACAATAAAGAATTACAATACCGACTACACAAATCACACGAAATAGCAAACAAACATTTAATACACCAAAAAGAATTCAGAAAATCAACAACAGATCACCTATGCAATCCGATAGAAATACAATTGAACGACATAGTGTATCTACAAAACGCAAAACTAGATCCATTTTATATTGGTCCATTTAAAGTTACACAACTTCAAGATTAAAATTGTGAAATACAAAATTTACAGTCAAAAGAAAAAACCATTATTCACAAAAATAGACTCATCAAAGCATAAAATACAAAATTGTAACATCAAACTTTTAGAATTAAGATTCAGATACCGAGCTTAACACCACGTAAAACAAAAAAAAAAGAGAAAAATCAAAAAATAATTGCCGTGGGCGTAAGTGAAGTTTTACTCAGCTTCTCTGAGAAAAACTGTACAATTCGGTTATTTTAGCTATAAGAAAACTCTGTAATATACATTAAAATTGTTAGGGAGTTCGAACGCAACAGTAAACTAATCCCATAAAGCACTACAGAATGATTTCCCTTCGTTACATCATTCTTCCAAAAGGGGGATGATGTAATATGAGCATGTAACACTAAATCTCCTCACACATTTCAGACCATGTAAAATATTCAAGATTAAATCTTTCCCACACTTCAGACCACACGCACTTGACAAATTTCCATAAAACACGTACTCGACAAATTTCCACTCGACACCAAGTCATGAAACCCAGAAACCCACTTGAAATATAAACTTCACCTACATAAGGCGATTAAATTGTCAGCACTTACTTCGACTCAACGAAAACACCACAACAAATAAATAAGGAAACATAAGCATCAAATATCACCCAAAAAACAAAACAGTTATGTCATTTGCCGTTTCTCCACGTTCCACACCTCTCTCAAACAGTGCCATATGGCATGACCTAGAATAACAGTAACCCAGGAAAACACACTGACTCGAACCGACACTCACGAGAGTTAAACCTACTCTCAACCTCCCCTTTCTGTATCACACTCACACACTTGCCTAGAAACATTACTCACTATCTCCTACTCAAATACATTACAATGACCGAGACATGTCATTGGTTAAATCAGATTTACGCTGCGCGTTCTAACTCCTCCCCCCGGATTTTTAGCAATCCATACTGTAAAATCCAATTAGCTAAGTTAGGAGAGGATAGGATATAAATAAGTGATTTTTAAATAAAGCATTAGGATTCGTTTTTAAAACTCGAACATGAAAACCTTTTCATTAAACCTAGATGTCTAAAGAAATTGAGCTTGAGCGACCACACCTGGTTGCCACTCCATTACTGATCGGGATTAGCTGAAATTGCACAGGTAATTTCTAGATGATCCGACCGGGACTGGCAAATCATCTTTCAATGTACATCTTCTGGTAACCCCAGAATACATTGATCAGTACCGGCGCCGGTCAGGCCCGAACGTAGATCGTCTAAGGAATGGGAAGGAATGTTAGTAAAACACTTGTTGTTACTAGAAGCCGTATATACTACTGCGCACTCCACGAGTGTCACGGGAGAAGGATATTGGTTAGTATAAATTTCAATAATGTTAATATTCGCGTGCGACCAAGTATGTTCCGGTTTCAAGATGCTCGGATGCACCACTAAACTCACTAACTTTCCGAGTGAACTTTTCAACAATATTCGATACTGAAGTCCCGGTAAGTCTTGAGTCACAGTTCTTATTCGTGAAGGAAAATTTGAAATACTATCGCGTAACGAATAAAAACTTCCCTATTTTTTCTAAATGGAATTACCTGTTACGAAATAAACGAGTGAATAAGATTTAGACAAAATAGTTGATTCATTGTAGTGACATATTTTTTATTTTTTTTATAAAATCATTTTCTTCTTCTTTTCTAGTTGGCGTTACCTCACTTAAGATGACACCGATTTGATGGTACAGTATTAAGGCTATATTGCCAGTTATTTTCGTTTATGGTCTTTTTTCTTTTCACTTGACTAGAAGCGAGAATCTCGCTGTGTGGCTGCGTCGAATCGTCAAAGTACGGATGAAAATCCTTTCTTTCTTGCGAAATACTCAAATTTTCTCCGGACTTACACGATGCAACTTGCTCACCCGTTGAGAGTTTCACCGGAAGTGTAAAATCATTTTAAATCACCAAACAAAGGTCAACAGATTTCATGCGCGACTTGATTGTTCATTTTTTCTGCTTTATTATTTTAATTATTTCTTAAAACTATTAATTGATTATTGACCTGGGCAGCCGGCAACCGAGAAAAAATTATTATTTTTTCAAACAAACAAGTATTTTCTACTATTTATTCTCCCGAGTAGCAATTAGAACTTGTTAAAATTGACAATTGTTTCACAATTTCTACAGTACGGTTATTTTTGTTTGATATGTTAGACAAGTGATTCTACGTGTTTTTATTACAAATGTTAAAATAATTCATATTACTGCTTGTGAAACCAACTCAAAAACCTGAAAGGATTATGTTCCAGATTGGTTTTATTACCTGACTGTACAATATGTTCATTTAAACAGTTTCATTTCCAGTTTTATCTTAACAAATATTACTGCTGTGAAACATGCTTAACAAAAAACTTGTTGCACATCATACAAGCAAAGTGCGCTTTTTCAATCACACAATCGTTGCGGGAAGAGTTAAGAAATCCAATACAAAAACAATGTTTGCTACTTGAGAAATATAGGTATATGTTATTAACTTTGTAATATTGATGGTTTTGTGCATTAGTTGATTTTATCAATCAATTTATAATAATGAAGGAGAAGCAATATCACGGAAGAAGAAACATACCAAATAAATGAAGATAGATTGAATGAAGAGACAATTTAGTAAAATAAAGCAATCAGAAGTGAAACGTTTAAAATATCTAAGAACTGAAAGCAAAAAAAACTCCTGCTATTGTTGCCTTTTTAGGACATGGATGTAGAAACCCAGTGGATCTATTCTTGGCTCATTTTTTCCGCCGGATTCCACACGACATCTAGGCTATCCAAAGAAAGTTAATAGGTACTATCAATCTCCTAATGGACCCCAGCCCCGCATAAATTATATTAACTCATAGTAAAACAAAAGTCATTTGATGCTATTATGCCGATTGAGAAAATTGTCCCGGGTTGGCGGTTCAATGCATAGGACGCTGGTCTTACACGCCAGTTGTCGTATGTTCGAGTCCCGACCTGGAAGGATTCTTAGTATCAGTAGGATCCATAGTACTGTACACTAAGAATCGGCTGCGAAGTTTGTTGAAACAGAAAGTCCAAATTCTACAAAAGGAATGTACTGCCAAGACTTTGCTTTTGCGATTGAGAAAATTACAACGAAAAGATTATAAGTATATACGAATAGTTTTGTTTGAGTTTAAGTAACGACTCCACGATTCCCGCACAGAAGGAATCATCAATGATTACAAATAAGTATATTTTGAGAATATTTCATAATAAGTTCCCTAGATCGCAGAAAACTCAACTGTTTCATTAATACAGTAAATATCCAGTACAATGAGAAATGGAATACTTTTTCCGTGTAGACAAGAGTGAAAGTATTGAAATACAGTAGAAAGAAATCCATAAGTGACCACAGGGGATGGCCCTTGTCGATTTTATGAAGAGGAAAGGCACAACTGTGTGTATTTTTTCTAACCAACGGCACTTTTCACTCACAACGCACAGTTTGTCTAATATTGGCACCATTTACTGAATTTAATAGAAATTAAAATTTTCACTCTAAATTATACGAAAAAATGACACGCGAGAATTTTTTCCGACCGCTCTAGCGCACAGCCTGATCTCTTCGATCCCTAGATGTCTAAAGAAATTGATCTTAAAAATTCGAAGTCATATTACAAAAAAATACCATTTTCTATTTGAATGAAATTTTGTCCCAACATATCCCAACATGTCCTATCAATTATGTTCCCTGCCAACTTTCCATAGGTTGCAAGATTGGTATTTTTAAGAAAAATAGTTTTTCTAACAACTTTTTCTTATCCAGGACTAATACTTTCTGCAAATATCGGACAAGGAGCAATAGGATATGCTGTAAAATTTCTTCACAAATTGAGTTTCATTGAAATCTAGGGTGATTATGACTTTCAGATTAGTTTGGTTTCCGATAAAAAGACACTGGATAAGAACTTTAGTTTGGACAAGAAACAGTTCTTGTTACCCAGCATTTTTTTCTTTAGAAGTAGGGGAGACCGGTGCTAGTTGTCCGAGTTTCGCTTTCGGAATTTCTGTACTCTTTCTGGTTACACTTTTTGATAAACGCTTTGCTCTGTCATGAAGATACACCTTTCGAACACGTGTGTGATTTTTTCCATTCCTGAATAAAAATCAGAAAAATAGTTATTAACAATCAAATGCGAAGAAAAAAATCGGTAAACCAACCCCTGAGCCGGGGTAGGTTGGCCGAGTTTTAAAAAATATGTGAAAAACATCAGTTGTATCAATAAACATATTCATTAGTTAAAAAAGTTAGTATGCATCATTTTAGTTACGTAAATATGTGAAAAAACTGATTTTTGAGTTGTTACCTTCTTGGGACGCGGCTGCTCTTAGCCCCCGAGGATGAAGTTAACCTGTTCTGGAGGAGAACAGGTTCTAAGCCCCAACGTCTGGTATGCACGTTCCGGGGTGGGCACACATGGCCTCTTTTTTGGTCCTAGAGTCCCAGGGTCGTATATGAGTTGTTTGGGAGAGCTTTCGGATCTGGGTTTAGGAAAATATGATAATGTGCAGTTAACAATAATATAATTACCCACGTGATTTACCTAACTCTAGACTGCTCCTATCGGATGGTTAAACGGTGAGGTTAGGGCGGTACCGGTAGCGATATTCCTTGCGCATATGGAACGTGATGGCTCGATAGTAATCGACGAATTCTGATGGCTCCGGGCGATGACGAAACCTTGTGGCTAGATAGTCCTCTGCCGCACACGGGCAGATGTCAGTTTCAACACAGGTGGGGGTACGATGGTCGTCCTTGAGGATTAGCGGGCGGAGTGAAGTTTGCTGCTTGACGGACGGACCCACGACGACAGCCTGCCGGGCTCTTTTACGGTTAGCCGTGCTGGAGAAAACCAGACAGGGCGAGAACAGGCGCTTTGCCGATCCTTAACGGTTAACTGGTGTCGGATAGAGACCCAGTGATCGGGGCTTTCTTAGCCGGTTCGACCGCCCGAAATCACACAATTTACTCGAGAACTTTATATGCTACTATCGAACTGTACTCGTAGTCACCTTTTCACTTCCACGGTCAGAACCCAAGAGAGCTGTAATTCGAGATCTCTCCTATCACCAACCATTCATTCCACTTTTCGACTGTCCCAGTTCTTGTACGATTTCCGCCCTCGTATTTGCACCGCGACAACTCAGTTCCCTAAGCCCTACTCCTACCAATCAGGAGAACTGACCCAACAGGGTTGTATTTGTATAGACATATCTTTTTTTATAGAAACGTTATATTTAAAAATTTACTCCTATCCATTATCGTTACTATCATTATTTTACCCAAAACCAGATATTTTGCAATTTAAATGGTAACCACGGTTAAAATCCGCCCATGGTCGGTGAAAAAAAGGGTTCTTGTACATAAGAGACCTTTTTTACATTTTTTACCTATTTTTATATATATAAAAAATAGGTATAGAATTCGCTCAAACTTTCGAAAAATTTTCCGAGGCCCGGAGGGCCGTATGACATATACCAATCGATTCAGCTCGACGAACTGAGCAAATGTCTGTGTGTGTGTGTGTGTGTGTGTGTGTGTGTGTGTGTGTGTGTGTATGTGTGTGTCCGTATGTGTGTTGTCAACTAAGAGGTCGAGATCTCAGAGATGGCTGGACCGATTTTCATCAAACTAGTCGCAAATGAAAGGTCTCCCCGTCACCCAAAACGCTATTGAATGGTTTTGAGATCGGATGTTTACTTTTTGAGTTATACAAAGTTTTATGTCAAAATTTTCATTCAGACTTAGATTCCGCACGGTAATACCTATCCAACAAGCCATAGATTGTTAAAATCCGTCCATTTTTAACGGAGATATCGAAATTTTTCTGTAAGCGACTTTTCCCCTTATTCCAGCAGTAGGAGTTTTGAGCGCTGTATGACAAAGAAATGCTTGGGAGCAACGGAAAACACGATTTTTTATACTGTTACATACAATTGTTTCTAAGAACCAAAAGGATTGTGTACAGCATTCTTTTTCATGACATTTAGCCTCGGACCGATTTTGGCACGGCTCGTTTTTGGGAACATAATCGTTCGAATATGACATATATAAACCAGATGATGGCAGAATTTTTTTTAATTATTTTGTTTTAAGCTACTTACAGCAATAAATGCTGGAACAACATAACATCCATATACCATTCGAATCAGTTCGTCGAGATCAGCAAATGCGTGTGTGACAAATAACTTCAATTAATTTTCTCGGAAAATTTCTTTTCTACAAATTCAGATTCATACGAAAAGTCGTATGCTCCCAAACAAAGTTCCTGCATTATGTTTGGTTCCGACCTCTGGTTTCGGAACTACAGGATGATATGTGAAACGAAATCAAAATTGTGTAACTCATTTTTCTTGAAGATGGCTGAACCGATCTAAGATGCAAATGAAATCTAAGAATCATCTAAGATTCAAATGAAAAGTTTCAAAGTTCTATAGAACATCTTGCTTTTCAGTCAGATCCAACTTCCGGTTTCGGGGATTGTATAAAAATGTCTATTCCACATAATTTAATCAGGTTTATCGGGTTAGCAGATTTGGATAGTCGATAAAAAAATTAACTTTTTTCAGTTTTAGTGGTATTCAGTTGTCGATCAGAAGGCACCTAAAAATTTAATTCGTGCTATGATCTCTCAAAGATGTCTTAACTGATTTTCAAATGTTTTGAAACAAATGTAAAGTGTACAGCTACTCAGGTGAATTTATCTGACTTCGGCCATACCGCTTTTAGAATTCCGGTTCCAGTATAAAATCGTTTCTCAAAGCTCAATCGTTTTCTCAAAAAAAGCCTAATTTCAGAAACAAAAATTTTAATTAAAACAAACTTATATACAAAAATTAATTATTTTATCCAATTATGACTTCCGGTTCTCGAATTACATGATGATGAATTTTTAAAATTCAAACCGATATAGAAGATGACAATCCCGAAAAGCTTCAAAGTTGAACTCAAAACTGTTGTAATTTATTCGTCATATGACCATACGAATCGGTTTGGGTTATGCTGGTTCCTGAATACCGGCTCTGGAAGTACCTTAAATTACCGTAAACTCTAGAGTGGAACTTACATATCATGGCATGTTTAATCGATTATCACACTTCTAGATTCAAATTCGATCCGATTTGCAGTTTCGACATTACAGAGTAATGAGTGATTAAAATCTCAAATTGTCGCTTAAAACGAGGGTCATTAAAATAATGTCATGAAAACTTAAACACCGAAGAATATTCATGCAAAAAACACATGCGGATTGATAAAAATAGGTATCATCTCACTGCTAGGTGGATTAAACACGTTTTTACATGTGATGTGATGTGATGTGAAGTGAAGCCACCATCAGTTCAAGGACTTGCCAGTGGATGCGGGTAGACTTACAGTAGCCCCGATATGACTCATCCATTCACCTTCTTACTATAGCTGTTACCGAAAAGCGAACAAAAAGGGTTGGGCGGATACGTAAGTAGAGTCACTCGTATTCCGCGGGAATAAAAGATGCTCTTCCAACCATAATATCCAGTGCATGGATGAAGCATATCGCTATACATGCTTGAACCCGCCTGATGGTTTGTTTGAGAAGGGCGCGTCAGACTCATGTCAAACCTTCAGAAGGAAACAAGTTTCCTTCAAGTGACTTGGGCTGGCTATCCACAATCCCTCGTCCAGTCATCAATTCGTCCGATGCCCTGATGCTCCCTCATCTATACTCTCCCGTGCAAAATGTTTTATATTGATAAATACAATGAAACATAGTGTAATGAAATTAATATAACATAAAATGATATAATAGATTACAAAATAATATAATATAACATAATATAATATAATATATTACGATACATGATATAAAATAACAGTTAATGTAGAGTGTCAGTTATGCTCTTCTATCTTCGCAATACTGCAGGAAGTAGAATATTTCTCTTCTAATAATAATAATAATAATATCTACATCTATAAAAATATTATATGTTATTATTATTGATGACAAATTAATAATAATAACAATAAATATAATTATGAAAATAACAATAAAAAACAATATAATATAGTTCAATGAATTATATAATAAATAATAGAATAAATAAAATGATATGTTGCGATATGCTATGATATTATATTACTTGAATTTATATGTCATTTCTCATCCTCTCATTCTGCCATCAACGCATTCCATAGACCATCTGTCACCACAGACACACGTGTAGGCATGAGACAGGAACCAGTGAGAACCAAGCTCACCTTGTGACGACCTTGATATTTAGTTGAAAGTTACTTTAAAAATGATAACTTATAAGGAAAACAAATTTATATTTTGCGCAGAGGTACGTAGTACTACTCATAATAAACCCTATAATATAATATAATATAATATAATATAATATAATATAATATAATAAAATATATTTTAATATAATACAATATAATGTGATATAATGCAATGCAGTATAATATCATACAACATAGTATATAATAACATAAAATAGTGTAAGACGATAATATATGAAATAATAATTGAATTATAATACTAATACTTATAAAAGGTCCTAGCAAAACCAGCACCCAATGCAGATACATGTAGAACAACACAAATATGCACGAGTTGTACAGTACAATTCATGTGTAATTTGACCAGCAATGCCTGTATGTCTGTATAATGCCCTGCTTAGAATGGCGATGATGGACTTTCGCGAGTTTCTGCGGTTGCCTGTATTTGGCGTAAAAACCCATCTGTACCACATCGGTATCAGAATCCCGTAACATAAGAAAATGTCACCAAAGCTCATCTTGGCGAGCAAAAAAATCGGTATTTATCTGTACGATCCGTCAATTATCGGTACCCTGGGAATACACATCCGCATTGCGGTATAGAGGTCAGAGAAATCGGTATACTTGGCAACGTTGCACCACGTATTGTATGAGGGGCTATTAACAAACCACGTAGACTCCATGGAGTATTAGGCTACCCGAAGGTATCTATTTTCGGTACCGTTTTCGATTTTTACGAATTATGTTATAAAACAGTTTTCCCAGATCTTTCATAACAGGCCCAAAGTAAAAGTAGTCAGATTCCTTACACAAGAGATGTCTATGCGATAAAAATCATTAAGATTCGTTGTACGTGGTTTCTAACCTAGCCCTAATTCTTCGGTACTGTGGCACCAACACAATTAATATCGGTTTCTGGAGCAGAAAAAGAGAATTGTTATAGTGGTGAGAACAAACACCTTTCCAGCATGGAAAGATCTCAATTCATACTATGATGTAATGCTTTTTGGATAGAATGGATGGATATGGCATCATGATACAAGTTTTCACATTACTGTGAAAACTGATAGATTGTGAAGAATTCTAAAAGCGCTATATCAGAAAGATCTCACCAGTTTGGGTCCTTTTTTATCGCATCTTTCCTTAGTTTTTGTGCACTCACACTCTCCTAGCATATGGAAATCACTTGACTTTCAGCCAGTTGTCTGGTCCTGTCCTAGAGAAAAACAGTATCCTTTTCTCCCATTCGCATTCTAGTTAACTACGCGAGATGAAACACGACTACTGTGCGAAAAAAATGCTCTCTTTTCTGCTATAATTCTGCCGAACCATGAATGAGCGCGACACTCATCGGCACTCTTCTCTTACAACCGAACAAACATGATCAAACATGTTGGGCATACAAAATGGCTATTCGCCGCTTCGATTCTAGCAAACAATTTTAAATGAACCACTTTCTTCTCGGATATCCCACTTCATCGGAACTAGCCATCTAGACGATCCAAGCACTTATCAGCGGTAGACCCTTTCCATTTGCTGTTGAAGGACAAAACCGAAAACGCGCACTTAATTGATTGAAACCTTCCCAGCACTCATTTTTCAACCGGAACAACACTGCAAACGATTAAATGTTATAGATGTGATACCGATTCTGCGGAACAGCTCACGGGAAATGCCAAAACACATAAACCGAACCGGAAATGCCAAAACACATAAACCGAACGGAACACGGGAAGCGACACAAAACGAAGAAAAAAAAACTTGAACCGAACTGCGACACGTCTGCATCTCACAACGTCCAAATGAACGGGATTAAACACGTTTTTACATATATAAAAAATAGGTATAGAATTCGCTCAAACTTTCGAAAAATTTTCCGAGGCCCGGAGGGCCGGATGTCATATACCAATCAATTCAGCTCGACGAACTGAGCAAATGTCCGTGTGTGTGTATGTGTGTGTGTCTGTATGTGTGTTGTCAACTAAGAGGTCGAGATCTCAGAGATGGCTGGACCGATTTTGATCAAACTAGTCTCAAATGAAAGGTCTCCCCGTCAACCAGAACGCTATTGAATGGTTTTGAGATAGGATGTTGACTTTTTATGTTATACGAAATTTTATGTCAAAATTTTCAGTTTTTTGACAGTATCTGTCACACTTGACCTTGAAAACAGAATATGTTTCCAGACTTAGATTCCGCACGGTAACAGCTATCCAACAAGCCATAGATTGTTAAAATCCGTCCATTTTTAACGGAGATATAGAAATTTTTGTGTAAGCGACTTTTCCCCCATATTCCAGCAGTAGAAGTTTTGAGCGCTGTCTGGCAAAGAAAGGCTTGGGAGCAACGAAAAACACGATTTTTTATGCTGTTACATACAATTGTTTTTAGGTACCAAAAAGACTGTGTACAGCAGCTTTTTTCATAGCATTTTGCCTCGGACCGATTTTAGCACGGTTCGTTTTTGGCAACATAATCGTTCGAATATGTAAACCAGATGATGGCAGCATTTTCAAGTTTAAAGTAATTCCATAATTATTTTGATTCAAACTGTTTACAGTAATAAATGCTGGAATAACATAACTCCCATATACCATTCGACTGATGGCTGAACCGATCTAAGATTCAAATGAAATCTAGGAACCATCTATGATTCAAATGAGAGGTCTTAAAAACCTATAAAACATCTTACTTTTTAGTCAGATCCGACTTCCGGTTTAAGAGGTACAGGGTGATTAATATAACAATGTTCATTTGACATAAATTAATCACGGTTTATCTTGTTGGCAGATTTGGATAGTCGATTACGAAATAAATTTATTTCAGTTTAAGCGATGTTCAGTTTTCGATTCGGAAGGTACCTAGAAATTTAATGCGCACTACAATTTCTCAAAGATTTCTACACACTCCTCAGATGAATTTAACTGATTTCTGCTACACCGATTTTAGAATTCCGGTTCCAGTGTCGAATCGTTTCTCAAAGCTCAATCATTTTCTCAAAAAGGCCAAATCGAACTTCAAAAACAAAAATTCAAATTAAAGGACTTATGGTTCCATACAAAATTGGTGAATTTTATCCGATTCTGGAATTACAGGATGATAAGTTTTTAAAATTCATACATATAAAGAAGATGTAAATTGGTTGGCGTATTAACTTATGGCCATACGAATCATGTTGGGTCATGCTAGTTCCTGAATACCGACTCTGAAAGTACCATATATAATGACGAAAAACTCTAAAGTGGAACTTACTTCGACATCTCATGGAATGTTCAATCGAATTTCACACGTTAAGATTGAAATTCGATACGATTTGCACTTTCGACATTACAGGGTAATGAGTGATTGAAATCTCATTTTGCCGTTTAAAAAGACGATAATTAAAATAATGTCATGAGAACTAAAACACCTAAGAATATCCATGCAAAAAACACATGCGGATTGATAAAAAAGGTATCATCTCACTGCTAGGTGGATTAATCACGTTTTTAACATTAAATATCTTTACAATACAGCTGCAGTACCCACTCACCTTAACAGTAATTATATATTATGACGGCTCATCAAAAATGAGAAGAAAACAGAAGACTGCTTCCAGACACGCACCTTGAACATCACCACTGACCTTCTATAGGTTTAATATAATCAATTCACAGATTGGCTGAAAGATAAGCTTTCTAAACACTGCTCACAAGAAATACTGAAAATTCAGGATGGAAACTCCTTCCATTTTTTTACACTTCTTCATTTTCTACACTTCCCAAAACCTCAACGCACGGAACGCGTACGACCGCGATTTTACTTTCACTAATGTACTCCCGCAGTATGCCGAATCATAACTAAATAGTCTACGCTAAAATCTTCTTTATAATCGGCTAGTCTCGATTCTCGATCATCTTACCAAGGCTACGCGATCAGTTCTACACTGACTCAAAAAATGCTTTAGTGTGTTACGATCACTAGTGAGACTGCTCGAATTTTGAAAGCTAGTTGTCGACCGTATAATTTCCCTACACTTCGGGTTTGGGAGATCGTTTTATTCGAGGGATTTTATTCAAGGACGATGTCACGGATACTGGTTGAAACGTCTTTCAATCTCAGTATTCGTAGAACGCTCACTTATTCTGCCACGGCTGGTCTATACTCGCTATTAATAAGCTCGGAAAGTCTAACGTAAAATGCAATCGTGAGTGCATAAGTATTTGTTGTTAGTCTGGAACACCTCTAAGCAGACCCAAGCTTAAACACTCCGCGGTAAGTGTATAAAATGGGCTAGGACGAGAGGATCATAGTGGACGGTAAGTACTAAACACCTATTGTTTTTGCCTTGAGGTCATGAGTTCTTTGTTTCACAAGTGCTTTCGCTGCAGAGACTGGGAACGACAATCCCGATGACTACCCTTGAATAAACTTCTTTTGTAATTTATTTTCAGATTATTTATGCCGGTTTCAATAAATTGGCTGGCCAAACTCCAATATTTCGACTGGTGGAATCTGCCAATTCATACGATGACGTACCGTGTCTAGCTAATACGATACAAGTTAAATATTGTGCACCCAATTTGGCATTGTAGTATTCATTCGAACTTGATTGTTTAGTGTTCCGTTTATAAACATGCGAACCCACTTCAAATGGTTTTGCTGCCTTACGATGGCGCAAGTGATAGTTGTGGGACGATAAGTTGTGTGCTTTAGTGAGATTCTTGGTGATAATTTCGAAAATTTTTGGGGTTTTTTCTTTAATTCGGGCAATTCGGGATTCTAACGTTGGTTCATCGTCATCGCTGAACAACTCGTGATCGGTTCCTTTTAAAACCACTTCTTCGCCTCGAGTTACGAAAAATGGACTAAATCCTGTCGATGTATGTACTGTAGAGTTGATAACCAACTCGATCTCGGACAGACGGGTGTCCCATGATCGCTGGTCATGCCTAGCGTATGAGCGTATTGCGGTGTTAATTGAACGATTTAGACGCTCCACTGGGTTTGCTTGGGAGTGATATCTGGACGTTAGCCAGTGCTTCACACCAAATTGATCCAATAATTAATCGCACTCCTTCGATATGAAGGTGCTTGCATTATCAGTTAGGAGGATTGAAGATATAGAATTTCGATAAAACCACTGATCCCGCAAAACGGTTATAAGGGTCGTGACTGATATGCTAGGAAAAGCATGCAATTGCGTCCACTTGCTAAAAAGATTCATGATCACGAGAATGTACTGTTTTCCCGACCGTGTCCGGGGCAAAGGGCCGATATAATCGATTGCTATAATCTGCCATGGACGGTTGGACACTCGCATGTCTCCCATCAATGGAACGGTGGGTGTATGAGCAGGCTTTATTTCCTTACATACAGAGCATTTTTCACATATGCTCGAACGTCACGGGTCATTTTTGGCCAATAGTAATGTTGGCGAATTTTAGCTAGTGTTTTGTCAAAACCTATATGCAGGCAATCATCGTGTGAGGCAGTTAGAATTGACCTTCTACCCTCTGGAGCGGGTATTATTTTCCAATCATATCTGGCATCGGAAATTTCATTCGAAAAAACGAATTTCATTAGCTGATCGTTCTGAATACGAAAATCAGGATAGTTTTCAGGACATTCCACAACTTTTCGTTTAAGATTATTAAACCAGTCTGATTCCGGTTCTGATTCCGTGAAATGGCTTCCTTCGAAAGTGTTCAATCGACAAGAGGGCCGCCAACCCCTCTTTTTCGGTGGCATGATAATTACGTTCAGTGGTAGTCAATTTTTTCGAGAAGTACTCAATGACATATTCGTGACCATCAATTTTTTGTGTTAACACACCTGCAATCGCATGATCACTGGCTTCTGTATGAATCAGGAATTCGAAGTCTTTTGAGTATGGGAGCCGTTATGAGCCTTTCTTTGATATTTTGGAAAGCCTCTTCAGCATCCGTGGTCCATTTCAGAAGTTTTGTTGTGGTTTTCTGAAAGGGGGACAATAATGCGACTAAAATCGGATATGAATCGTCGGTAGTAGTTGGCCATGCCAATGAATCGGCGTAACTTTGTTATGTTTGTTGGGCGTTCATATTCTACGATTGGTCTGATCTTTTGAGGGTTCGTTTGCAAACCTCGATAAGACAGAATGTATCCTAAAAAGGGAATTTCTGAGCGGCAAAAATGAGATTTTTTTAATTTGATTGAAAGGTTTGCTTCCCGCAAACGCCTCGCCCCTTCCTTGAGTAATTGGATGTGTTCTTCAAACGTCTCTGTGACTATGACGATATCGTCTAAGTACACAAAGACGTTTGGTTCCAGAGCGCTCTGTCCTAATACACGGTTCATTAGTCTGGCCAAGGTGGCCGGGCTATTGACAAGGCCAAAAGGCAGGCGGGTGAACTGGTACATTCCTTTACCTTGTACACTGAATGCACAGTATTTGCGTGAGGTGCGAGACAGTGGAATCTGCAGAAAAGCTTCCGTGAGGTCGATAGTACTGAGATACCGAGCTCGTGGTAATCGACCCAATATGCGTCCAGGATGAGGTAGAGGGTAACCATCGCGACTCGTGCGCTCATTAAGCTTACGAGCATCGAAACATAAACGTATTGCCCCGGTGGGTTTTCGAATTGGTACGATGTTAAGAGACCAATTTGAATTGGATTCTTCAATAATACCTCTTGTTAATAAACGATCAACCTCCGCAAACAGTCCTTCTTGGATCTTTGGTGCAATGGGATATGGATATTGTCGAACAGGTTTCTCCGACAGGTGTTGGTGTTTGAGAATGATTTCATGTTCAATCAACGGTATCGTCTCTAACTTATCCGGATTCTATTCCGCATATGCAATTATGGGTTAGCTCGGGGTCGACCAAGGTGGGTATGACTCTCACACGTCCCTCGAATGAAAATGGAACTAAAACTTCTCCCGCAATGACCAGGGGGCTCCCACTGGCCGTCACCAGTTGAATGGACTGAGTCAGCTTCGTCAGATTTACATTTCGAAGGTGATTAAAGGTTATCGCATTAAACATAGTACGGTGACTTCCACTGTCCAGTAGGCCGAAGATTGTTAAATCAAATAAACCTAATTGGATATGAGGACGGTCGTCCATGCCATCGGGTGAGGTTAAAGTGATTTTATGACCTTTTGTTGAAAGACCTTTTTTATCCGCTCCATCACTCCTTAACCAGTATTGGTTACCTAAATCTAGCAGCAGGTTTTGGAAAGAGTTTAAAATATGCGTTTGTGGAGAACCCGACGACTTTAGGGCTCTCGTCGAATGTTTTTTTTTTACAGTATGGGCAATATTTCGATTCGACCCCTGGGAACGCGCATGCGGTGCAATACAGTCTTTTCGGGAAAGGTTTGTCGGGTTTGTTAGTATTATTTTTGAAAGGTTCATTAGGTCTGCTCTTGGAAGTTCCCGGAATCGGCTCCATTTGAATCAAATTTCGTGGTCGGTCTTCGATTTTCGATTTAGAGTTTCCAACATTATCTTTCTGTTTCGGGTTGAGGTTCAATTGACTCTTGTTATGAAAAATGCGAGAGTATTGTTCATTGTTATTTTTGTTACTGTATTTCGCAGCAATCGTACATGACTCTTTTTTAGGAATGCCAAAAACTTTGGAAAATGCCGACGAATCAGCGGCATCTAGATCGTGACCTAGACACCAACTTCGACAGTGAGGTGACTTCTTTACCCACCAGTAATTTTCTATAATCATACCTCAGGTTCATTTTCAGAATCTCGAGCTTGTCCGTGTCAGCCATGGGCTGGGACATGCTTCTGAATAATTTCTCCATCTGGAGGTAATATTGTTGGAATGTCGCATTTCGTTGTTGTCGGTTTTGGTATATTTTAACTCGCAAAACAGCATCTAAGTCGGGATGAAGAAATGCAGATCGGAATTGACCAACAAGGTCTTTCCAGTTAACTAAGCGATGTTGGCTTCTCATAGCAGTATACCAATTCAAGGCTGGACCATCGAAAAGATGAATGGCTGAATCAAACAGGTCAGCTTCGGAAACATGTTCCGAGATGGCTAACTGAATCACATTATCCAAAAACTCATTCATTCCTAGTCCTTGGTCGTCTGCTTTATATTTTTGAATTTTCCATTGTGAAACGGGTGTTACTTTGCGACCGGGAAAGTCTAAACGGAGTGGGTCGGCGGGTGGTAAGTTCATCGGTCGAAAATTGTATGGATCGAATGGAGGAGACCTGGTGTTTGGAACGTTAGTATATGAAACGGGTGGGTTTAGTGACGGATGAGATAAAAACTGATTTCTTTCTGGCCATGAGCAATATTGCTCTGATGGCTTATGGAACGTATCGTACCACGACCAACGTGGTTTGGGGGTTTGAGAAGTTATTGGAGGAAATTCATTCTCATTGAAAACATTCTTCGACGGAAAATAGAAAGGTTGTGTAGTAAATATTTCACTATTTGACCTGGGTATCTGTGGAGGAAAGGGTATGCTTTTACTCACTGCGGTAGTAACTACATCGGTTGACATGGGGTAAGACCACGATATGCTTTCGCTGACGTCTGCGTTGGGGGTTTTCGTGGGGTTCGTATATTCAATACCCGATACGGAAACTGGCAGTTCAGGATTAATATCGGAAATCTCCATGTCCTTCAAAAGCGACGATGAAGGGCGGGGCTGAGATCGCAAATCTTCCCTCACGCTTTTTAATTGATTTGTTAAGTCTTGGAATAACACTCCGATTTCCTTCATGGCGGAAGTGAAATCCTCTTTAGTGATAAAATTTTATTTTGACCGTTTACGTATTGCCCCCATGCTAAGAGGAAATGATCTACTTCTCACATCATCAACGGACATCAGTGACTCGTCGCTGCTAGAAAGTAAATCATCCTCGGAACATAAATTAGGTTTAACCCAGAAATATTCTGAGAACAGTTGTAGGACTTTTTTGTATTCTTCGTTACATTGTTCTTGCACATGTTCACTTTAATTAAAACGATTCGGTTACCTAAATGGAGCAATCGTGCTTTGCAATAATTGCGATTTTTTACTTTAGAGGATAGGATACGAAGTATTTCGTTAGATATTTTTTGCAAATATCAAGATCGGCTTCAGGATCTTGCTCATAGTGAACAATGAACTCATGACCTGCTCACTCTTCTTTTAGGATTTGGCTTAATCGACGACGACGTTTGCACCGAGAGTCATCATCGACGATAACGATATCGCGAAGAAGCAGCTCATAGTCCAGCTCATCCGGCGTTAGATGATCAACGCACATGGTTCTGTATAACGATAACAAATCGGGATCGGAGAATCGCGGCACTGTGAAAACGAATTTTTAATTGCGTTAGCAGACTCGAATAAACACTTAATGCGACTGGTGTAAACGCTGAACGATTCACAATCCGAAATTTCAGTATTTCAGTGATTTTCAACTATACTTCTAATTTAATTAGAGACAGAAGGCCTGAAATCATAACGATATGCGTGTCTTCGCCAAGTCCTCTGTTCTTCTCGTGCTTTTAATTGTCGCGACCGCGAAATCGGTAATTAGGGGTTCCACAGCTATATTTTATTTTACTGCTCTTATTTTTTCCTTTTCTTTTCACCAACTAATCGAAACGAACAGCAATCTATCGTCTTTTGTGAGAAATGAAATTTTGCAGCGAAAACTCCCCCACAACTGAAAAGTCAAAAATATTCAGAGAATATTTTTACTTCTCCTAGGAAACGTTAAGTAATTTTAGTTGGGCGCCAAATGTTACCTTCTTGGGACGCGGCTGCTCTTAGCCCCGAGGATGAGGATGGGTTCTAAGCCCCAACGTCTGGTATGTACGTTCCGGGGTGGGCACACATGGCCTCTTTTTTGGTCCTCGAGTCCCAGGGTCGTATATGAGTTGTTTGGGGGAGCTTTCGGATCTGGGTTCAGGAAAATATGATAATGTGCAGTTAACAATAATATAATTATCCACGTGATTTGCCTAACTCTAGACTGCTCCTATCGGATGGTTAAACGGTGAGGTTAGGGCGGTACCGGTAGCGATATTCCTTGCGCACAATTCAGTTCCCTAAGCCCTACTCCTACCAATCAGGAGAACTGACCCAACAGGGTTGTATTTGTATAGACATATCTTTTTTTATAGAAACGTTATATTTAAAAATTAACTCCTATCCATTATCGTTACTATCATTATTTTACCCAAAACCAGATATTTTGCAATTTTAATGGTAACCACGGTTACAGAGTGTTTTTCACTATTCTGGAATTAGTTTCGGCAGCATTAGTCAACTTTTTCAGCTTCCCTTCTACCTTTCCCTCTACTAGCGTTCGCGCTTAGGCTTGTTTTCTTTTTTTACTCCTCCAATGCTACTTTTATTAGAGAATTGGTAAAATTTTGGATCAATTTGCGATTCGCAACTTTGACGCTCCTCCGAATCAGTTCGCATACTTGCCTTGGGGAAAAGTCTGTTATTTTCAGGAAGGCTTATATCTGCAGCAGATTCTATATTGATAGACGAGTTTTGTTCGGGGTTGGGTCAATCTGCGAGAATTCATGTCAGAAACTCTAAATGCTTAAAGTTTTGATGGCATTTGATTCATAAAATATTGGAATCATCTTTTCTATTGACAATTCTCAACTTTTAATGATTCTAATCTCTTATTTCTATTTGTCAATGATTTTAATTTATTTCCATTACTTATTCGTCATGTAAATTTTTCCTTATAATCATCAATATAAACATACAATCCAATTTCGTCCAAAAAAAGGGTCGGTAAGTGGGAGACCTAAAGCTCCACCAAAATCATTATAGATGTCGGCACTGCGCATAATAGCCTTTTCAAAAAAGTACTGCGCGAATCGGCCGTTCGGCCAACTAGCCCCGGTCTCCCCTACCCATCTTGCAATGTATGAACGGTTAGTAGGGATCACAATCACCTATGTTGGAACAAAATTATTAAAAAAAAAAACAAAAACTTAGGTTTTTATGTAGAACGACTTTGTGCAGTGCAGCAGGTCAATTAAGAATATTTTTATTCGAAAACCCGACTAATTTTTTTAATATAACATAACATTACACAATATATTCTAACAATATACTATAACATAATACAATATAACACAATACATACATTAACATGATATAATGTAATGCAGTATAATATCATACAATATAATATAACATAACAAAATATAATATGAGAAAATAATATATGAAATAATATGCTATGATACAATGTATAACAGTTGATGACGCAGTGTAAGTTATGCTACTCTTTCGTCGCAGTACTGTAGGAAATATAATTTTTTTAATAATAATAATAATAATAATAATAATAATAATAATAATAATAATAATAATAATAATAATAAAAATAATAATAATAATAATAATAATAATAACAATAATAATTACAATATATAATACAATGTAATATAATTCAGTTCAATATGTAACAAATATTGCAACAAACAACAGAACCACATGCCGCAATATACTATGAAAAACTTTGCAGTTCAGGATGGGCTTCAAACTACAAGCCATTTAGCACCCTCTCATTCTGCTACTAACGGAGAAGGCGATAGCTCCCAGTCGACGCCGTTCTATTGACCAAATGTCATCATAGACGCTCGGGGAGGCATGAGATAGGAACTTGTGAGGACTCAGTTATCTCACCATTTGACGACCCAATCGATTCAGCTCAACGAAGTGAGCAAATTCTTGTGTGTATGTATGTGTGTCTATATGTGTGCGCAACATGAAGAGACGTGTTTCTCGGCAGTGTTGCTAATAGAGCGAGAACCCAGTGCATGCAGCACACTCTCGAGCGAGTGCGAGGCGTATTCTATATTTCTCGCACTCTTCCGCGCACGCTTATGAATAACTCACAAAAAGGTGCATTTTAAACACAAGTGGTGTTTTCTTTTGGGTACGATGAGTGAGTGTCAGCAGGAGGAAACACTTACTGCGAGTGGGTTACTGCTGCGAGTCAGCCCGCTTTATTTCAGATTATGTCTGATCGCTCGCCGAACGTTCGAGATGTTGGCTACAATAGCACTTCATAGGACGCTCTATTCTTGCCACAGGGCTGGTTTGAAAGCTTGTTTGTCAAGTACTGTGCTCCTGTTACTTCTGTGTATGAAATTCAAGTTAAGTATGAATATTTTTGAAACTGCTGCATGAAACATACTTAGTTATTGTTACTTTTATTGTCGTTATAATTGCTTCTAATCACAGCATAATTGAGCTTGATCAGATTGCATATTAATCCCCTGTGCATAGCAAAAACGGTATAAGAGTACGAGTGGAAGAAAAATTGTGAGTGCTAATGAGGAACAGCGTAAGTAAGAGTGTGCACGTCGACGAGTTGACCAACGAAAGAATGAGCGGTGGAATATGCACGCTAGGAGTGTTCGGTGTTTCATCGTCACTCACAGAAGAGCGATAACAAAATAAAGGATGGAAATAACCATGGAAAGCACACTCACACGGGAGTTTTAGATGTATTGATGGCACACGAGTGAGAATTATCTGCACAATATGAGCGAGCTTAACAACACTGTTTCTCGGAGATGGCTGGACCAATTTTGACCATAATGGTTGCAAATTGAAGGTTTTCCAAGAAGTATTTACGCTATTGTTCTTGTTTTTAGATTTTACGATTCCTTTCCGAGTTATACAAACTTTCATGAAAAAACCTGTGTTAATCCACCTAGTAGTGTAATGATGCCTTTCTCATTTTCATTTCCTTCTGTATATTACCGCAGAAATTTCCCGATATACTACAATTTAAAAAAGTTCAGAAAATAGTTTTGAAAATTTCTGTTGCATAATATTACTACATTGATACACTACATATCAATTTAAGTTAGTTAAAATCTATTCAACCGAAAGCTGGATATCGGTATGGTGACATTCGGTTCATTCAACCATACACTAATATGAACTACAAATTGATTTATGATTCTCTAAGACGATTTGAGTTTTGGAAAAAAATGTACCGGTAGTCGGACAAAATTCAGCAAATCATTTATGGGACTATCAATGGTTTATTTGGTTACAGACTCTCATGGTCTGCAAACAAGAGACAATCACTAGCCAATATAAAGAGGTAGCTTATGAACAAAGTATTCCTTAAATTGACATTTTCATTCTGAGCCCCTACCTACGGAACCGGGGATTTGATCCGAATGAAAATTGGGATATTCTTATGGCATCTTAAGACTTTACATCTCCGAGTGAGTGACATTATTTTCACATTGACGATTTTTTATACCCTGCTTTAACCTAGTAACGGTCGTTCGCCGGGCAAAGTTTTTTTTTCACATTTTTGGGCATTATTTTCACATTTTTTATGCATATCACCCTGTAACTCAGGAACTGGAAGTCGGATCCAAATGAAATTCCGGAACTTTGTATGAGGCCATACAACTTTCTATTTGAATCTAAGATTGTGAAAATCGGTTACGCCATCTCCAACAAAAGAGAGTGAAGTTATATTCACATTTTCAATGCATTATTTCCAAATTTTTGGTGCACTCTGTAATGCCGGAAACGGAAGTTGGATCCAAATGAAAATCAGGAACATTGTATGAAACCATGAGCCCTTTCATTGGAATGTAAGTTTGTACAAATCCGTAAGGCCATCTCCGAGAAAAGTCAGAGATATTATTTTCACATTTTTGATACATATTACCCAGTAATTTCGAAGCCAGAAGTTGGATTCAAATGAAATTTCGGAACTTGACCTGACACCATAAGACCTTTTATTTGATATTAGTTTGTGAAAATCGGTTCCGTCATCTCCGAAAAAAATGAGTGATATTATTTTCACATTATTAGTGCATCTCACTCTGTACCGGCTTTAACCTAGTTACGGTCGTTCGTTGGGCAAAGTTTTTTTTTACATTTTTTGGTGCATTATTTTCACATTTTTGATGCATATCACCTTGTAACTCCGGAACCGGAAGTCGGGTCCAAATGACATCAAGAACATTGTATGGGACAATGAGACCTTTCATTTGAATCTTAGTTTGTGAAAATCGGTTTAGCCATCTCCGAGAAAAGTGAGTGACAATATTTGTCGCACATACACAGACATTTGCTCAGCTTGTCGAGCTGAGTCGAATGATATATGACATTCGGCCCTCTGGGTCTATATTCAAGAGTTGGTTTTTGCAGTGCTTGTATAGCCTTTTCATATGAAAAAGGCAACAATGGCAGTTTTTAGACAATATCTGTAACAATTGGCCTTGTAAACAAACTATGTTTTCGGAATTCAGTTCTAGACGGTAATAGATATTCAATAAGCCATATATTAATCGACTCCTTTACAGAATCGAAAAACTTTTTTGTTAGAAAAACTATTTTTTTTTCTTTTTGCGATGGAAACCCATCATGTTAATTTTTACTCTTTTTCTTTTTTAACGACTAAGTTTAGTAGTCAATATTTCTTTTTTCTTTTTGCGATATTCTCCTAACCAGAGATCTTTTTTTTAAGTTAAGTTACTAGAAGATTTCTGCTTGCTTAAATGACCCTCTGTCACGTCTCATTTTTCCTTTCTATATTTTCACATCCTTGCTCTCCCTTGAGTACTATCATTCTATAATTTTCATTGTCTGTTTCTACAAAAAAAAATGATCTCTTGTTAGGAGAATATCGCAAAAAGAAAAAAGAAATATTGACTACTAAACTTAGTCGTTAAAAAAGAAAAAGAGTAAAAATTAACATGATGGGTTTCCATCGGGGTAGCGATGAATGGAGCGCTACTGAACGCCGCTTACAACCCAGGCTAAACAGCCAACACGCTGTGACTCTGGGCACATAAGCAATAGTTCGCACAAACCTTCCATTCCGATATTCAACTAGCCGTATAGAGATAAAGAAAAAACATCCATGCAGTGAAGAACTCATTGTGTGTGAGAATGCCGTCGCAAGTAGAAAGTGACAACTTCTGGTAACTTTTCTTTTACCGGTTCGAATAGTAAATGGTAAAAGACATTTATCACTACTTTCCGACATACCAGAGACTTGGGTGATTCGCATTGTTCAGATGCCTAAGCCCAACTCCTCTGGTAGAAGGTAAAAGTTAAGTTACTAGAAGATTTCTGCTTGCTTAAATGACCCTCTGTCACGTCTCATTTTTCCGTTCTATATTTTCACATCCTTGCTCTCCCTTGAGTACTATCATTCTATAATTTTCATTGTCTGTTTCTACAAAAAAAATGATCTCTGGTTAGGAGAATATCGCAAAAAGAAAAAAGAAATATTGACTACTAAACTTAGTCGTTAAAAAAGAAAAAGAGTAAAAATAGAAAAACTATTTTGCCTTGAAAGTTCCAATGGTGTTCTTTGTAATTTGACTCCAAATTTTTTATATCAATGTTTTTATGAGTCCAGGGGGTTTCGTCACTAATGAACCGTTTAAAGCAAAAATGCACATAACCTTTTTCATTTTGTATTCACGTTTCGTCTTTAGCTTATCAGTGCAGCAGCAGCTCATTATGAACAGCTGGTGCACTGAGCCGTTCTACATGAACCTCTAAGCACACGGAAATGCTCACTCAACTTTCAGTGTCACGATTTAAACGATTACGCAGGAACGCAATGTCTGTTCTGACGTCTCGAACGAAAACAATATTTGAAACATTTTCGTTTGCTTAGCGATTCATTTTGAACGTCTAAGTGCACCAGTAGTTCAATATGTACTGCTACTGCACTGATAAGTCAAGGACGCATGTAAATATGAAATGAAAATGGTTAGGTGCACCTTTACATAAAACGATCAGTACTGACCAAAACCCCTGAATGTCTAAAGAAATTGATCTTAAAAATTCGAAGTTAATTTACAAATAAAAACACCATTTTCTATTTGAATTAAATTTTGATTTAAAGGGAAAAAAGCTTTTCTAGCAACATTTTCTCATCCAGAACTGATACTTTCTGCAACTATCGAACAAGTAGCAATTGAGTTTCGTTGAAATCGATTTTTATGCATTGTAGCAGGTCAATTAAGAGTATTTTTATTTGAAAACCTGACTTATTTTGTGAAAATCACTCATAAAACACTTTTCTGTAGGGTTTGTCATCATTCAACTATAGTCATTTGTAAAAAAATATGTAAAACCTTTTTTAATTCACCTAGTGGTGTAATGATGCCTTTTCATGTTACTTATATTTTCAAGAATTTCGCTAGAAGATTATGTGAAGAGTTCTTTTTTCAATCTTGAATAAAGTTAGAAACTTTCTTTGGGTATGAACTAACATAACCTTTTCAATTTGTAAATAGTTATGTGAAGTTAATAAGAATTTTTCTTTATTTTGCATCGTCGCATTAAATTAATAAACACTTTACCCTATAGATCTGGAACCGGAAGTCGGACCCGGATGAAATTGAACAGCAACCTATGAGACCATGGGAACTTTTACTTGAGCCTGTTTGTGTAAATCGATCAAATAATCTCTGAGAAAATTGAATGATGATGATGGCGATGATGATGATGATGGCAATGATGACAATGATAACGATGATGACGAAGATGACGAAGATGACGAAGATGACGAAGATGACGATAATGATGATGATGATGACGATGATGACGAAATTGTTTTTGGACAGATCCGATGCGTTCTGCGTGTACGGAGGTACATGGGTTCTATACTATGCTGCAGTATTCCAAAATTGGCCTCACATAAGGGGTATATAATAATTTTATTGTGTAAGGGACCTGGAAATAATGACTGAAACGTTTAATGAAGCCTAACATACTATTTGCTTTATTGATAATTATATCATAATGCTCCAAGTAAGTTTTGAGTCTAAAATTACGACTAGGTCTCTAATAATTTTACATTTTGCTTCAGGTTGGTTTCCTAAACATACATTAATCGAAGGAGGCATGATTTTTCTACTAAACGCTATTGAACTACTCTTTATTTATAATAAAATTTTTATTCTGGCCTTTTTGCGTAAAAGCTTTACGTGGCCGATTCGCTTACATTTTTGTTACTTTACAATTTTTTTTTGCTATTGGATTTCCATCCAACGAAGATCGGGGGTAACTTTGTCCGCGGCTTATCTCATCATCATTGCTTCGTCGTCGGTGTTGTGTGTGATTTCCGTTTTCTTTTCGTTTTCCTTGTTGATCGTAGTCTTGGGCTCGTTGAGAGTTGCTGTAGATGCGCCTTGTTGTACATTGGTTGCAGTTGCTGGTTGGTTGGAGGGTAAGTTGTTAACTGCAGCTGGTGTACTTTGTTCTATAGGGGATACTGATGGTTTCGTTGAAGGGGATGCTTCATTGTTGTTGGTGGCTGTCAAAGGTGTACTGGGGTTGGTTGGGGTTGGTGTGAAGGAAGCACCGTTGGCCTTCGGTGTGGTTGTCTCCTTGTCCAGTTTATCACATGGCTTACAGTAGTGAACAGCTTTTTGGCAATATTGACATGTGGCCATCTGATTGTCATAGGTAACAAGTGATTTACACGGAATTCTTGTATCCTGACCGAAAGTCACATAAGAATGTATAGGCCTCTTTAAGTGCATGCGTAACAAACGGACGCCATTTAGAATAACGGGCAAAAGTTCTTTTCTTTTTCGATAGAGAGAGTCTCTCCGTATCGGTACATAGTTTTGCGAATATAAGAATCGGTGACGCTTGTGGGAAGATCATGCACTTCACTATCTTCCATATATACTGGAATGTTGTACTTAATGTTCTCGTGCTCCACATAATGCACAATGTTATTGTCCTTTGCGAATTGAATTGCATCCAACTCTTTGTAAAACTGGATGTAAATAACATTATTTGTCTTATTGCATTGAAGTAAATGCACACGTTTATTGTCAAGATGCATTTGCTCCTTAAGCATACCTTCAAGTTCTCGTATCGAAGGTCGAATTTTGCACTGCCTGAAGTCAACAACAATTGTATTCTTTCTTGTCGGCGATAGCTTTTTGCCTTTCTCTATAGAAAGGTATTAGAATTGCTGGAAAAACCGACTTTCGAACGGAGCCTCGGAGACCCATAGTGTTATATACCATTCGACTCAGCTCGACGAGATCGGAAAATGTCTGTGTGTGTGTGTGTGTGTGTGTGTGTGTATGTGTGTATGTGTGTATGTGTGTGCACTTTTCGAAGATATTTGAACGCGCTCAATTTTCTCAGAGATGGCTAAACCGATTTTAACAAACTTGGGCTCATTTGAAAGCTACTATCGGGGCATTGATCAAGTTCGAAGATCAAATGGCTGTGACTTTTGGTTCCGGAGATATGATTGTATAAGTGACGTAACCGACAAAAAGCGTTGTATTTGAACGCGCTCAATTTTCTCAGAGATGGCTGAACCGATTTGAACAAACTTGGACTCGTTTGAAAGCTACTGGCGGGCCATTGATCAAGTTCGAAGATCAAATGGCTGTGACTTTTGGTTCCGGAGATATGATTGTATAAGTGACGTAACCGACAAAAAGCGTTGTATTTGAACGCGCTCAATTTTCTCAGAGATGGCTGATCCGATTTTAACAAACTTGGGCTCGTTCGAAAGCTACTGTCGGGCCGCTGATCAAGTTCGAAGATCAAATGGTTGTGACTTTTGGTTCCAGATATATGATGGTATAAGTGACGTAACCGACAAAACACGTTGATTTTTACCGCTCTTGTATATATAAGGGTGCCAAAATTTTGGGATCAACTCTATTTTCGTAAAGTTCTAGTGCTCAAAAGTTTAAGCACCTCGAAAAAAGCCTTCATGCAAAATTTGACCTAAATCGGACATGCTTAAGGGGTGCTGCCCGGTGGTAAAGGTTTGACAATTATCGATCTTGAAAAAGCACCATAGGGGGGAGTACATGAAATTTCCAAAATCGAAAATTTTTTTTGATGCCAAAACTCTTAAAACTGCATAAAACATCGAAATTTAGTGTCATCTCAAAAAAAAATTTTTTTGAAAAAATCAACTTTCCGGGACTTAGAAAAATTTTCATATTTTTTCTAAGTCCCAAAAAGTCGATTTTTTCAAAAAAAATTTTTTTCGAGATGACACTAAATCTCGACGTTTCATGCAATTCTAAGCCTTTTGGCATCAAAAATTTTTTTTCGATTTCGAAAATTTCATGTACTCCCCCCTATGGTGATTTTTCAAGATATATGAAAACATCACTAAGTGGACTAAGAAGGCTTTTTGCCTTTCTCTATAGAAAGGTATTAGAATTGCTGGAAAAACCGACTTTCGAACGGAGCCTCGGAGACCCATAGTGTTATATACCATTCGACTCAGCTCGACGAGATCGGAAAATGTCTGTGTGTGTGTGTGTGTGTGTGTGTATGTGTGTATGTGTGTGCACTTTTCGAAGATATTTGAACGCGCTCAATTTTCTCAGAGATGGCTAAACCGATTTTAACAAACTTGGGCTCATTTGAAAGCTACTATCGGGGCATTGATCAAGTTCGAAGATCAAATGGCTGTGACTTTTGGTTCCGGAGATATGATTGTATAAGTGACGTAACCGACAAAAAGCGTTGTATTTGAACGCGCTCAATTTTCTCAGAGATGGCTGAACCGATTTGAACAAACTTGGACTCGTTTGAAAGCTACTGGCGGGCCATTGATCAAGTTCGAAGATCAAATGGCTGTGACTTTTGGTTCCGGAGATATGATTGTATAAGTGACGTAACCGACAAAAAGCGTTGTATTTGAACGCGCTCAATTTTCTCAGAGATGGCTGATCCGATTTTAACAAACTTGGGCTCGTTCGAAAGCTACTGTCGGGCCGCTGATCAAGTTCGAAGATCAAATGGTTGTGACTTTTGGTTCCAGATATATGATGGTATAAGTGACGTAACCGACAAAACACGTTGATTTTTACCGCTCTTGTATATATAAGGGTGCCAAAATTTTGGGATCAACTCTATTTTCGTAAAGTTCTAGTGCTCAAAAGTTTAAGCACCTCGAAAAAAGCCTTCATGCAAAATTTGACCTAAATCGGACATGCTTAAGGGGTGCTGCCCGGTGGTAAAGGTTTGACAATTATCGATCTTGAAAAAGCACCATAGGGGGGAGTACATGAAATTTCCAAAATCGAAAATTTTTTTTGATGCCAAAACTCTTAAAACTGCATAAAACATCGAAATTTAGTGTCATCTCAAAAAAAAATTTTTTTGAAAAAATCAACTTTCCGGGACTTAGAAAAATTTTCATATTTTTTCTAAGTCCCAAAAAGTCGATTTTTTCAAAAAAAATTTTTTTCGAGATGACACTAAATCTCGACGTTTCATGCAATTCTAAGCCTTTTGGCATCAAAAATTTTTTTTCGATTTCGAAAATTTCATGTACTCCCCCCTATGGTGATTTTTCAAGATATATGAAAACATCACTAAGTGGACTAAGAAGGCTTTTTGCCTTTCTCTATAGAAAGGTATTAGAATTGCTGGAAAAACCGACTTTCGAACGGAGCCTCGGAGACCCATAGTGTTATATACCATTCGACTCAGCTCGACGAGATCGGAAAATGTCTGTGTGTGTGTGTGTGTGTGTGTGTATGTGTGTATGTGTGTATGTGTGTGCACTTTTCGAAGATATTTGAACGCGCTCAATTTTCTCAGAGATGGCTAAACCGATTTTAACAAACTTGGGCTCATTTGAAAGCTACTATCGGGGCATTGATCAAGTTCGAAGATCAAATGGCTGTGACTTTTGGTTCCGGAGATATGATTGTATAAGTGACGTAACCGACAAAAAGCGTTGTATTTGAACGCGCTCAATTTTCTCAGAGATGGCTGATCCGATTTTAACAAACTTGGGCTCGTTCGAAAGCTACTGTCGGGCCGCTGATCAAGTTCGAAGATCAAATGGTTGTGACTTTTGGTTCCAGATATATGATGGTATAAGTGACGTAACCGACAAAACACGTTGATTTTTACCGCTCTTGTATATATAAGGGTGCCAAAATTTTGGGATCAACTCTATTTTCGTAAAGTTCTAGTGCTCAAAAGTTTAAGCACCTCGAAAAAAGCCTTCATGCAAAATTTGACCTAAATCGGACATGCTTAAGGGGTGCTGCCCGGTGGTAAAGGTTTGACAATTATCGATCTTGAAAAAGCACCATAGGGGGGAGTACATGAAATTTCCAAAATCGAAAATTTTTTTTGATGCCAAAACTCTTAAAACTGCATAAAACATCGAAATTTAGTGTCATCTCAAAAAAAAATTTTTTTGAAAAAATCAACTTTCCGGGACTTAGAAAAATTTTCATATTTTTTCTAAGTCCCAAAAAGTCGATTTTTTCAAAAAAAATTTTTTTCGAGATGACACTAAATCTCGACGTTTCATGCAATTCTAAGCCTTTTGGCATCAAAAATTTTTTTTCGATTTCGAAAATTTCATGTACTCCCCCCTATGGTGATTTTTCAAGATATATGAAAACATCACTAAGTGGACTAAGAAGGCTTTTTGCCTTTCTCTATAGAAAGGTATTAGAATTGCTGGAAAAACCGACTTTCGAACGGAGCCTCGGAGACCCATAGTGTTATATACCATTCGACTCAGCTCGACGAGATCGGAAAATGTCTGTGTGTGTGTGTGTGTGTGTGTGTGTATGTGTGTATGTGTGTATGTGTGTGCACTTTTCGAAGATATTTGAACGCGCTCAATTTTCTCAGAGATGGCTAAACCGATTTTAACAAACTTGGGCTCATTTGAAAGCTACTATCGGGGCATTGATCAAGTTCGAAGATCAAATGGCTGTGACTTTTGGTTCCGGAGATATGATTGTATAAGTGACGTAACCGACAAAAAGCGTTGTATTTGAACGCGCTCAATTTTCTCAGAGATGGCTGAACCGATTTGAACAAACTTGGACTCGTTTGAAAGCTACTGGCGGGCCATTGATCAAGTTCGAAGATCAAATGGCTGTGACTTTTGGTTCCGGAGATATGATTGTATAAGTGACGTAACCGACAAAAAGCGTTGTATTTGAACGCGCTCAATTTTCTCAGAGATGGCTGATCCGATTTTAACAAACTTGGGCTCGTTCGAAAGCTACTGTCGGGCCGCTGATCAAGTTCGAAGATCAAATGGTTGTGACTTTTGGTTCCAGATATATGATGGTATAAGTGACGTAACCGACAAAACACGTTGATTTTTACCGCTCTTGTATATATAAGGGTGCCAAAATTTTGGGATCAACTCTATTTTCGTAAAGTTCTAGTGCTCAAAAGTTTAAGCACCTCGAAAAAAGCCTTCATGCAAAATTTGACCTAAATCGGACATGCTTAAGGGGTGCTGCCCGGTGGTAAAGGTTTGACAATTATCGATCTTGAAAAAGCACCATAGGGGGGAGTACATGAAATTTCCAAAATCGAAAATTTTTTTTGATGCCAAAACTCTTAAAACTGCATAAAACATCGAAATTTAGTGTCATCTCAAAAAAAAATTTTTTTGAAAAAATCAACTTTCCGGGACTTAGAAAAATTTTCATATTTTTTCTAAGTCCCAAAAAGTCGATTTTTTCAAAAAAAATTTTTTTCGAGATGACACTAAATCTCGACGTTTCATGCAATTCTAAGCCTTTTGGCATCAAAAATTTTTTTTCGAATTCGAAAATTTCATGTACTCCCCCCTATGGTGATTTTTCAAGATATATGAAAACATCACTAAGTGGACTAAGAAGGCTTTTTGCCTTTCTCTATAGAAAGGTATTAGAATTGCTGGAAAAACCGACTTTCGAACGGAGCCTCGGAGACCCATAGTGTTATATACCATTCGACTCAGCTCGACGAGATCGGAAAATGTCTGTGTGTGTGTGTGTGTGTGTGTGTATGTGTGTATGTGTGTATGTGTGTGCACTTTTCGAAGATATTTGAACGCGCTCAATTTTCTCAGAGATGGCTAAACCGATTTTAACAAACTTGGGCTCATTTGAAAGCTACTATCGGGGCATTGATCAAGTTCGAAGATCAAATGGCTGTGACTTTTGGTTCCGGAGATATGATTGTATAAGTGACGTAACCGACAAAAAGCGTTGTATTTGAACGCGCTCAATTTTCTCAGAGATGGCTGATCCGATTTTAACAAACTTGGGCTCGTTCGAAAGCTACTGTCGGGCCGCTGATCAAGTTCGAAGATCAAATGGTTGTGACTTTTGGTTCCAGATATATGATGGTATAAGTGACGTAACCGACAAAACACGTTGATTTTTACCGCTCTTGTATATATAAGGGTGCCAAAATTTTGGGATCAACTCTATTTTCGTAAAGTTCTAGTGCTCAAAAGTTTAAGCACCTCGAAAAAAGCCTTCATGCAAAATTTGACCTAAATCGGACATGCTTAAGGGGTGCTGCCCGGTGGTAAAGGTTTGACAATTATCGATCTTGAAAAAGCACCATAGGGGGGAGTACATGAAATTTCCAAAATCGAAAATTTTTTTTGATGCCAAAACTCTTAAAACTGCATAAAACATCGAAATTTAGTGTCATCTCAAAAAAAAATTTTTTTGAAAAAATCAACTTTCCGGGACTTAGAAAAATTTTCATATTTTTTCTAAGTCCCAAAAAGTCGATTTTTTCAAAAAAAATTTTTTTCGAGATGACACTAAATCTCGACGTTTCATGCAATTCTAAGCCTTTTGGCATCAAAAATTTTTTTTCGATTTCGAAAATTTCATGTACTCCCCCCTATGGTGATTTTTCAAGATATATGAAAACATCACTAAGTGGACTAAGAAGGCTTTTTGCCTTTCTCTATAGAAAGGTATTAGAATTGCTGGAAAAACCGACTTTCGAACGGAGCCTCGGAGACCCATAGTGTTATATACCATTCGACTCAGCTCGACGAGATCGGAAAATGTCTGTGTGTGTGTGTGTGTGTGTGTGTATGTGTGTATGTGTGTATGTGTGTGCACTTTTCGAAGATATTTGAACGCGCTCAATTTTCTCAGAGATGGCTAAACCGATTTTAACAAACTTGGGCTCATTTGAAAGCTACTATCGGGGCATTGATCAAGTTCGAAGATCAAATGGCTGTGACTTTTGGTTCCGGAGATATGATTGTATAAGTGACGTAACCGACAAAAAGCGTTGTATTTGAACGCGCTCAATTTTCTCAGAGATGGCTGAACCGATTTGAACAAACTTGGACTCGTTTGAAAGCTACTGGCGGGCCATTGATCAAGTTCGAAGATCAAATGGCTGTGACTTTTGGTTCCGGAGATATGATTGTATAAGTGACGTAACCGACAAAAAGCGTTGTATTTGAACGCGCTCAATTTTCTCAGAGATGGCTGATCCGATTTTAACAAACTTGGGCTCGTTCGAAAGCTACTGTCGGGCCGCTGATCAAGTTCGAAGATCAAATGGTTGTGACTTTTGGTTCCAGATATATGATGGTATAAGTGACGTAACCGACAAAACACGTTGATTTTTACCGCTCTTGTATATATAAGGGTGCCAAAATTTTGGGATCAACTCTATTTTCGTAAAGTTCTAGTGCTCAAAAGTTTAAGCACCTCGAAAAAAGCCTTCATGCAAAATTTGACCTAAATCGGACATGCTTAAGGGGTGCTGCCCGGTGGTAAAGGTTTGACAATTATCGATCTTGAAAAAGCACCATAGGGGGGAGTACATGAAATTTCCAAAATCGAAAATTTTTTTTGATGCCAAAACTCTTAAAACTGCATAAAACATCGAAATTTAGTGTCATCTCAAAAAAAAATTTTTTTGAAAAAATCAACTTTCCGGGACTTAGAAAAATTTTCATATTTTTTCTAAGTCCCAAAAAGTCGATTTTTTCAAAAAAAATTTTTTTCGAGATGACACTAAATCTCGACGTTTCATGCAATTCTAAGCCTTTTGGCATCAAAATTTTTTTTTCGATTTCGAAAATTTCATGTACTCCCCCCTATGGTGATTTTTCAAGATATATGAAAACATCACTAAGTGGACTAAGAAGGCTTTTTGCCTTTCTCTATAGAAAGGTATTAGAATTGCTGGAAAAACCGACTTTCGAACGGAGCCTCGGAGACCCATAGTGTTATATACCATTCGACTCAGCTCGACGAGATCGGAAAATGTCTGTGTGTGTGTGTGTGTGTGTGTGTGTATGTGTGTATGTGTGTATGTGTGTGCACTTTTCGAAGATATTTGAACGCGCTCAATTTTCTCAGAGATGGCTAAACCGATTTTAACAAACTTGGGCTCATTTGAAAGCTACTATCGGGGCATTGATCAAGTTCGAAGATCAAATGGCTGTGACTTTTGGTTCCGGAGATATGATTGTATAAGTGACGTAACCGACAAAAAGCGTTGTATTTGAACGCGCTCAATTTTCTCAGAGATGGCTGAACCGATTTGAACAAACTTGGACTCGTTTGAAAGCTACTGGCGGGCCATTGATCAAGTTCGAAGATCAAATGGCTGTGACTTTTGGTTCCGGAGATATGATTGTATAAGTGACGTAACCGACAAAAAGCGTTGTATTTGAACGCGCTCAATTTTCTCAGAGATGGCTGATCCGATTTTAACAAACTTGGGCTCGTTCGAAAGCTACTGTCGGGCCGCTGATCAAGTTCGAAGATCAAATGGTTGTGACTTTTGGTTCCAGATATATGATGGTATAAGTGACGTAACCGACAAAACACGTTGATTTTTACCGCTCTTGTATATATAAGGGTGCCAAAATTTTGGGATCAACTCTATTTTCGTAAAGTTCTAGTGCTCAAAAGTTTAAGCACCTCGAAAAAAGCCTTCATGCAAAATTTGACCTAAATCGGACATGCTTAAGGGGTGCTGCCCGGTGGTAAAGGTTTGACAATTATCGATCTTGAAAAAGCACCATAGGGGGGAGTACATGAAATTTCCAAAATCGAAAATTTTTTTTGATGCCAAAACTCTTAAAACTGCATAAAACATCGAAATTTAGTGTCATCTCAAAAAAAAATTTTTTTGAAAAAATCAACTTTCCGGGACTTAGAAAAATTTTCATATTTTTTCTAAGTCCCAAAAAGTCGATTTTTTCAAAAAAAATTTTTTTCGAGATGACACTAAATCTCGACGTTTCATGCAATTCTAAGCCTTTTGGCATCAAAAATTTTTTTTCGATTTCGAAAATTTCATGTACTCCCCCCTATGGTGATTTTTCAAGATATATGAAAACATCACTAAGTGGACTAAGAAGGCTTTTTGCCTTTCTCTATAGAAAGGTATTAGAATTGCTGGAAAAACCGACTTTCGAACGGAGCCTCGGAGACCCATAGTGTTATATACCATTCGACTCAGCTCGACGAGATCGGAAAATGTCTGTGTGTGTGTGTGTGTGTGTGTGTATGTGTGTATGTGTGTATGTGTGTGCACTTTTCGAAGATATTTGAACGCGCTCAATTTTCTCAGAGATGGCTAAACCGATTTTAACAAACTTGGGCTCATTTGAAAGCTACTATCGGGGCATTGATCAAGTTCGAAGATCAAATGGCTGTGACTTTTGGTTCCGGAGATATGATTGTATAAGTGACGTAACCGACAAAAAGCGTTGTATTTGAACGCGCTCAATTTTCTCAGAGATGGCTGAACCGATTTGAACAAACTTGGACTCGTTTGAAAGCTACTGGCGGGCCATTGATCAAGTTCGAAGATCAAATGGCTGTGACTTTTGGTTCCGGAGATATGATTGTATAAGTGACGTAACCGACAAAAAGCGTTGTATTTGAACGCGCTCAATTTTCTCAGAGATGGCTGATCCGATTTTAACAAACTTGGGCTCGTTCGAAAGCTACTGTCGGGCCGCTGATCAAGTTCGAAGATCAAATGGTTGTGACTTTTGGTTCCAGATATATGATGGTATAAGTGACGTAACCGACAAAACACGTTGATTTTTACCGCTCTTGTATATATAAGGGTGCCAAAATTTTGGGATCAACTCTATTTTCGTAAAGTTCTAGTGCTCAAAAGTTTAAGCACCTCGAAAAAAGCCTTCATGCAAAATTTGACCTAAATCGGACATGCTTAAGGGGTGCTGCCCGGTGGTAAAGGTTTGACAATTATCGATCTTGAAAAAGCACCATAGGGGGGAGTACATGAAATTTCCAAAATCGAAAATTTTTTTTGATGCCAAAACTCTTAAAACTGCATAAAACATCGAAATTTAGTGTCATCTCAAAAAAAAATTTTTTTGAAAAAATCAACTTTCCGGGACTTAGAAAAATTTTCATATTTTTTCTAAGTCCCAAAAAGTCGATTTTTTCAAAAAAAATTTTTTTCGAGATGACACTAAATCTCGACGTTTCATGCAATTCTAAGCCTTTTGGCATCAAAAATTTTTTTTCGATTTCGAAAATTTCATGTACTCCCCCCTATGGTGATTTTTCAAGATATATGAAAACATCACTAAGTGGACTAAGAAGGCTTTTTTTAGATTAGCATCACTGTTCTCATACAAATAGGCAACGCAAATGTCAAGCACTAGTTTGGGAAAAATGATGCTGACTGTGTGACATAAACACTGAAGCATGCTTTTGTGAACTACTCGAATCAATCTGAATCAATTGGCGTCTAAAATTATTTAATAAATGTATGAAACATATTTTCATGAGACTGTTATGAAAGAAGAGAAAGGCATTATCACACCACTAGGTGGATTAAGAAGGGTTTTTCGTTTGGTTCACTCATTTCGAGGTCATTCTATTGTTCACTACACAATACTGTACTTGGTTTCTTCCGTCCCGAACGTAAGCGGTTTTGTTATATCGACTGACGTGGATGAGATGTGAAATCGAACTGTTGAACTACACTTCTTAACGTTTAGTTGGAAAAAGCTTTTATTGCACCAAATGTTGAATACGTTAATTTCATATTGAAATACTTCAGCATCTACAGCATTTTTTATTTCCATAAAGAGCTTCATGTCGTTTAATACTTTTAGATGTTTGAGTAAGAAGGAAATGTCGTTCACGTACAAGACAAAAAGAAGAGGGTCTAAATGTGAACCTTGGGGAACACCTGAAGTGACATTTGTTGATTTGTAGTATGTGTTTTGTAGTGAAGCCATTCCAAAAGTTTTTGCTCAATGCCATATTTTTTTAATTTTTAATAGTAATAATGGAATGTCAATTCTGTCGAAAGCTTTGCTGAAGTAGGTATAGAGAGTTTCTACATAATTTCCATTGTCCATAGCTTCCAAAGTGAATGTAGTGAATTCCAAGAGATTTGTTGACGTTGGTGTTGTTTTGGAGTTATGTAATTTTTCACTTATTGAAATATTTTTCCATTGATAATTTTTTTAAATAATTACAATGCAATGCACTCGATAATTATGTATGTCTGATTTTGAGCCTGATTCAAAGACCGGTACTAAGAAGGAGGATTTTCATGTTTCTGGAAATATTCCTGTTGTTAGAGATAAGTTGAAGAGACGATGTAATGGTGTTGTGAGATCAGTAGCTTATTGTTTCAAAATATTGGTGCTATTCCGTCAGGTCCGATCCCCTTGCTGCGTTGAGGTTTTCAAGTGCAGTGAATATTTCTTGCTTTGATAATTGATTGACACTGGTGTCATTCGAAAGCTCCGGTATGAAGGAAAAGTAGTTACGTTCACGGTCTGTCTCGGAATATGATGTATATATTTCTTGGAAAAAAATTGCGAATAAATCTCAAATTTCAATGCTATTATTCCCAGTGGTTCCGTCTAAGTTTATTTGTGAAGAAAGGTTGTTATTTCTCAGTGTTTTATTTTCTCTTGCAATTGGGAGCAGAATGGATTCGTTTTGTTCATCCGTGATGAAGTGAGCGTTTCGTTGGTTAAAGTCACCGTATATGTGTAACTTAACTTCTTTTTTTCCCTTACCTTTCCATACCAGACGAACTAGGCTATGGTGCCAAAAATGAACACTAGTAACGAAGGAGGAAACCGACCTAAAGTTGATAGGTTTCCTTCAGCATGTAACCCAAGCGACAGATTCTTTTACAGTTATCAATTTGCAACGAAAGATACGAATATCTTCTATTGCAAGTTCGCCAGAGAGTTTGTCACTTGGGCAGGAAGTGTGTGCTTCACCCTGTAACTAGTCGTGAGTAGTGCGTCTGTATCGTATTGGTATTTTGTCATCCTACCAACTGCTTCTATGTCTTAAATGTCCTCGTCGATGAAACTTTGGAGAATTTCGCATTGCATCCGCTTCGGTCTTGGCCCTGCTTTCCTATATAATCTTTTATGTCAGAAGCGTAGATTGTGTAGATTTGTTTGGTTTACTAACACTATTCATTCTAATCTACTCTAATTGTTTCTAATCAATCAAGAATAAGGAATAATAATAATAATAATAATAATAATAATAATAATAATAATAATGATAATAATAATAATAATAATAATAATAATAATAATAATAATAATAATAATAATAATAATAATAATAATAAAATTAATAGTAAAAATAGTAGTGCATTTACCTTTTTCTTTTACCATAACGTAACTTACCAAAAGTTAGGTAATTACATAAAATACCTATTTTTTTTCATTTTCTTGGGACATTGTAGGGTCTTTTTTCTTGGTCTTAAATCTTCTATGATAATCTTTTATTTCAACAGGCTCGTTTCTCGCTAAGATATAAAATCAGGTGTTAGTGAGCTTTTTAAATTATATAATGTAAGGATGCGCATTTAACACTATATTGCTCAGGAAAGTCACAATATGTACACAATGGAAGGATTGCTTAAAATTGGCACTAAGGCACACTGCACTAGATTTTAGTTATTCTGTCAGATTTTTTTTCAAGAGAGAATATAATTATTTTGACTGCTTTTGAGCAATCCAGGTTTTAGGCTCTCTAGTGTTAAGCACGCATCCAGGGAACAAGAAAAAAGCAAAGCCTTGGTTTTTCATTCCTGTAGTGGAATTTGACCTTCTGTTTCAACAGACTTCGCAGTCGATTCAGAGTGTACAGAACCAGTGCATGGCTGGTGCTACGATTCTACTGACACTACGAATCCTTCCAGGTAGGGGTTCGAACATACGACAACTGGTTTGTAAGACCAGCACCCTATGCATTGAACCGGAAACAAGAACTACATGTATTTCGTAAAGAAATACTAGATGTGATTGTATGAAATGGTTCACGTGAAGCGATCTCTTTCAAAAACACATATCTCACACTTTCAGTTTGAAAGTGACATCTGTGTTAAAGTTAGAGAAATTTAGCTGTGTGATGTGATGTGAAGTGAAGCCACCATCAGTTCAAGGACTTGCCAGTGGATGCGGGTAGACTTACAGTAGCCCCGATATGACTCATCCATTCACCTTCTTACTATAGCTGTTACCCAAAAGCGAACAAAAAGGGTTGGGCGGATACGTAAGTAGAGTCACTTACTCGTATTCCGCGGGAATAAAAGATGCTCTTCCAACCATAATATCCAGTGCATGGATGAAGCATATCGCTATACATGCTTGAACCCGCCTAATGGTTTGTTTGAGAAGGGCGCGTCAGACTCATGTCAAACCTTCAGAAGGAAACAAGTTTCCTTCAAGTGACTTGGGCTGGCTATCCACAATCCCTCGTCCAGTCATCAATTCGTCCGATGCTTCCTCCTCTTTATGCCCCCGTGCAAAATGTTTTATATTGATAAATACAATGAAACATAGTGTAATGAAATTAATATAACATAAAATGATATAATAGATTACAAAATAATATAATATAACATAATATAATAAAATATATAATAATTTAATATAATATAATACAATGTCATACAATATAATATAATACATTACAAAACATGATATAAAATAACAGTTAATGTAGAGTGTCAGTTATGCTCTTCTATCTTCGCAATACTGCAGGAAGTAGAATATTTCTCTTCTAATAACAATAATAATATCTACATCTATAAAAATAATATATGTTATTATTATTGATGACAAATTAATAATAATAACAATAAATATAATTATGAAAATAACAATAAAAAACAATATAATATAGTACAATGAATTATATAATAAGTAATAGAATAAATAAAATGATATGTTGCGATATGCTATGATATTATACTACTTGAATTTATATGTCATTTCTCATCCTCTCATTCCGCCATCAACGCATTCCATAGACCATTTGTCACCACAGACACACGTGTAGGCATGAGACAGGAACCAGTGAGAACCAAGCTCACCTTGTGACGACCTTGATATTTAGTTGAAAGTTACTTTAAAAATGATAACTTATAAGGAAAACAAATTTATATTTTGCGCAGAGGTACTACTTATAATAAACCCTATAATATAATATAATATAATACAACATAATGCAATACAATATAACATAATATAATAGAATACAATATAATGTGATATAATGCAATGCAGTATAATACCATACAACATAGTATATAATAACATAAAATAGTGTAAGACGATAATATATGAAATAATATGCTATGATACAATATAACAGTTAATGTCGCAGTGTAAGTTACGCTCTTCTAATAATAATAATAATAATAATAATAATAATAATAATAATAATAATTAAAATAATAATAATAATACATGATGTAATAAACAACAGAATTATATGTTGTAATATACTATGATAAACACTGCATTTTAGGATGGGCTTCAACATACAAGCCATTTCGCACCCTCTCATTCTGTTACTAACGCAGAAGGCGATAGCACCCAGTCGACGCCGTTCTATTGATCAAATTTCATCATAGACGCTCGGGGAGGCATGAGATAGGGACTTGTGAGGACTTAGTTATCTCACCATTTGACGACCTGTTAAAGTTAGAGAAGTTTGGCTACATTCAAACCTTTCCTGATTTGAGAGTGTATTCACACCTGATCAATCAGTTTCGCCGTCATTGCAATTTGTAAACATTAGTACCGATACCGAACCGGATCGAAAAAGTTTGAAAGCTCCTCGACGGTTCATAAGAGGTCAATTTACTCTTATTCCTGATAACAATAGTCATCTTTTTTAATTAGGTTCACCAGTTCAGGACGAATATTATATATTAACATTAATCCCAACTGGATCAAGATAATTCAAATTGGTGACCAATTCCAGACATAAGAATGCTCGAAAACACCTAATGGCCAATTGTCAATTTCAAGCAGTATTAGTCCTGTCCATACCGTGATCGATCCAGATAACATAATTTTCATCTTTTTACATTTATAAGCGAACGATCGATCTCGGTATGGTCCGACTTTGTCAATACGCGAAGTATAAATTGACTCCCACCCCTATCCGCCAAGCGGGGGTACGCGCCCTGTAGCTCATCATACAAAGCCTAGGGTATATGTGTAACTTAACTTCTGGTTCCATATTCGCAAAATATTTTCTACGGTTTGAAAGAACAGCTACTTTCGAATTTTTGTTTTCATTTTCAGGGGGAAAATACACGAAGGCAACAATTTTTTTCTTTTGATATAATTGCTTCAGTCCAGACATCTTCAAATTCTTTGTGTTTATTTGTTTTAATTTTGTAAGACGAAAAATCAGCATTTACTTCTATGAAGACTCCACCTACAGATTGTTTGTTGGATAATGCTAAGTTACGATCATGCCGGAATAAGGAGTGTATTGATAAGTAGTTAGAAACATTCAAACAGTTATTACTCTGAAATGGCTTAATTTTTTGCAGCGTGTTTTGCGGTGACATGTTTGTTTACATGTCAATAACAGCTGCGCAATCGATTATTTTCGGTGCGGTTTATCGTTTCAATGATGAGTCGAATTGATCCGGAAACGCGAAAGAAAACTCTGCACACTTGGTGCTCAGAAAGTGGTGTCACGTACAACGGAATTGTAAAACGGGTGAAAATGCACCATATCAGTGTCAAAAATGTTATCGAGAAGTTCGGTAAGACCCTTTCCATAAAAGATTTGCCCCGATCCGGTAGGAAAACGGGTCCCAGCCAGCCCGGCCGGGACTTAAAAGTAGTTGAGTACATCAGGAAAAACCCATCGGCGCCGACACGGGATTTGGCCAAGCAGTTCAACACCAGCATCGGGAAAGTCCCTGGTACAGCAAGTTCAGGCCAAAACAAGAGCGCGAAAACTGTATAACTGGACTCTACAGAATAAAGACGGATGCATCTTGATCGACGACGAAACCTACGTCAAGGAAGACTCTCGAGCGCTGCCCGTACCGCAATATTATACGAAATAGGTGTACCAGGACCTGGACGACGCTGACACCACGGTGGTTTGCGGTCGTCGATTTTCTTCACGAAGGGCACAATGAACACCAAGGTGTACGAGGAATAATGTTTAAAGAAGAGAATGCTGCCACTGCACAGTGGTCCAGGAAGCAAAATTAGCAGGAAACAATTGTTTACGCTTTTATTATTGGCCTTTGAGATTTGAAGTCTTCGGCACATTAGTTGCACTTAATAAACTGCGTTTTTCGGCCATAGTGGTTTTAGGGTGGTCCTAAAGCACTAACTATGAATTAAAAAATTTTTTCGAAATCTGGATGAGATAGAACAATGCATCCTTCCACAATAATTTAGAATAATCAATTTAAGGCAACTTTGTCGAAGATATTGGTTGTGTATCTTTAACCGTTTTTACATTAGAACGGTTTACATATCCTATGTTAGGGTGCTTCTTAAAAAAACAGTTTTTATTCAATAACTTTTTCATTTGAATTTTCTCAATAAAGTAAAGTTCTAAGAAATTCAGGAGCCTAAAAAGGCGCAACTTTTGGTGGAAGAAGATCTTTTTTATACCACCTGGTTCAATAGTTATGAAAGATTTTAACAAAAAAATAAGCCTTTTTTAAATGAAGATTTCCAAAAATGGCGCAATCCGAAATTTTTTTTCTATTGCATGTGATAGCTTATACATTTTTATATTATATGAGAAAAATTTGGAAAACAGTTATTTTTCTATATCATTTAAATCAAAATTCCGTGCAAGTATTTTTGTACGTTATCATATAAAGCTTGCTTCAGATAGAATTGGAACAAAGACAATTGCCTGTATTTCAGTTATTTATTATTGAATTCAAGATCTTTTTTTATACAAATGTAACGTTTTCTTCATACTTTTAAGAAAAAATACGGATAAAATTATTCGTCACGGTTTCGAAGGAATTCTCGATTTTTTCCTGTAACACGGCTTATTAGGCGGCGCACACCTTCTTCGTACATCGTTTTAGCTAACTTATTCCACCAGGTCGTCATCTGATTGATGTCTTTGACAACCTTTCCCTATGCCTTGAGTCTCCTCTTCATGATTGCCCAGTATTTCTCAATAGGGCGAAGCTGGGGGCAGTTGGGTGGGTTAAGGTTTTTCGGAACAAACTGGACCACTTTCTCTGCATACCATTCTTGAACGACTTTGCTGTAATGACAGCTTGCCAAATCTGGCCAAAACATTACGGGATGGTCGTGGGATCGAATGAACGGCGAAATTCGTTTTTGGAGACACTATTTTTGGTATAGTTCCGGTGTCATTGTCTTATTTGTAACGAAAACTTTCGTTTTTTTTTTGCACAGCTGCAAATGTCCTGCCAAATCATAAATTTTCTTGCAAATTTGTCGGCAAAAACAAATTTAAATTTGGCTGAAATATCCCCTTAAGTTGCCAAGTAAAATTTTTGACCTGGGATTTGCCCGAAGTCAGCCTTGATAGGAATCAGGAATCAGAACAAATTGGCTCAAATGGCACGTTCCCCTTGATATTTGGAGATTTGTGCCTTGTCATCAATTTGTTTTTAGCATCATTTTCCCGATATATATATAAGGGAAGGATTGAAAGGAAATGGTAATGGTTGGACTAGGAGGATTGGAAAAATTGACGACACAAAAACACATACAAGCAAAAGTAAATTCTGAATCTCTACGAGGTCCCGAACAGTCTGCTGTTAATAAAACCTCCAACCCCCGAGAGGATTTAGAGATCTTACAAAAGCGACACCATTCTGCACTCCCGGAAGAATGCAGAACGATTCGCAGTATGTACGAGCAGAAGTAAATTCGGTACCCCCCAAAGGATGCCGAACAATCTGCTAAACCCTATTTAAGGTGAATACAGAAGGGATTCATTCACTCCATGAAGAACGATGAACCTTTCTGACTATAGCTCCTTACCACATTGGGTGAGAAACGAGAGAATATCCTTCAATTTTAGCTCCGCATACACAGACTCAACCATGTATGGAGAACCAAAAACCCGGATACGTAGCTGCGTCAATGCGGGACAGTTACATATCAGATGATATGAAGTACCATAATCGCATTCACACAAATCACACGAATAATACTCAGCACGTTGAATAGTAGCCATGTGATAATTGAGTTTGCAATGTCCAGTCAGAGCTCTGACCAGAATACTGCAATGATGCTTGGAGAAATGCAGTAGACACTTTGACATTTTCAGATTTAAATCTGGTAGAAATACTTTTGTCTGAGCGCAAGTTTGCAAGCTGCGCCAGTAGCTGGCATGTTTGGATGCAGCCCAAGAACGAATCTTGTGCTTTATCCAACTAGTTGAAAGTGGTAAAGCTGGTTCAGGACCAACGAAATCATTCGTTGCACCAGCTCTAGCCAACTCATCAGCCCATTCATTTCCAGTAATACCAGAATGGCCGGGTACCCATAAGAAGTAAACAGCATTTGAAATGCTGAGGTCTTCAATTTGAGTTCGACATGCGATCACTAGATTCGACCGTGAGTCATTCGAACTGAGTGCTTTTAAGGCTGCCTGACTGTCTGAACAAAAATAAATTCGCTTACCACAGATCCTCTGCTGAAGTGCCGATTGTACTTCACACAGAATCGCGTAGATTTCTGCTTGGAACACAGTACAGTATCTACCAAGTGAATGAGACTGCTCCAGCCTCATTTCACGACAGTAGACACCAGCACCAGCACGACCATTCAACAGAGAACCGTCCGTATAACAAACTATGTGTTCATTAAGTTGTCGTTCCAGACAACCAGACAACCATTCCTCACGAAGAGGATAGCTCACATTGAATGTCTTGAACTGCATGTGAGAGTTAGGTCACTAGGAGCGAGTAAATACTCATCCCACGTAACCATTTGAGACCACAAGCGAGTGTGGCTGGTAGCATAATCTAATGGGTTACTGTTCCAAAGCCCTGTAACCCTAAGACGGTATGCATAAGATAATGCTTCTTGTTTTAGGAACACATGTAGTGGTTTAATACACAGTAGCGCCTCTAGAGCAGCAGTAGGAGTTGTCGTGAATGCTCCTGTCATCGCCATTAGGACCATCCTTTGGAGATGATTTAGCTTTGACTGAACTGTCGCGACTTCTCCTTTCTGCCACCATACAAGACATCCATATGCTAAAATTGGTCTAACAATAGTTGTGTAGATCCAATGAATATATCTGGGTTTGAGTCCACATGATTTTCCAAAAGCTCGTCTGCATTGGCCGAAAGCCATGCAAGCTCTTTTAATTCTGAAGTCAATGTGAGCAGACCAATTCAGTTTTGAGTCAAGAATAACCCCGACGTATTTAACTTGTTCGACCACAGTCACCTCTGAACCAAAGAACTGCAACGGACGAGCTCCTGTGATTATCCTACGATGAGTGAAAAGCACCATTGATGTTTTGCCCGAATTTACAGATAATCCAACCTGACAACACCATTGTTCAACAGATCGCAGGGCTTGCTGCATTAAATCAAAGAGAGTGTTAATGCTTATACCGGTCATCAATATATGATAATCGTCGGCAAAACCATAAGTCATAAATCCAAGGTTATTAAGTTTCCTTAACAAACCATCAGCGACTAGGTTCCATAAAAATGGGGATAGTACACCACCTTAAGGACACCCACGGACACTCAGCTTTCTAATCTCTGCTTGCCGAAGCGATGAACAAAGAAGTCGATTACTAAGCATTGCGTGTATCCAATTTGTGATACTTGAAGGTATGCCATGACCACGGGCTGCTTCCAGAATTGAATTGAAAGACACGTTATCAAAGGCACCTTCAATATCTAGGAAAACTCCCAAGCAAGATTGCTTTTGTGAGAAAGCTTTTTCAATGTTGTACACAACATCATGTAACAGGGTTGTAGTGGACTTTCCACGCTGGTAAGCATGTTGCATTCCATGTAGCGGATGCACGCCCAAACTAACATTCCTGATATAGTGATCTACTATGCGTTCCACTGTTTTAAGAAGAAATGAGCTTAGACTGATAGGCCTGAAACTCTTCGCTTCCTCATAAGTGTCGCGACCGCCTTTGGGAATAAATTTGACAATTATTTCCTGCCAAGCTCTTGGAATGTATCCTGTCGCAAGACTAAAAGTAAGTATTTTCTTCAAAACATGTTTGAAATGTTCGTACCCTTTCTGCAATAACACTGGGAAAACTCCATCCTTTCCAGGAGACTTGTACGGAGCAAAACTCTCAACTGCCCATTTGACCGATTCAATCGTCACAACGCTTCGAGCAAGGGCCCAAGAATCGTAACTACCTGAAAAAGTCTCGGGAAGAGCTGTCGGTGATGGATCCATACATCCTGGAAAGTGAGTGTTAAAAAGATAGTGAAGTACATCACCTTCTTCAGACAAGTGTTCACCATCTGAAGTTCTTAAGAAACTGACATTAAAGTCCTTAGACTTCGAAAGTAACTTATTTAATCTGCTAGCCTCGTTGAGACTAGAGACATTTGTGCAGAGGCTTTTCCAACCACTTCGCTCAGACGATCGAAGAGCATTTTTGTAAGCCCTTCGAGCTGACACGAATGCCTTCGACCCATCTCTGCGTCGGTGGTTCCAAGCTCTTCTGCATAGTTTCCTTAGTCTAGCAAGTTCAGCATTCCACCAAGGAGTTCCTCTAGTAGCTCGCACAATCCGAAGTGGACAAGCCTCTTCATATGCTGCAACTATGAGTGAATTTGTCTGGTCGACAACATTTTCCAAATCAATTGGGGTTTCAATTGTTGGTTAGTACCCGTAAAATCTAGTCGCCAAGCCCTCTTCATAGAGGTCCCAGTTTGTAGATTTGGGATTTCGATATGTGATAATATCAAATTTAACGTTTGAATGATCAAAGAAGATGTACTTATGATCAGACAACGAAGGTTCGAGCTCATCGGAGACGAGCCAATTCACCAACTCATGCGCAATTCTATGAGAGCAGAGAGTTACGTCCAAAACCTCCTCTCTTCCAGCTCTCGCAAAAGTTGGACGGTTTCCTGCATTGACTATGTGCAGGTTTGTACTGCTCACAAATTCCATCATATCAGAGCCTCTCGAATTTATATCTGTGCTGCCCCAAATGATATGGTGAGCATTTATGTCACTGCCGATTACAAGCGGTAAATCACTTTTGCAGCAGTATGATACAACCTTTTTGAAGTCATCGCTTGGCGAAGGTTGGTTATGCGGCAAATATGCCGAACAATAGACATATTTCCTGTCTATGCCATCAGTAGTCATACCAACTGTGACAGCACAAATATCCCGAGTTGTGAGCTCCGATATGAGAGAAACATCGAGAGCACTATTTGCAAGTATGCATGCTCGAGGCATTTCACGTGGATTAGTCATACCGATCTTGTTGAAGGCAAGAAAGACTGGGTTTAACAATTTTCCAACGTAGAAGTTTCCCTTTTGGAAATATGGTTCTTGAACCAAAGCTATAGAAGCTTTACCTTCTTGCAGAAGTCTGGATAGATTCATAGTTGCTGTACGTTTATGCTGAAGATTGATTTGTGCCACTCTAACCATTATCAATCAGAGTAACGAACACTCCATCTCCAGCACTTATCGTACAACAACTAGAAGAAACCAAATATATTGGCTTATAATCGCCTATATCGAACCATGTAAGGATTTTTTTAAATGTTTTAATCATTTAAATCCCACGAGTTGCAAAGAAAGAAGTCGTCCACTGTGCCAGAGCTTCGCTTAACACAGTAAGGGAAAACCCAAAGATATTCCGTTCACGACTGCATTGTTTAACCTCCTGCAGCCATTCAGCCATCGGCACGGAAATACACCTTGACTTAGGAGTTCCTATTTTTGTGGCCTTTTACGACATGGAACAGGAAACCAGTGGATCAATTCTTGGTAAAAAAAAATAATTCCGCCGGATGCCACACGGCTTACCTGTTTGGTGGACTTATACCACCAGTACAGGTGGACCGTAGCGTTATTCTTAGCCAGTTGGGAAACCGCTACCGACACTACACGGCTATCTAGGCTACTCAGAGAGGGAAGTTGACATTGATGGTCAACTTCCATGGATGGCCGAGCAGCCGGCTCCATCAGAAGACACCCGTCGAACTTTTTCAGCACCTGCTCATATAGTTTCCGAGTACGAATTCTGACCACAATGTTCTGTTTCATGGTCCGATTTGGCTGTTTGCTAGCTCGATACGACTTGATTCCTTCCCGGAGTCGAGTTTTCCTCACGGTACTATGGGCAGCACCGAATTTTCTGGCCAAATCACGGTCCGACAGATTAGGATTCCTCTTAATCGTCTTCAAAATCTTACCACGCAGTTTCCGGTCGACAGTTTCACTCCGACGATTGGCTTGAGGCTTCCGAATCGTCGTCAATGTTTCCTTAAACCGTTTGATAACGCGCAATACGGTATTTTTGGGCAATTTCAGCAGTTTAGCTAGCCTAGATGCAGACCACAATGGATTTTCCAAATAAGTGTGCACAATTTTTTTCCAATTTTTTTTACGAATTAAGTTTTACAAGATCACATCACAAACGAACTCATGATGAATCTAGTTTGTGTTTAACATATACCGATCGTTTGCTTAAATTTTACAATAACACCGTTGTCTGTCAAATGATGTTCATTCAGCGTAGTTTGTGTGATTATGTTATGTTCGTGTGAAACCTAAACCGCCCATACACGTTCAGTTTTCCGGACAGTTTATTACTCTGAATAAAAAACTGAACGATTATTTGAACTGAGCGAGTGTGGCATCAGGTTAGTTTTGCGTTTTGCCTTTATGTCAGTTTCATCAGCTTTTTCAATGGAAGCATTTTATTCTGATCAAAAGAAAACTAACGGACTGAACGATTGACTGAAGAACTATCAGTTAATCGGAGCTTAAAAGCTTCAGTAAAAAACCGGACGTTTGGCTGGATGAACTCTTCAGTCACTTCAGTTAATCGTTCAGCCATGACGTCACACACGAGAAACTGTCCGAAAAACTGAGCGTGTATAGGCCGCTTAATAAGTAATTTTGAATGTGTTTACATCTTTAGTGCATATGCAATTGCCATAGCAACCAATTCACTTGTTTGGTTGCAAACAGAAGTTTTTAAATTCCAACGTGTAAGGTACTCCTGATTTTGATTACTGTCTTACCACAAAACAATGGAACTCCAACGAAAAGAAATCGTTCAATTCTGGATTAGTGGAATTAGCGAGAAACGTGTTTTTGAAATAATCAAGGAAAAATTTCCATCCGTATGTGCGGTAAGTACGCAAAAGATAGTGCGCTTAGAGCGAATACAATTTGTCAAACGTTGGGCGAAGAGCTCGCGTCATTACTCGCGATTCGAACAGAATAAGGGGCTGTCCATAAAAGACGTCACACCGCAAGGGGGAGGGGGGTGTTACATAAAACGTGACCTTTTGTGACAAGGGGAAGGGGGGGAGGTTTTTTTAGTATGACGTCCAATATTTTCAATGAGCGCATTTTTGAAATACCTAATTGTATTACTGTTTTACCTTTTTCCTGGAAAAATCTTCACAATAAACGTTTACATTCTATAGGGAAACGCGTATTTGTTGATGTAAAAGCTTCTTCTTGTAAATTCGGAAATGAATGATGCAGGAAATCATTTCTGTTGTGATCAGCAAAAGTTCACGGAGGAGCGAGTAAATTAGCGAAATTTATAAATTTTGCCTAATATGAGTAAAAAAGAAAAAGATGCCTTCAAACGGTTTAACTTAAGTTATGCACTGACAATTTTTTCAGTAATTTGATTTTCTAGCATTGATAATAGTATATCATAAGAATTTCTCTTATCTGATTCTGATGCAGTTTATTCAATTGTACTCCATTTGAAAAATGGCGGGAGATCAACGATTTCAGACGTAGATCATGTCATGTCTTGATCATATGTTATTTTCCTCCACCAACATCAAAGCTTATCGAATCATCCAATGATTGAACTTACATAAATCAAGAATCATTTTAGCTCAAAATCACTACCCATTGTGTGACGGAAGATCAGTACCGATATTGATCGATGTGATTTAAAATTCACTGATCAACTGATCTTGAAAAGATTCTTCGGCAGTGATCTCGTTTTAATGAAGTTTTGGTCTTTATTTTCTCAGCCCTGTATGCTACACTAAGGAAATATTATTCTTCACCTAAAACAATAATATATCTGTGTACCTCTAGCACGAATAAAACAGATGATTTAAATGTTTCATCAATTCCAACCAAATACTTTTGTTATTTATATAATTGATATAAATAAAATAATTCCGATGATTTTGTAGTTTTAGTAATATTTTTTAATCTAATGACATATTGAGATGAATTTTGAATTCGTGACATGTGACTTAGGGGGGGTGGGGGGTCTTTGCTTCTGTGACAATTTGTGACAAAGGGGGGAAGGAGAGTCAAAAATCGTTAAAAAAGGCGTGACGTCTTTTATGGACAGCCCCTAACGCGAAATGGCTTAAAGGAATATTGAAATTCATGGTTGGAAATAAACAAAAAGGACGGAAGTCGAAATCTTTTTCCGAAAGCTGCCGAAGAACGAGACTGAATCGTGTACGGAAAATTCAGGAGAATTTCTTGATAGAGAAACTCATGCTGGCAGCTTCACCAAGTGCGAGAAATTCAGGTCAACGACTTGCAGGAAAAATACTAGAAAATCCCCAACCCAAAAGCGTAGAAGAGGTCAAATACAGAAATGTCACGCCGCTGACACCTGAAGAGGCGATAGCGTTTATTTGTAGAAACAATTTCAGCTAGTCGCAATATCAAGATGTACGATCTACTAGCCTCAAGCAAGGAGCAGATTTGTATCCTTGTTACAAAAGGTATCGTGTTATTCGTGAATCATTTAAAGTAATATATGCTGACGATCTCAAAATTTATCGCGTCATTACAAGCCTTGTGGATTGCTGTGCTCTACGAATGGATATTGACCGAATCCTGGATTGGTGTGACAGAAACGGCATGACAGTAAACGTTAAGAAATGTAATGTGATCACTTTCTTACGGGCACAGTCTCCAATTATTTTCGAATACTCCATGATGATGGCTTCAGTTCAACGAGTTTCGTCTATTGAAGACTTGGGCATTATTCTCGATTGCAAGCTTCGTTTCATCGAACAGTTTTCATTCGTTACTGCGAAGGCCTATGCAGTTTTGGGACTAATCAAACGATACACTCAGAATTTCAACGACGTGTACTGCCTCAAGGCAGTTTATGTCGCTCTAGTACGCAGTATTCTGGAGTATGGAGTTACAATTTGGGCTCCGTATCACGGTGTTCACATCGATCGGATCGAAAGGGTGCAGAAATGCTTCATCCGATTCGCACTCCGAAGACTACCTTGGATAAATCGTCCTCAACTACCTTGTTACGAGAATCTCTGTGCTCTCATCAACCTACCTACTTTACAAAACAGACGAATACTCCTTCAACAACTCTTCGTGTTCGACCTACTGAATGACAACATTGATTGCCCCATACTATTGGAAAGAATTAATTTTAACGTTCCGGGAAGATCATTGCGAAGAACGGATTTTCTTCGTCGCTCACTTCATCGCACACAGTATGGCCAAAATAACCCAATGGATGTCTGTTGTCATCGTTTCAATAGCGTGTATCATTTATTTGATTTTAATATGAGCAAAGACACATTCAAATCGAAAATAATATTTTTAAGTTAACATAAGTGTGTAGCTATAAAGTGAAAGTCTGTGCGATAGGTCACCTATAGTCGAAGACAATAAAGAAAAAAAAAACTCTGTTACCCTTCTGGTATATAGACATATAGATAAGTGTCATAAAATACATTCAATAATATTTATATTTTATATGTGAAAGGAATTTCTGTCAAACCCTCAGAGGCTCGAGTCGTTCTTCAGGATTTAGTCGACCACACTGCAAAACGACTTTTTGAATATATAAAATGCACAATTAAATTGAATCAAGAGCAAAAATATATTTTAATTATCAAATGGGGAGCTGATGGAAGTTCGAATCATAGCAGGTACGACATTCAATACAATTTTATAGCAATATATCAAGTAGACACATGTTATTACGAATTTCATCTCACTAAAGTTCATTTTTTGTCTCTGAAACTAAATGCATTTGACAGGCTATAAATTACATTATAAAGAAAATTTCCACCAATGCAAACTCAGTTACTTCTATGTAATAGCAATTTTTTACGATTATTTAATAATTTGTTTATATTGTACTATACGAATTATTTGCTTTTCTATTCACAGCAAAACTATCTACTACCATACCCAATTCGCATTTGTTAAAAATTGTTCAAAATTTTCCGTTTTCAGTAGGTATGATCAGTTATTCATCGATGAAGATGAAGCCGGGGAATTACGCGAATACAGCGATTCGAACATATTTACTGTATCGATGGTGCCATTACGTTTATTAGGGGAAATAAATGGTGTCAAAACCGTAATTTGGAATAACGACGTCCTTCATCAGTATCTTTGTGTCGACCAATTATACTAGTTTTCGCAAAGGAGAATGTACAATTTACAAATCGAGTAGTATCAGATATTACGCTGAGTTCAATGAACTTGTGCCTACCAAAATTGATTCTGTTTCTTTCTCAACAATGATGTGTTTCACAATGGTAGACACGCAAGTTATTAACGATTTGACGGGAACTTCTTCACAAGCGTGCTTCATTTGTCGGCGATCCGGTATGAAACTTAATCTTCCAAAAGAAGCAGTAGACTCGGATGATGATCTTTCCAAATACGAGTTCGGACTCTCTCCGCTTCATGCGTATATTCGCACTATGTAGTTGCTTCTCAAGATTTCTTATCGTTTGTGATGGAGAAACCAACGTGGAAAGTTTCAAAGAATAATAATGCAGTGAGTCATCATGAAAAATTTATCCTTTCGGCTCTTCGAGAGCAATTGGGTCTACGAATCAGTGAACCTCGGCCAGGGGGAGGAAATTCAAACAGCGGTAATGTTGCGAGGCGGTTTTTTGAAAGAAATAGTTGCTAAAATTACAGGACTGAATCATGGTTTATTGGAAAGATTTTATGTTATACTATCACTAATTAACAGCAAAATGGAGATCTATGTGGTGTCTTTCGGAATATATACGAACAGTACACATGAGCTATACAACAAGTTGTATGGTTGGTACGCTTTGTCACCAACTGTACACAAACTACTCGTGCATGGAGTGGCTATTGTACAATATGCAATTCTTCCAATTGGAATGTTCTCAGAAGAAGCAGCAGAAACGAGAAACAAATGCATTCGAAGATTTAGGGAAAATAATACAAGAAAATTCAACAGGCAGGTCAATTTAGAAGATCTGTTCTTAAGGCTTCTAATGACTTCCGATCCCATCATTTCTCTGAAAAACAAAACAAACAAAAATACTAACAAAGTTTTCCTTCCAGACAATACACGGCATCTAATATTGTAATATGATACTCGTTAATATACATACTGTTCCAATTGATTTTACTAAGTAGTTTTGGAAAATCCCCTTCCTTTCTATGGCCACTTATAAGAAACACTTGGAAATTGATTTGTTGGCTCTTTTCACCATGTAATTGCATATAAATGAAATGAAATTTAGGAGATTTCTCTGAGATCCCCATTGAAACTGAGTGTGACAAACACAAACACTTTAAATTGGTATATGATATTCGGCTCTATGGATCTCTGTTTAAAAATCAGTTTTCACAGTGATTGTAAAACTTTTCTTTATGAGAGAGATAAAAAGTTTAAAAAGAACATCTTATTATACGTACGACAAATGTCCAAAAAATAGATTGTAAATATTTGTCATGAAATATCCTTTTTCTAACACTCCTTAGTATATTACTAAGCTAGATGTTATATGATAAAGTACAAATATACTTGCACGGAATTTTGATTTAAATGAGATAGAAAAATAACTGTTCTCCAAATTTTTCTCATATTATATAAAAATGTATAAGCTATCACATGCAATCAAAAATTTTTTATTCGGATTGCACCATTTTTTGAAACCGTTATTTAAAAAAGGCGTATTTTTTTGTTAAAATCTTTCATAACTATTGAACCAGGTAGTATAAAAAAATCTTCTTCCACCAAAAGTTGCGCCTTTTTAGGCTCCTGAATTTCTTAGAACATTACTTTATTGAGAAAATTCAAATGAAAAAGTTATTGAATAAAAACTGTTTTTTAAGAAGCACCCTAACTTAGGATATGTAAACCGTTCTAGCTTGAGCTTGAGCGACCACCCCTGGTTGATACTCCGTTACTGATCGGGATTAGCTGAAATTGTACAGGGAGTTTCTAGATGATCCATCCTGCGACTGGTAAATCATCCTTCAATGTACATCTTCTGGTAATCCCAGAATTCATTGATCAGTACCGGCGCCGGCCAGGCCCGAACGTAGATCGTCTAAGGAATGGGAAGGGATGTTAGTCCAACACTTGTTGTTACTAGAGGCCGTATATACTACTGCGTACTCCACAAGTGTCACGGGAGAAGGATATTTGTTAGTAAAAATTTCAGTATGTTCCGGTTTCAAGATGCTCGGATGCACCACTAAACTAACTGATTTCCCGAGTGACCGTTTCAACAATATTCTATATTGAAGTCCCGGAAAGTCTTGATTCACAGCTCTTATTCGAATAAACTGAAGAAAGATTTGAAATACTATCGCGTAACGAATAAAAACTTACCTATTTTTATAAATGAAATTACGTGTTACAAAATAAACGAGTGAATAGGATTTAGACAAGATAGTTGATTCATTGCATTGACATATTCTAAACAGTTGTTTTAAATCATTATTTATTACTTATTATTCTTTATTATTTCCGCTTTATTATTTTAATTACTTATTAAAATTATTAATTGGTTATATTGGTTGATATGGGCAGCCGGCTACCTAGAAAAATCTTAATTTATTGCTTGAAATATTAATATCAGGTGTTTTTTACTACGTGGTCAATATATCGATATATGTTATCTCTGTTATTAACTTTGTAATATCAACGGATTTGCGCAATAGTTTTAGATTATTTATTTTTTTATCATTCAATTTATAATCCTGACAGACAATCAATAACAAGGAAGAAGAAAACATTCCAAATAAAACTTTTTTTTGAAGTTAGACGAAAATTGACAGGTTGAATGAAGAGATAATTTAGTAAAATAGAGTAATCAGAAGTGAAACATTGAAAGTATCTGATAACATAAAGGAAAAAGAAACTCCTGCAATTGTCGCCTTTTACGACATGGAAGCAGGAACCCAGTGGATCTATTCTTGATTCATTTTTTTCCGCCGGATTCCACACGGCATCTAGGCTGGTACTGTCCGGAGAGAGCTAATAGGTACTATCAATCTCCTAGTGGACTCCAGCCCCTGCACCCTAACTTAGGATATGTAAACCGTTCTAAAGTAAAAACGGTTAAAGATACACAACCAATATCTTCGACGAAGTTGCCTTAAATTGATTATTCTAAATTATTGTGGAAGGGTGCATTGTTCTATCTCATCCAGATTTTGAAATAATTTTTGAATTCATAGTTTGCTTTAGGACCACCCTAAAACGACTATGGCCGAAAAACACAGTTTATTAAGTGCAACTAATGTGCCGAAGACTTCAAATCTCTAAGGCCAATAATAAAAACGTAAACAATTGTTTCCTACTAATTTTGCTTCCTGGACCACTGTGCACTGTACAGAAAGCATAAGGCTCCTTATCTCTTCTGGCCGGATTTGGCTTCAGCCCACTACGCCAACACCGTTCTACAGTGGTTGTCAAACAATAATGTACAATTTGTGGAAAGCACATCAACCCACCGAACTGCCCGGATCTTCGGCCAATTGAAAGGTATTGGGCAATTGTCAAGCGGCACTTTCGGAAGGAAGGTACAGTGTCCCAAAACATGCAGGAGCTCAAAAAAACTGGACAGCTGCCAGGAAAGGAAAGTCACAAAGTAACTGCAGAATTTAATGAAGAATGTCAAGTCCAAAGTGCGAGCGTTTCACAGAAACTAGGATTTTCTTCAATACAATCAGTGAAATGCAGAAAAATGTAATTTTTCTACAATGTATCAACTGATGTCAAAATATGTTTTTTTCGCTTTTTTATTCAATAATCAATGTTGCTAACTACTTTTCGATACACTCCTTATGTTACAGTTATTTCCAAAAATTGCTTCGCATTTTACGCTTTCGTCCCGACTACTTTCAGTTCCAAGAATAACTGAGAAAGAAGATGATAAAATATTTTGTTGAATTTCTTTCATTTTGGCCAAGCTTTTCATGCGATTGAAATTCTGACAGTAGACAAGAATTTAAATCGCATTCTGTTGTGAATGCGAAGAAATTTTGAGGATTTGATAGAAGTTGCGTGTCACTTACGTCACTATAGGTTACTACCTCAATAGAGGGCGTCGATATTTCCGAAAATTCGGCCTTGTAAAATTGTGTTCGGCTTCCCAGATTATTTGGAGTCGGCGGATGTATTCGCTTGTCAACAATTTCCCAAAAGAGTCCAGGTCGACCAGCGTTTCCTTAGGTTTCATTCCATACTCCTGATGGACTTCCATGAAGATTCGGAGGGGGTGGTCAGGTGTTGTTGGAAGGCCTTCTGATGCTAATAGAATTTTTATACTAGTGGGTGTCATACCCTCGATGCATACTGTAGGTTGTTGATTTTTCTTGTATGACAAATACAGACGGACGACGTGCATTATTTTCGGGTCACGAAGTCTTGCTTTCAAGAAGCGTTCGTCGCGATTTGCAGATTGTGAAGTAAGACGTACAATGGGAGGACGCATTTGATCAATTTCGAATTGGCTGTCTGTATTCATGTATGGTACAGCTTCGATGTCATTACTTCCTAAAACCGGAGTAGTGTTGTTTTAAATACTTCTTGTTTCTTTTTCAGGGTTGATTGTTTCACGTTTTTGAAAATTTATTAATTTTGAGGCAATAATTGCACCTGGATGCCCGGAGAATTGAGCCAGTGCCGCTGCCAGTAAGTGCTTGTCCAAGGGTAAGGTATATTGTAATGACATATTATTGTTATTATTGTGGCAGGTATGTTACTATTTGTGTTGAAATTGCTGTTGGAGTGCACGTTGTTGTCGATGTGGTTGCTGTTGTGGCTGTTGTTGTTGCTCTTGTTGTCGTGTTTGCTGTTGTAGTTGTTGTTTTTACTGTTGTAATATTTGTTTCTGTTATTGTTGTTGTTGTTGAAATTTGAATTATTTTGTTGTTTTCGCTTTCTAAGTTTGTTTTTTCTGCTTGGTTTTCTTGCAGCCGTCGAGTGCGCTGTTTCTTGTCATACTCACTTCAGTCTCGTTTCCATTTTTTTACTTCCAATGAAGCGCCAGCCAGTGTCGCATGCTCGATGCATAAAGGAAGCATGAATGTCCGCAGCAGCTCTTCATTATTTCGCTGAACGTCAAAACAGGCGAAATCAAGTCTAAAGTACTGAGGTATTTTGCTCTGCCTAATTGGTCTAATATCGTATCAATTCGTGGTAAAGGGTAATTGTCTGATATAATCTTTTTGTTTAGCTGTCTAATGTCTACTACTAAATGCCATTTGGCTTCTTTATTGTCTGTTTTTTTTTCGGTACTAGGAATATTGATGAGTTGAATGGTGAAATTGATGATTCCATTATTTTTTCGTCGTGCATTTTTGCCCCTTGTCGTCGAATTTCGTATGTTTGGGCGTGTATCGTTTTATAATTCGGGATGAACTGGACTTGGCTCTGTAAACGTTAAGTTTTGTTCGTAAAAATTATTGGTTGTGTGTGGTTCGTCTTCTAAGCAAAACACATCTTGTTTGTTCACCGAATTTTTAAAATTATCATTCAGGCTTATGCATACCTGTCAATATCCTATTTTATCCTGTATATAACCTTTTTTTCTCATATATTGCCTATCTCACATAGAAAGACTATACAATCACTGAAAAAACCGACTTTTAAACCGAGGCCCGGAGGGCCGAATATCCATTCGACTCAACTCGACGAGCTAAGCAAATGTCTGTGTGTGTATGTGTGTGTGACAAATATTGTATGGGTGAACGTGTGAAGAGTAACAAAAAATTAACCATATCGGATATTAGAATTGCATGTTCAGTTTGCGAGAGTGGCTATCACCAGCGCTGTACTGGGCTTACGAGAGCCATAACCGGTTGGGTTTCAGATACACCGGCGCTTTTGTTTAAATGTGCTGATTGCTTGGAAGGTGCGCGATGGCTAATGTGATGCCAAAGGATGATGTTCTGTCACTCATTAGTGATATGAAAGGAGATGATAAAATTCAAATTCATCACTGACTCGTTTGCTGGTGCGCGAGAGAGCATCGAGGCACACATTAATATCGCGATAGATAGACTGATCAGATCTGCCAATGATGCTCTGGAGAGCTTAGAAATCAGTGTGGCCAAAAATTAGGATTATTTGAAAAGTTTGTTGATTTTGGATAATCAGCAAAATAATAATGATTTGGTTGTAATGAATAGAAAGAAAATTGTTGCAAATAGGAAGACTCATTCGGAGTCGGATGGAAATCTTAGGCGAAAAGGAAAAGTTATTTCAAATACTGATGATGAATATTGAAGAAATAAAGAATAAATAAGAATATTGATAATGAAGGTAATGACGAAGTATTTGATAGAAATAACAAAAATTCATACGCGGACGTTCTATATGGGAAATTATCTAGAAACAGAACGATAAACAATAGAAATCGTAAGACTCGCTCGGTTATTATGATCAAACTAGTCGAGTCTTCACAAACGAGTGATGACACGAGAAAGATTTTGAAGCGTAGGCAAGATCCAAGAATACAAAAAATTAGTATTTTTAAAAATGGTAAAGATGGCTCGATTATTGTTGAGTGCGCAGCAGGAGAGGACATTCAATCAGTGAAAGAAAACATTGAAAGCAATTTAGGAACAGAATACATTCATGTTATACACAAGCTCGGAAACCAAAACTGAAAATAGTTGGGATGAGTGATCGATATTCCTCTGATGTATTTATTGACCTTTAGAAAAGTCAGAATCAGGAAATTTCGATTGAAGATGTAAAAGTTGTTGCTGACTTGAGAATCCACGCTTCAAATATAACAAATATAGTGTTATAATTGAGGTTGATAAGAATACTTATTCCGGCTTGATGGCAGCCGGCAAGGTTTGCGTCGGCTTGGATAGATGTTCGATTTTCTAGTCGTTCAACATATTGCGCTGTTTCAGGTGTGGTAAGTTTGGTCACAAGAGTACCGAATGTTTAAACAGTGAAAATTGTTCCAAATGTAATGTAATAGAACATCTGAGTGTTCTTCAACTGAATTCAAAAGCGTTAATTGTCTGAAAATGAACAAAGAAAGAAAATTAAATTTAGACATATCTGAGGTTGCTTGAAACGAAAAAGAACAACATTATGTCAATGGAATAGTAACTAATGGATGAGAGGCATTCAGACATCCTTCATTAGGTTTGCTCTCAGAAACACATATAGTTGATTCTGACACTTTCGATTTGAACTCTAACAGTTTGCTAATACCGGAGCAATCGGGATATCGAAAGGGTCACTCTTGCGAAACTGTTTTGAACCTAGTATTGGAAAAATGGAAGGAGAAAATCGAAGCTAAAGAGAGTATTTTTGCTGTGTTATTGGATCTGGAGAGAGGAATGGCACATGAATGATTTGAAAACTATTTTTGTGGTAGATCTCAAAATACTGTTTTTAACTATGTAGTGTCTAGTTCCCTCGGTAATTCACTTGGTGTGCCTCAGGGCAGTGTGTTAGGTCCTATTCTATTTATTATGTATATTAATTATATGAAGCGAGTCTTACGTTTCTGTGATATAAATTTGTTTGCTGATTATATTGTTCTGTTCATTACGGCTAAAGATTTCGATGAAGCTATTTAACATTTGAACGAGGATCTGATTTTGCTGGTTCGATGCTTAAAATTTAGGCAACTGAAACTAAATGTCGCGGAAACTAAATATATGGTTATTTCTTCTGTTAACACCGGTCATGACGCCAATGTGGAAATTGATGGTGAAACAATTGATCGCGTTAGAGAAATAAAGTATCTTGGAGTCATAATTGATGAAAAGTTAACATTTAAATCTCATAATAATAACGTCATCAAGAAGATTGCCAAAAGTATGGTGAATCATGTCGATGGAAAAATGACTTAACGATCCATAGTAAGATTGTTTTGTATAAAACAGTCATTTCACCACACATTGACTTTTGCTCATGCATTCTGTTTTTGCTAATAACACACAAATCTTGAGATTACAGCGACTGAAAAATAAAATCATGCGACTAATTCTAAAATGTAGTAGATATACCTCCTCAGATTTTCTACTGAACGCATTACAATGGCTTTCAGTGAAACAGAGAATTTAATACTTAACCATGGTATTCATTTTCAAAATCTTAAATGGTATGCTGCCTCGATATTTGTGTGATCGAATTAAAAGAGGAACTGATTTGCATCGGTACAATACTAGAAATATCTGATGCTAGAACACCAAGCTTTTTGTTAACCAGATCGCAAAACTCATTATTGTACAAGGAAATAAGTTTTCTCAATTCGATGCCAAGACAGATCAAACGCGCAACGACATTGGTGGAGTTAAAAAAGTTTTGTAACATATTTCACTCTGTAAGCAAATATTTAGTTAGTTAGTTCAAATTTTTTAGATTTTGTATTCTCTCTCTCTCTCTCTCTCTCTCTATATATATATATATATATATATATATATATATATATATATATATATATATAAAAAAAAATATATATATATATATATATATATATATATATATATATATATATATATATATATATATATATATATATATATATATATATATATATATATATAAAAGTTAAACGCGATACTCCCCAACCAAACTTAACCAGACAACCGATAGAAGTTCCAAGCAATACAGCGAAGTCAGCAACACCAATGAACGCAACCCAACACCGTACGTGACCGGAGGACCATCGTTGCTAGCCGTCAAATCAGCAGTTTAGGGACAAAGACAAGGCTCTTCGATGTTTCGAACATTTCACACAATAAATCAGTTCTAATTTAGACTTCGATCAATACGCTTGACTTTTTAAAAACCCTCTTAATATAATCTAAAACTTAATTGGCGCAGTCGTGCGGATTTTACCGAATAGTTTTGAACCGCAATCGAGCATTCACGAGGGAATATTGTGAATTTGTGTTTAAAAACCGGGAAAATTCGCGAACCTAGAAGTCCCATCCGCGAGTGAAAATCGCAATCCAGAACTCATCTAAGATCGCGAACGAACATCGTGAAATCAAGGGTAAGTCTGCATTTTTATATCTTTAAATAATTTAAAAAGTGAATAATTTAAGAAACAAAAGTGAATAATTTAAGAAACAAGAAGTGCATAATTTAATAAAGTTTACAATGGAATACCAAAACCAAACTGGCGAGCTGCGTCGTCTGTTAAACGAAAAAGACGAGCAAATCGCACAGCTTCAAGTGGAAGCAATCGGCGCTGCAAAAGCAGTACTAGCTGCCCAAGCGAGCGCTGCTGCGCAAAACCAAGTACCGCGTGTAGAGGAAATATTAAAATCCCTCCAAACACCTCAAATCATCAAAGATTTGCCATCGTTTGATGGCAACCCCATAAAATTACATACATTTTTAAAGTCAATAGATCAATTGCTACCGATCATTGACAACGCTAGAGGGACTGCAATCTACAATGTCTGGTTGCAGGCTATTCGAAGTAAAATCCAAGGCGAGGCCGATAGCGTGCTAGAGCTATACGGAACAAACCTCGATTGGAACGAAATTAAAAATAATTTAATCACGCATTATAGCGATAGGCGCGACGAAGTATGTTTAAGCCGAGACCTATATCGCCTCGAACAAACAACGACAGTAGAAGACTTTTACGGAAAAGTCTCCCACATTATTTCACTTCTAATCAATTTACTTAACCTGAACACGGTAAACGAACAGGTAAAGTTAGCTAAAATCAAACTATATCAGGATATGGGCCTTAAAGTTTTCTTAGGAGGATTAAAAGAGCCCCTAGGACCGATAATAAGAGCACAAACACCCTCAACACTAAAAGACGCTCTAAGACTTTGTTTAGAAGAAGCAAATTATCACCATGCAAGAATTCCAAACAGGCAGAACCAATTAATAATACCACCTCCAATTCCAAGTAAACTAGTTCAACACCCTATTCAAAAGTATCCAATGCAAAATCGCGCACCATTTCCACGATTTCCATATAAGAAATTAATCCCAGCTCAAGGAAATCCAATTCATACACACAAACCGAACCCGTTTAACCTTAACCCTTTCCATAACCAAACCAAGAACCCTACAAATCCACCTCCGTTCAACTTCCCCAGACAGCACTATTCAATACCGCATTCATTTAACATGCCACAACAACAACGTTTCATACAAAATGTGTTTGCTCCGCGATTTTTACCACAACCAAAACAAGTACCGATGGAAGTCGACCACTCCATCAGATCCAGTAAATTGAACTATATGAACATACCCAACTATCATATAGAGCATGATACACATAACTACGACGACGACTATGATTATTATTATTATCACTATCCCGAGTCTGAATTAAGCAACAATTATCAACCTATAGAAAGCAATTCAAACGAGCACGTCGTTGATACACCCGAACTGGTAGCAGAAAACGATTCCGAAACAAAACCAAACGAAACAGCTCAAGTCGATGATTTAAATTTTCAACTGGCCGGCGGTCCATCGAGCCAGTCATGAACAATTTTATTCCGTATATCACCGTTTCAACAAACAAAGGTGAACTTAAATTTTTAATCGACTCTGGGAGCAACCGTAACTATATTTCAGAAAAACATGTAAATTTACAAAATTGCAGGTACACAACACCCACTACCGTAAGAAATGTAAGAGGCACACATACAGTTAACCAATTCATAGAATTGAACCCTTTCTATACAATTCCTGATACAAAAAAGCAAATATTCCTTATTTTTGATTTTCACCCATTTTTTGACGGGCTAATAGGATATGAATCTCTCAAAAATATCAAGGCAAATATTATTACTAGTAACAACGAACTACAATTTCCTCGAGGAACAATCAAAATGAAACGTAAGTACCCTGATAGAATATCTCTACATCTGAATGCACACGAAACGAAATTTACCAAAATTCTTACAAAGGTAAAAGGCGAATTTCTTTTAGAAAATGACTTGGAAGTTAATTCACACGTCACAATTCACTCTGGATTATACTCAGCAGTAGACTCTCATGTTATAATGCCTATTATGAATCATTCTTCTGAACCATGTAGCGTCTCAATTAGCAACGATATCCTTAAACCAGAAATTAATAACTTTGAAACCATTACGTTAGAGTCAAACAAATCCAAGCTTAAGCGAACAAAATCTATATACGATCAACTTAGGACAGAGCATCTTAATGATGATGAAAAAAGGAAACTACTTAAATTAATTTCTCAACACGAAAATATTCTCTTTACGGAAGGCTCAAAATTTTCTTTCACGAGCGCATAATATTAAAACAAAGGATGAAGCACCAGTACATGCCAAGTCCTATAGGTACCCATACTGTCACCGTGAAGAGGTTCAAATACAAATTGCAAAACTACTCGATCAAGGAATTATCCGTCATTCAGAGCCCTTGGACTTCACCGGTATGGATAGTACCAAAAAAATTAGATGCCTCCGGTAAACAAAAATGGCGGCTCGAATCGACTACCGCAAATTAAACGAGAAAACGATTGATGATCGTTATCCGATACCGAACATCACTGACATCCTAGACAAACTAGGAAAGAGTATATATTTTTCCACGCTCGATCTCGCATCTGGGTTTCACCAGGTAGAGGTAGAAGAAAAAGACATCCCAAAAACAGCATTAGTGTCGAAAATGGGCACTTTGAATTTTTAAGGATGCCCTTTGGGTTGAAGAACGCACCATCAACTTTTCAACGCGTGATGGACAACGTTCTTCGCGAGCATATAGGTGTTATCTGTCTAGTGTATATGGATGACATCATTGTCATTTCCACAAGCCTTACAGAGCACATGGACAATTTAGCAAAAATTTTCAAAACTTTGCAAAAGCACAATCTCAAAGTACAATTGGACAAGAATGAGTTCTTACGGAAAGAGGTTGCTTTCTTAGGCCACATTGTCACAACGGAAGGTTGCAAACCGAATCCGGACAAAATCAAAATCATTCAAGAATGGCCATTACCTTCGAATGAAAAAGAGTTGCGCGGTTTCCTAGGAATTCTAGGGTATTATCGTAAATTCATTAGAGACTTCGCAAAAATTGCGAAACCACTAACTAATGCTCTAAGAAAAGGAGAAACAATTTTTCACTCAGAAGAATTTGTTAACGCCTTCGAACACTGTAAAACAATACTAACAGGAAGTAACATTTTGCAGTATCCCGATTTTTCTAAACAATTCATTTTGACTACGGACGCCAGCAATTTTTCAATTGGCGCTGTACTCTCTCAAGGGACTATCGGAAACGATAAACCAATAGCTTTCGCCTCCCGAACCCTTAACAAGTCAGAAGAAAAACACTCGGCTATAGAGAAAGAGCTCTTAGCCGTAGTTTGGGCTTGCAAATATTTCCGTCCGTACCTCTACGGAAGGAAATTCACTCTGTACACGGATCATAAGCCACTCACATATGGTCTCAACTTGAAAGACACCAACAATAGACTTGTCCATTGGCGTCTTTCACTGAGCGAATTCGATTATGAAATACGCTACCGCCCGGGTAAGCAAAACGTAGTCGCTGACAGCCTCTCCCGGATTCGAAATGAGCTTAATAATAATGAAAGTGCATCATCCAATATGACCATCCATTCAGCCGACACAGATGATTCCGAGTTTATAAGTTGTACAGAACAACCGCTAAATGCCTTCAGCAACCAAATTATTCTAAAAATAGGACCCGACGAACCCGATCATTACGAAGAAATCTTTCCGAGAGTCTACCGAAGAACCATAACGAGATGTGTCTTTGGGGTACCAATAATATTTAGCATGTTTAAGGATTACATGGATTTAAAACGGACAAATTGTATTTATTGTCCAGCGAACCTCATGAACCTTATTCAGACTGTGTATAAAAATCATTTTAATAGAGCGAATCAATTCAAAGTTTATTTAACACAAAAGTTGCTAATAGACCTAAGAACCCCAGAAGAAGAAAACCTGATTATAGAGCAAACGCACGAACGTGCCTGGAAAACAACGAACAAATCTCGAATATATTTTTCTTCCCCAATATGAAAGCGAAGATACGAGAATATATCAAGCTTTGCGAAACATGTAATAAAAATAAATACGATCGCCACCCGTTTAATTTAAAAATAGGCAGTACACCTAACCCGGAAAGACCCCTAGACATAGTACACATAGACATCTTTACTGCAGAGAAAACATATTTCCTTTCAGCTATTGACAAATTTTCAAGGTTCGGATCGTTGACACACATTAAATCCCGTAACATTATAGACGTAAGAAAAGGATTGATTAAGTTTTTAAAAATACATGGTACACCACGGAAAATAGTTTGTGACAACGAACCATCCTTGAGATCAATTGAAATTAGAGGACTACTTCATGACCTCAATATTGAAGTATTCTTCACCCCTGCCAACCACAGTGAGAGTAACGGTACTGTCGAGAGATTCCACTCCACCATTGCAGAAATCTTTCGCTGTATCAAACCAACATTCAAAGAACTGAACTTAAAAGGAACCTTTTATATTGCTTGCACACAATATAACAACACAATCCATTCCGCTATTAAAATGAAACCTAGAGAAGCTTTTTATGGGCTGAAAGATTCCCAAGAAAGGCCTCTAGATACGGAAATGCTAATAGAAAGTAGAAACAAAGTTTACGATGAGATCATTTTGGCCCATGAAAAATCAAAACAAGAAAATTTACGCTATCACAATAAAAACAAAGAAAGCATTCCTGAGTTCCAACAAAATTCAACTAGATACAAGAAAGTGCAAGGAATAAAGAAAAAAAACATATCCTATGTATTCATCGGTCATAGTCGCTGAAAATCAAGGTAGATTGCTGATAGACGACTCTGGGCGGGAAAAACACAAAGAAAATATTAAAAGAACAAACTAACATAAATCTAATTTCAGGAAAAGAAAATATGGTTTGCGAACAATGGATTCTATTCCTATACACCACCTTCATAATCCTTATTTCATCCCATGCACAATCCATCCAGATTCATGACATTACGAACAACGCAAGAGCGTTACTTCTTAAAAGGGGGATGGACGAGTAATTGCAGGATACGACAGATTATTGCATGTGATCGATTTCTCACAACTTGAAATTTCAATATCTATTTTAGAAAATGTAATTAATCAAACTAAGAATTCATCAAGCAGTTTATCAGATATTCTCGAAATGAAACTCAGAGAAGTAAAATTCATTTATAGCACACTAAATTTGCAATCAAACAGATACAGGAGATCTATCGACTTATTAGGAAGTACAATCAGGTTCATAACAGGTAATCTTGACGCAGAAGATCTGAAAATTATCAATAATAATTTAGATGAATTGCGAAAAACTGGTAATTCTATCGTAAAACAAAACAATAGACAAATCCAAATTAATTCCAAATTCGAAAACAGGCTTAACCTAGTAAACAGAGAAATCAAAAATCACCAAAGCATGTTGAACTCAATTTTAAAAATCGACGATTAGATTTTGTCAGAGAACCAAAAAATATCGATAGCTTTTCAATTAGACACATTCCTAGAGAATCTAAAAGCAATAGAATATGCAATTATGTTATCAAAATTAAATATCATAAGTAAATTTCTACTTACAAAAAAAGAAATACAAATCAAGAGTTCATAGAGCAGGGCATGAAAATTCAACACTTTGACGATGCTAGTAACTACTTAACGGCCACTACATTACATAAGGGCTCAACAATCATTATATGTGTAAACATCTCCAGACTACAACCGATATCCTACGAGAAAGTTATTATTGAACCGTTATCCCGTAACAACCACTCAGTGAAGCTGACACATAACACCGTTTTGATGAACCCACAACACATACTAGCTATTACAACACAATGTCGAGAAGCCAACCAAATTACGATCTGTGAAAGGAATCAACTAATGGACATCAGCAACAATGCATGCGAAGCTTCACTACTAAGAGGCCAACCTGGGCAATGCCCGGTATCAGAAAAACCACCATCAATGAATACAAAAACGATAGCTCCAGGAACGCTATTAGTGCAAACCGTTCACCAAGACGTAATCATTAATAGCACCTGCGGCATTCAACCAGAAACGTTGAAAGGAATTCATCTAGTTACGTTTCACAACTGTTCGTTGTTCATCAATAATGAGCTTTTTGAGAATTACGAACTACGGTTTGATCAACCATCAATTCTTCCGCTGCAACTTACAAAAATCAAAACGTTGCACGTAGAAAGACACGTAAACCTTTCCGAACTACATAATATCCATTTGGAAAACAGACAACTCATAAAAACTATAGAGTTCAAATACCGAATCGGATCCATATCATTCGGCACCGTCATCATTCTCACGCTCATACTTGTGGCCATCGGCATCATCAAATAATGGAAATTTACAAAAACAGGAAATTGCTCGGGACGAGCAATACTTATGGGGGAAGCAGTTAAACGCGATACTCCCCAATCAAACTTAACCGGACAACCGATAGAAGTTCCAAGCAATACAGCGAAGTCAGCAACACCGAAGTGGAACGCCAATGAACGCAACCCAACACCGTACGTGACCGGAGGACCATAGTTGTTAGCCGTCAAATCAGCAGTTTAGATTTGGAAACTAATTAGTATCAACAGTTATTGATAGAATTGGGCTTGGCTCTGCTCATCCGCAGTCTCGTTACTCCATCGTAGCTGATGTTTGTAGCTATGAACTGGTTGGGCAGGAAGGTCCAGGTGAATTACTGTCTGATACTGGTAAAGATATTGAGTTCGATTCCTGATATGATCAAGGATCGTCCCGGGTTGGAAATTTTCTTGATTGAACCTGGATAGTAAATTCAAAATATTTGAATGTAAGTTTGTTGCCATTCGTACTTTTGAAGCAAAATCTATACCTGCTAGATTAATCAGATCGTTTTCTTTTGTTTACTGGTTAACATATGTGCTAAAATATTAATTATCATTTAGATAACTCGTTCTGCTCACACCTTTGTAGGAGTATGAGGTGGCACCATCATCATCAAGAAATATCCATCGATACAACGCAAAGTCTTGACATTACATTCTTTTTGTGGTATATGGCCTTTCTGTTTCAACAGTCTTCGGAACCGATTCTTAGTGTACATAATCATTGCATGGCTAGTACTATGGATCGAAACATCAACAAGCGGCGTTGAGCCTAATTGCATACCTGTGCGTCGGTGGTATCGTGATAGTAGCGATATACCTCGGGTACAAACTCTCAGTGAAATATGAACGAATGCGCACCAACCGAGAAATAAGGAAGGCGGTAGCGCTCGCAACTATTTATTGTGCAATGAAAGAAAAACTGGAAAAAATGAAATAAAGCACCCGCCCGAAAAATACAAACCAAAGAAGCAATGGAAATAGTAGTTATCAGTCTGATAATAGGCGTGACGATACTGGTATTGCTGATCACGGGACTAAGATGGTACTTGTTGGAATTGTCGGAGCCCAACATGGTATTCATTTAAGGACCAACTAGAATGAAGGACAACAAGACGATAAGTACACCAACACTATTTTAGCGAAATATAAAAATTGTTTTAAAATACTACCAAAATATTGTATTACATTGTACTATACACATAAATTTTTATAATGGAAGATCCTATACCACCAGTAGTATGGGTAGTAGTAGACGAATTTTTAGTTTTTTAAAAACTCAAAAAAATGGTGATATATATATATATATATAATAAAACATAATAATATTTAAAAAAGCAAAGTCTTGGTATTACATTCCTTTGGTGGAATTTGGCCTTTCTGTTTCAACAGACTTCGCAGCCGATACTTAGTGTACAGAATCATTGCATGGCTAGTACTATTGATACTAAGAATCCTTCCAGGTCGGGGCTCGAACATACGACAACTGATTTGTAAGACCAGTGTCCTATGTCCTATATTCACAGGTATTTATAACAAAATACAACTTATGCTAGAGAAGGAAACCCTCCAAACCTTGGATGTATTAAAAAGGATGAATGATAATCTAAAAAAACCGTGAACAAACAATTCTCGTATAATATTTTAGTAGAGAAACAAAAAGCATTTAAAATAAAATACAACTTTATTCAAACTTACCTTCTAGAAAACGAAGAAAAACTATCTTCAACACAGTTATTTACTTTGGAAAAAGAGTGCAGAAATCTTAAAACGTCAATAAACTTAGCAATTAAGGAAAGATTAGAAAAATGTAAACCCAAATTTAAATTCAAGTGAGCAATCCTTGCCGTATTATTCGCAACAAAACAGAATTCGAGAAATGACAACCTTTGATATCAAAACAGCCGCCGAACTGGCATCACTCATACCACCCTATAACGGCAATAACAAACTAACAAACACCATACTTTCCGATGCACAGAAACAAGCCGCGATTAAACTTATTCTTACGAAGCTGACGGGAAAGGCAGAGATTTATTTGCCATTGATCCAACCAGTTTCAATGAAATTATCCAAAAAATTTCAAGCAACTGCGTAGACTAAACAGTCCGGATTAAGTCGACGCAAAAATAAAAAAATATTAAATTTAATAAAAACACCCACAGTTTTACCACAGAGGTGGACGAACTCACTAACCAATTAAGTAATGCATACATCGGAGAAGCTATTCCAGCCGATATAGAAAAAAAATTGGCAAAGTCGGCCGGCGTACTGGCATTGATTAATGGCTCCAAGAAGCAGGAGACAATAATGATGCTAAAAGTAGGCAACTTCGACACCTTAGCGGAAGCTATCAATGTCGTAATTGTCGCGGACGCTCGAATTAATTTTAATATTTATGGAAGATTTCTTCTGACGAGACGGCCGTAAGTAGAATCGTAAAATCAGGCCGATCCTAGAATAATAGGCTGAGTTATAAAATTTGTATAATGTTTTGTTAGGATGTAGCGTCTAGACAAAATCGGCGCACAGTATAGACAGGAAATAAATATATTATTTCTTTTGCATCTCCTCTGAATGGGAAAACCCATATCAATTGGTCTCTATTGAGACGCGCAAAGATAAAGGTAAATCAGCAGGTAAAATTAGCATATTTGTCTGTCCCTTTTGAGGTTTGAAGTGTAGTAATAGAATAAGAAAAGTGTACATATAGATGTAAGATGGAAATAATAAAGTAGTCTGTTTTTAGTTAGGAAACAACTCGTGTTTCTTTTTGACGAGAAGAAAGAAATCCCTTCGTTTGGAAGGAGCTCGTTTTCCACAAGGGAAAACGAGAGTTAAAAAAAAATAAAAAAAAAATCCCTACTTCGTGTAGGAAGAAATTTTCAGTAGTTGGAAAATTTAAATGGTGACCCCGACGTGATTCGGCAATCCTGGAAAGTATATAAATTTACTTCCAATGCGGTGACAAGTGTTTGATGTGCTCTTTACGTGAAAGTTCGTAGTTGCAAGAGTGAAAATTCCGACGTGATTCGGCAATCCTGGAAAGTATACTTCCAATGCGGTGACAAGTTTTGATGTGCCCTTTACGCGAAAGTTCGTAGTTGCAAGAGTGAAAATTCCGACGTGATTCGGCAATCCTGGAAAGTATACTTCCAATGCGGTGACAAGTGTTTGATGTGCTCTTTACGCGAAAGTTCGTAGTTGCAAGAATGAAATTCAACCAGCAAACAGCTGGTGAAGGATATTCAACCGGCAAACGGCTGGTGAAGGATATTCAACCGGCAAACGGCTGGTGAATTCAACCAGCAAACGGCTGGCGAAAAATAGGGTCGGCAGCGGATAGTGAAGAAAATTCAACCGGCAAACGGCTGGTGAAGGATATTCAACCGGCAAACGGCTGGTGAATTCAACCAGCAAACGGCCTGCGAAAAATAGGATCGGCAGCGGATAGTGAATAAAATTCAACCGGCAAACGGCTGGTGAAGGATATTCAACCGAGATACGGCTGGAGAATTCAACCGGCAAACGGCTGGAGATATTCGACCGACAAAAACGGCGGGTGATAAATAAAAATAGAGGTATGTGTTTACATTAAAGTATCTAAGCTAGGAAGCCAGGTTTCGTTCGAATCTCAATTCGAAAGCTAGAAAAAAAAAATATCAGTTTTTCCTTTTTGTAATAATATTGAAAAAGTAGAGATTAACCTTCGTAAGGTAACTGCTCTACTAAAATGACGCATCCATTTGTAGTCAATAAGAACGGGCATTGCAGATTGTGCAATGAACCCGACAATAAAGAAGATTTAGTGGCATGTGACGAATGTGACCGTTGGTTTCATTTGTCATGTGCTAAACTACTTAGAAGACCGGGAAAATCTGAACGATGGTTATGTATTAAATGCAAAACCATCGAATCAGAAATTCTTAGCCTTAAAAAAAGAGACTCTTCTCCCCATTCAGGGTTTGAAGAAATGTTGAGAATCCAAAGGGATTCAATGAAAATTTTGGTGGATTCAATTAAAGAAATGAAAATTGAACCACAAGAGAATAATGTCTTGAGTATTCTCAAAAGGCAATCCTTGATGGAGCTGCCGTATTTCGATGGCTCATACAAGGTATGGCCTCGTTTTAAAGCCACATTCGAAGAAACCACAAAAGAAGGTGGTTTCTCTCAATTAGAAAATTTGAATCGTCTCCAAAAATATTTGAAAGGAGACGCCTTAAAATTAGTGAGTACCTTGCTCATTGATAAAGGCAATGCAGAGCTGATAATGAAAAAATTAAATCTGCGATTCGGAAGTCCAGAAATTATCTATTCCAATCTACTAAGTGATGTCCTTACTCAAAGGAATCCGAAGTTTGAATTACCTCAAACTGTCATAGACTTTATAACGTCTATTGACCGATTGGTTAATAATATGATTGTAATAAAACACGAAGAATATTTGAACGATCCAAGATTGATTCGTGATTTAGTGGCCAAGTTGCCAAGTAATTTACATCAACAATGGTTGAAATACATTGCTGATATAAAAGATTTAAGTGATGATAATGTTTTCATCCCTAATTTAAAAGATTTCAACGATTGGTTGAAACCCCATGAAAGATTGGCGACAATGCTACTCTCTGAAAAAAGTGAGAAGCCAATACGTAATGAACGAATACTCGTTCATGAAAAGAAAACAAATAATAGCGAAATTTCGCGGGTTAAAAGAGCTGTTCTATGTTTTGTATGTAAAGACAAACATAGAACAGTTGATTGTTCCAAATTTAAGGGGATGGACATTCATCAGAGATACACCTTGGTGAACAAACACGGATTATGTTACGCTTGTTGTACGTATAACAATCATAAAGCAAGTGAATGTAAATTGTTCAAAAAATGTGGCACGAATGAATGTCAAAAAAGACATCATTCATTACTACACAAGAACTTGAATAATGACGCCATGAATATGGACCGAGTTAATCTTCATACGAAGGCAAAAGATTCAATTTTATACCAAATTATTCCAGTTACTTTAGAAAACAAGAATAATAAGGTTCACACTTTCGCCTTTATTGATCCTGGATCATCGGTAAGCCTAATTCGGGAGGATATAAGGACAAAATTAAAAATTAAAGGGAGAAATAATCCATTAACCCTTTCGTGGACAAATGGGGAATTACAACAAGAAATGGAAAGTGTAGAAATATCTGTGAAAATATCAGGGAAAGATAAGAAACCATACATCCTCAAACATATCAGGAGTGTATCGGAATTAAGTCTTCCTTCACAGTCGCTCAAGGTTCATGAACTAAAACAAAGATATCCTTACATCAGTGATATTGATTTGCAGGCTTACAATAATGCTACTCCGACGTTACTATTAGGTTTGCCACATTCATACCTAATAGTTTCAGATGAAATTAAAACCGGTAAATTCAATGAGCCAGTTGCACAAAAGAGCAAGCTTGGTTGGATTTTATCAGGACGGGTACTGGGTAAACCAAATCGTAACAATCATGTTATGATGAATAAAGAAATTATCACAGTAGAATCTATTAACAGAAAGATGGAAGAATACTTTAGCACAGAAGCATTCGGAGTGATGGTGCCGAAGAAGACATTAGTGTCAAAGGAAACTAGTAGAGCTAGCTCCATCATGAATGACACAATAAAATATAAAGAAGGAAGCTATGAAATTGGCTTACTTTGGAAGGATGACAATGTCCAATTCCCAAACAGTTTTAATGCTGCCCTAAAAAGGTTACAGTATCAAGAGAAAAAGATGCTCAAGAATTCTGAGTTAAAAAATTGGTACATAAACAAAATAGAAGAATATGTACAAAAAGGTTATGCGCGAAAGCTTACGCTGTCAGAGGCAGGCGAGTATAATCCAAAAATTTTTTATCTGCCTCACTTTACAGTAGTGAATCAAAATAAATTACCAATAAAACCTAGATTGGTGTTTGACGCGGCTGCGAAGGTAAACGGAGAATCATTGAACACAAAATTATTGTCCGGGCCTGATGCAACTGCTTCCTTGTTAGGAATACTAATAAGGTTTAGAGAAGGTATTTTTGCTATAACCGGTGATATACAAGAAATGTTTCACCAAGTAAGAATACGAAAAGAGGATCAAAACGCTCAAAGGTTTTTATTTAGAACAGACTTTGAAGCTGATCCCCATATATACGTTATGCAAGTAATGACATTTGGGGCTACTTGCTCACCAGCATGTGCGCAATTTGTAAAAAATACAAACGCACGAATTTTTCAAGAGACAAAACCAGATGCTGTTAGAGCAATAGAAAAGAATCACTATGTGGATGACTATCTCGATAGCTTCGAGAGTGTTGAAGCAGCATCAAAGGTGATAAATGAGGTCATTGAAATCCATAGACATGGGCATTTCAATATACGCAGCTTTATTTCAAATTCGAAAAGGCTGCTGGAAAATATTCCGAAAGAAAATAGATCAGACGATAAAACAAAGTTGCTCGGAAATGATGAAGAATCATATGAGAAAGTGTTAGGAGTATTTTGGGAAACCGATACCGACTATCTTAGATACAAGGTCAAAATTCCTAAAGAACAAGAATTTACTAAACGTCAATTACTTTCGCAAAGTATGAGCGTTTATGACCCCTTAGGTCTACTGTCAAACATTACCGTCCAATCACGAGTTTTAATACAAGAACTTTGGAAAACCGGAATAGGATGGGACGAACCAGTTCCAGTGAAAATCAAGGAAAACTGGCAAAATTGGTTAACAAGACTCGAAAAAGTAAAATCATTAAGAATACCGCGTTCTTACTGTCAGTTGCCGAATCCCACTGAGCAGGAGCTACACGTATTTGTGGATGCCTCCGAAAATGCATTCGCAACAGTTATATACTTGAGAAGTATATGCGAAGGAACTGTTTACATAAACATAGTAGCAGCAAAGGCAAGAGTTGCTCCTACAAAAATGCTATCCATACCCCGACTCGAATTACAAGCTGCGGTACTTGGAACACGATTAGTAAAAACCGTTGAAAACGAGTTACGACTTCCAATAAAGGGAACAGTTTTCTGGTCTGACTCAAAAACAGTTTTAGCATGGATCCGATCAGAACATCGTAAATATAAACAATTTGTTGCACTTAGAATTGGGGAAATCCTAGAAAAGTCTTTTATTAACCAATGGAAATGGGTTAATAGTAAGGATAACCCAGCAGATGAAGCCACAAAAACTATAAACCGTGAATCTATTTGGTTCAAAGGACCAAACTTTCTATACGAACCAGAGGAAAACTGGCCTAAAGAAAAGGAGTTTAAGGAAACTTCTTTAGAACTAAAACCGTTACATGTTATACGGGATAAAAGTATTAATGCCTTTAGATCAATTCACACCAACTGGTGCTCAAATTGGAAGACACTAAGGCGATCGGTTGCGATCATTTTTAAATATATTGACTATTTAAGAATGAAAATAGGTAAAAAATCATTTAGCAAATATATAAACAAGGATAATCTAGATTATGCTGAGAACATCCTTATTCAAAAGGCGCAATGGGAATCATATCCTAAAGAAATGGATACTCTCGAGCGTGGTGAAAATGTCCATAAAGAAAGTGAAATCAGAAATCTAAATCCTGAAAGACTTCATAATGGAATTATGGTATCTAAAGGACGAATAGAAAATGCGACATGTTTGCCGATATCGGCAAGGAAACCAATTATTTTATCCTATAAACACCATATAAGCACGCTGATACTTCGTTTTTACCATGAGAAATATCATCATAAAAAGACGGAGACAGTTATCGCGGCAGTCCGCCAAAGATTCTGGATAACAAATATGAGAGTTGCAATTAAAACAGTCAGGAGAAACTGTCAGTATTGCAATAACATGTCTGCGAAACCGTTACCACCAATTATGGCTGCCTTGCCGGATTTCCGAACAACACCTTATTGCAAACCGTTTACATTTACAGGAGCAGATTATTTTGGTCCATATAATGTAACGATTGGTAGACGCTCTGAGAAGCGCTGGGGATGTCTATTTACGTGCATGGTAACTAGAGCCGTATATTTAGAGTTGGCTCAAGATATGAGTGCAGACTCGTTTATTATTTGTCTGAGAAATTTACAATTTCGAAGAGGACGAGTGCAAAAATTATTTAGTGACAACGGAACCAATTTCGTTGGAGCTAACAATGAATTTAGAAAAATGCTAAGAAGAACCTCAGATGATGGAATTAAATGGCATTTTAATCCTCCTGTTTCACCACATTTCGGTGGTGCATGGGAAAGAATGGTAAAGGAAGTTAAAAGCTTATTACACAATGCTCAACCCACTATTCCAGAACATACTCTTAGAGCAGCATTAACGGAGGCTGAGTTTATAATAAACAGTCGACCTCTAACTCATATTCCACTCGAATACGAGGACGATGAAGTACTCACTCCTAACCACTTTTTAATAGGTTGTGCAGGAGAAGCCGTTTGCTCTATTAATGAAGCATCAAAGGCAGAGGTAACTCGCAGACAGTGGGTAAGAGCCCAAATGGTCTGCAAAAATTATTGGGATCGATGGGTCAAGGAATATCTCCCAACGTTGGGAAAAAGATGTAAGTGGAAAACTAGAGCTAAACCGTTAGAAGTAGGAGATATTGTAGTGTTTGCCGACGAAGAGAAAAAAGGAATTTGGCTTAAGGGAAGGATAATTAAAACAATGATTGCCAAAGACGGGCAAGTTCGATCGGCAACCGTTAAAACTAACAAAGGACAATATGATCGACCTGCTGTCAAGTTAGCTGCTTTGGACGTAAGAAGAGAAGAGGATTCGTCCTCATCCGAAGATCCCGAAAAAACTACAGATAGTAGCAAAATAGGATCATCAACGGTAAATTTTGTAGGAAGCATATCAAATCTAGATATGGCAAAAAATATCGACTATGATAAAAAGTCAAAACCTAAAATAAAGCAGTTTGGCACAATACAAAAGGTTATTCTAGCTACTATGACAATATTATCTCTGGCAAACGCAATAAATACTTTGAATATAAAGCCAGTACCAGACGGCGGATTAATATTTGATCACATGGGAACTTGTATGGTTAAAAGAGGAGTATGGAGAACAAATATTGTATCCAACATATATCCTATTGAAGACATTGATCTGTTAAATCATATTCAAGCGAATCTAAAGAAAGCACTAGAATTTACGCAAAATAAAACCAAGGACAAAACTCTTTCGGAGCTAGCAGCTTCTATTGAAAGACAATGTGATAACGCTATTCTTGAAATTCAAGCAATCGCGCGTCAGAAAAGAAGCAGAGGAATACTCGGATTCCTTAAAGATCTCCTTTTTGGGGGCGACGATGTGGAAGAAGAATTGAAATCGTTGCGAATTCATGAGGAACAGAAACTTCATGAAATTTCTCAAACGATGAAAATTCTAAACGAAAAGGCAAAGGTTATGGGCAACGATCTGAATCAAAGGATATACCATTTGAATACAGGCATGATATCCTTAAAAGAACGGTATTCTATCACGCAGGTTGAAGTATTCTCCAGGAAACTTCTTGAAGCAACGATGTTAGCATCTCAGTTAGCTGAAGGAATAATACAAAAATATCGTTCAATTCGTCAAGATCCTTTGAATAAAAACGAATTGGAGGAAGTGTACAACAGTATTAAGAAAAAACTACCTGCGGGTTATACAATCCTGCGGGACCCACTTGCTATTAAATTCGGAGTAAAACTTAGCAATAACTCCATAAATATTTTAATGGAGAATGTAATAATAAATAAGGATAACTTTGAAGTATTCAAAGTTATACCAGTTCCAAGTAATGGAAGCGTGATTGAAGTAGATAATCCAATAATCGCTATCAACCATTTGGAAGAGTTCTTTTATATTAATGAAAACTTGATTCAATTTAACGAGAGCCACTATCTGGTAAATCAACCTATACTGACAAAAACAGTTGACTGCGTTGCGGCTGCCATCCTTCATAAGGTTACAAAAGAAAAATGTTTGTCGAAAAAGCTAAATGAACCTTATGTTCAGCTAATACCAATGAACAATCAAAATACGGTTGTTTATATAACAAACGAACCAAGGAACATAATTGTTCATTGTGATAATGTGATTATAAATCCTCCGTACAAGGTTGCTATGGTGGAATTAACTTCCGATTGTAAAATTTTGGCAAAAAAGCAGGTTTGGTATGCACAAATGACAGGCGTAAACTATAGAACTAAATCATTCTTTAAATCTATCGATCAGTTACCTTACGAAATTGAAGTTAATCAAAAGAAATTAGTTAAAAGTAACATGACGTTACCTAAAAATCCGTATGAAGAAGTAAATATCATAGATGAAAGGGTTTCAGAAAACCGTCCATATGAAAAACATTTATATGCTTTAGGAGGAGCGACTAGTACAATCATAATTACGTTAATCATTATATTCTGTTACATATATTTTAGAAGAAATAGAAGACAGAGTAGCAATAGTAATAATCAACAAAACATGTTAGAAATGCCACAGTCACTTATAAGTATGCTACAAATGAGGAGATCTAATCTAAATGAAGAATCAATCATGTAACAATTGAGTTAAATCGGTAAATCACCACGCGGATGATTTACGGGCCCCGGAATGTCGCGGACGCTCGAATTAATTTTAATATTTATGGAAGATTTCTTCTGACGAGACGGCCGTAAGTAGAATCGTAAAATCAGGCCGATCCTAGAATAATAGGCTGAGTTATAAAATTTGTATAATGTTTTGTTAGGATGTAGCGTCTAGACAAAATCGGCGCACAGTATAGACAGGAAATAAATATATTATTTCTTTTGCATCTCCTCTGAATGGGAAAACCCATACCAATTGGTCTCTATTGAGACGCGCAAAGATAAAGGTAAATCAGCAGGTAAAATTAGCATATTTGTCTGTCCCTTTTGAGGTTTGAAGTGTAGTAATAGAATAAGAAAAGTGTACATATAGATGTAAGATGGAAATAATAAAGTAGTCTGTTTTTAGTTAGGAAACAACTCGTGTTTCTTTTTGACGAGAAGAAAGAAATCCCTTCGTTTGGAAGGAGCTCGTTTTCCACAAGGGAAAACGAGAGTTAAAAAAAAAATAAAAAATAAATCCCTACTTCGTGTAGGAAGAAATTTTCAGTAGTTGGAAAATTTAAAGTAATCGAAAACGAGCAAAACACCGAACAACCACTCAGTGTTCTCAGTATCGATAAAAGGTTTTCCCCAAGAGATAATCATACTCGACCACATTATCATTCAATTCAAATGAGACGGGGAAACTATCAACAACAAAATGGATTCACAAGTCGGTGGAATTCAAATAATCTCGAACCACGGAGGTTTAAGGTGTTGAATATAAACCTGAAGGCATCGAATTTCATAACTGTCTTCGTGCAAATGACTAACCAGCGCAGCACACTTATTATAGACAGCGGCGCTGACACTTCCATTTTTAAAGCTACCAATATAAATCCAAAACAGGAAATAACCACGAACGATAAAATAAGACTCACCGGAATAACAGACGACGTAACAGAAACACTAGCGACAGATAAGACTAACATAATATTTCCTAACGGTTTATCAGTACACCACACATTTCATTTGGTACCAACCAATTTTCCAATTTTTGCAGACGGCATATTAGTAAGAGATTTCCTATGTGCGTATAAATTCGTTATAGATTATGAATACTGGTCATAAAATTTCAAATTCAAAAATGCCGAAATATCCCTTCCAATAGAAGATAACCTACACGACGGGTTCATTTTACCACACCGTAGTGAATCTATTGAATAAACAACCTTAACCTCAATTAAGACTCAATAGTTCTTTCAAAGGAGATTTTACCAGGAGTTTTTAGTGGCAACACTATAGTATGTCCTAAAATCCCATACGTGAAATTTATAAACACCACGAACAAATCAATTTTCATAACCCAAGCAAAAATTACACTCGAAACAGAACCATTACGCAACTACAGTAGAGCGCATCCGAAAAATCTCAAGAAATTCATCAATAACACAAGAGAAGACAAAATACTGAAACAATCAAACCTCAACGACGTACCAGACTTCATAAAGTACGAATTTGAAACCTTAATATCTGACTACAAGACATCTTTTGCTTAGAAGACGAACCACTCACAACCAATAATTTCTACGAACAAAACTTAACGCTTACAGAGCCAAGTCCAGTATACACCCCGAATTATAAGACGATACACGACCAAACATACGAAATTCAACGACAATTTGTCACTTGCTAGACGAAAAAATAATAGAACCATCAATTGCACCATTCAACTCACCAATACTTCTAGTACCAAAAAAAAAACAGAAAATAAAGAAGCCAAATGGCGTTTGGTAGTAGACTTTAGACAGTTAAACAAATAAATTGCATCCGAAAAATTCCAATTACCGCGAATTGACACAATATTAGACCAATGAGGCAGAGCAAAATACTTCAGTACTTTAGACTTGATGGCCGGATTCCACTAAATAAAGAATCAAAAAAATATACAACTTTCTCGACCAACAATGGTCGTCATCAATTCACTAGAATGCCTTTTGGAATTGCAATATGTCCACTATAGTAGTAATAGGCTGTTCAGCAAAACACCATTTATCAAATCCCACAAAAGTTTTCGAAAGATTAAGATACAACTTAAAACTCAACATTAACAAATGTAAATTTTTCCGAAAAGAAGTAACATATTTAGGACACTTATCAACCGATCAAGGAATTTTGCCAGACAGCTCGAAATTTGATTCTATTAAAAACTATCCTATACCCAATAATGCTGACGATGTCAGAAGATTCGTTAAAAAATCGACAATGATAATTAACACCCGATCTATGACTAAAAATACACCTAACTTGACAAAGGCCATAAATCAAATAAACATAGATTTCCCAGTGTAATACTAATGTAGTTGAGCAACCCGTGACAGCAAAAGCACCGTCTGGTGGAGAATGGGTGCGTAAATGCTCCTAAAATGCATGCATAAAGTTGCCTGCGCATTTAACAAAACCACAGTAGCTAGTGGAAAAAAGTACACCCGTTTCTCACTAGAGGTGCTGTTAGTGTCACCGTACAGTCGGAAATCTATGTTTATTTGATTTATGCAAAGGCAGACGAGATAGTAACCACAGACAAAGAGACTAATCACCTCAATGCGTACGTTACTGAAACTCTATCTGAAACTAAGAAACTCATGAAATTAGACACCCAAATACGACAAACCACCATTAGTTTTAACATATTTTAAAGCAATAATAATAAAATAATTGCTCAAACAGAATGCAGAATTTAATGAAAAATGTCAAGTCCAAAGTTCGAGCGTTTCACAGAAACTAGGATTTTGTTCAATATAATCAGTAAAATGCATAAAAATTTAATTTTTCTACAATATATCCAAAACTGATGTCAAAACATGTTTTTTTTCGCTTTTTTATTCAATAATCAATGTTGCTAACTACTTCGATACACTACTTATATTGTCCTCGCACCAGTCGCAACTAAAGAAGCGAACGTTATCGCAAAAGCAATAGTAGAAAATATTATTTTGATTTGTGGTAAATGCATAGAACTTAGATCAGACCACGGTACAGAATTTAATAACGAATTACTTAAACAGGTCTGCAAACTCATGCAAACTAAACAATAATTTTCAACCGCATTTCACCCACAATCGATTGGTTCATTCGAGAAAAATCATAGATGTTTAAACGAATATCTTAGAACTTTTGTAAATAAACATCAATCCGATTGGGATGATTTGTTAGCCTATTATGCTTTTGCATACAACTCAACAAATCACACAGACCACGGCTTCACACCTTTCGAATTAGTGTTTGAAAATAAAGCAAAGCTACCATACGAAAAATACGATAATGGCATTGATCCAGTTTACAACTTTGAAGACTATTCAAGAGAACTCAAATTCAAATTACAAAAATCACAGCAGATAGCCAAACGAAATATATTAGAACACAAAATAAAGAGATAGGAAAATTTCGACACCAAATGTAATGTAATAGATTCAGCTATTAATGAAATAGTTTTCCTGACAAACGAAAATATGAAAAAACTTGATTCGCTTCACATTGGACCTTTCAAGATAACAGAAATAGATGGCGTGAACTGCACATCATCATGAAAACACAATACAAGAAAAAACAGTACACAAAAATCGAGTTATAAAAGCATGAATAGTACACAAAACCCGAAATTTAGATATGAAAAAACTTTCAGCGGACGGATGCAAATTTTGAAATTTTCCCCAAATGTAGACAATATTAGAATGATCTCGTTCCACTACATCATTCTTCTAAAGGATGGAGGTGTAGTGTGAACAATGCAACTTATATAATTTAAATTATCCAACCGTCCCAATAGTAGACCATCAACTTAGAACTCTTGCGTAACCACACCTGGTGCATATTCCACAGAACGTTTTGTGCTTGCCTTCCGTGTTTGTTTTCTTTGTTTAATTTAAGCAAAGGCCGCAAACCGGCAACTCAGCTGCCTGCGTTCCGTGCTATGTACAAAATTGAGCAAAGTAGCACCGCCCATAGAATAAGTGACCGCTATGTAGGATATGTAATCCTAAGCACGAAGATTTTAATTATGTAATGTAAGGCTTAGTGTAAAGTATGGAAAAATAAAGACATTCATTCTTGAAAGTTATTAAGGTTTGTTTATAAGCTACCTTTCCATATTGGTTAGTGCTTTTCTATAGTTTGCAGACCATGAGACTCTGTAACCAAATAAACCATTGATAGCCCCATGTCATATTAGTGCATGGTTGAATTAACCGAATGTCACTATGTCGATATCCAGCATTCGGTTCCGGAAGTACCGGCAATAATAATCTAATATGAAAGAACGGAGCTCACTTCACTTCCTCACATATGATTGAATCAATTATCACTAACTTAAATTCAAATGTAGTGTATCAATGTAGTAGTATTATGCAACAGAAATCTTCAAAACTATTATGTAGTATTTCGGGGAATTTTTGCTGTAATATACAGGAGAAAATGAAAATGAGAAAGGCATCATTACACCACTAGGTGGATTGAAACAGGTTTTATTTTGAGTTTTTACAAAGTCGTCCCACGGCCACTTTTATCGCCAGCTCGGAAAGCATCTATGACTCTCCCCGGGAGATTCTCCACACGCGAATGCTGGTACATGACCTTCAAAAAGTCGGCAAAAGTCATGCACACATTCTTCTTTTTCAGATACTATGTTAACACTTAAATCGTAGGCAATGAAATAAGTGAGCTCATTGTTACTGTCAGCTCATGCAAAGTGGTAATATGGCCATTCCGAGTAAACAGATAGAAGCTCTCGCGAAACTCATCGATGTCTTGTTCTTTGAAGTAGCGGCCATTATTGTTCAAACTCTTGTGGTGAAATTTTTGCGAACTGAATTTCACCAAGTATCTTCGTAGAAATATGCAAATGGAACACTTGTTGTTTCACTGAACTCTCTTCTTTATCACTAACCAGCTCATTTGATTCCAGAAACTCCCGCATCATTGAATGTATACCGTCCGAGGTCACGATGTGTTCCTTGATAATTCGCAATTTATTTGTCAGTAGTTGCGTGATTCATCTTCATTTTCACTCTAAACTATTCATTACTATTCTTCTTTGCTCACAATCAGTTCGTATCGTTTAAAGAATTTCAACGGTAATCAGTTCGTATCACTTACGTCCGGTCACCACTTAATATTTTTGGATTTCACACGTCTAGAGAAAATGACAGAAGACTTTCTCTAATGAGTGTCATTTTTCGAATGTCCATCTTTATTTTTCTATACTTAGCTCTAAGCCTTAAATTTCTACTTTTAATAGTTAAAATCACCATAACTAGAATTACATAGCCTACATAACGGTCATTCATTCTATGGGCGGTGCTACGTCGCTTTGTACATATCACGGAACGCAAGCCGCTGAGCTGCCGGTGTGCGGCCTTTGCTTAAGTTAAACAAAGAAAACAAACACGGACGAAAAGCGCAAAACGTTTGTAATTTGGAACAAGCTGTACCGATAGTTCTTTTTTGAAACAACATGTGGGATTTTATGGTTCTATATATATGATATTTTGGAAGGACGGTCTAGGAATAATGGCTTCAGGAAAAACCGTTCACATCTGAAAAACTATAAAAGTTGCATTGTTCACATTTACAGAACAACCGGTCTAATTAGCGTTTTATAGATGGTCAATTTTGTGCGGTGGCGTACTTTTCTCGATCGAATGGTTTTTCTGAGTTCGAAGTACGCACGATTTCCTACCAAAATATGCCTCTGAATTTCTCTACTGATGTCTATCAATATTCGTGGTGGTAGGGGTAGTGTTTCTTCTCTAGAGTGTCTTTCTCTCGTGTATTTTGTTTATGACGCATTTATGGCCAGTCCGACACACCTTGAGCTTTCAGTCCGATGTGTGTTTCCGTTAGCTTCTCAAGGTTACGTGTAACAATATCAATATCGTCAGCGAAGCCAAAAAGTTGTACGGACTTTCGGAAGATCGTGACACTCGTGTCGATCCTCGCTCAAAACCAAAATTGAACAAAATACAAGAGAGTCCATCACCTTACCGTAGCCTTCTCCGAGATTGGAAAGGACTCGAGTCCCAGATACTCGGATGTAGCATATCACTCTATCCATTGTTGCTTTGACCAATCTTGTCAGTTTATCCGGAAAACCGTATTCGTGCATGATCTGCCATAGCTGTTCTCGATTGATTGTGTCGTATGCCGCTTTGAAGTCAATAAATAGGTAATGCGTGAGTACGTTGTATTCACGATACTTCTGGAGTACTTGTCTTATCGCGAATATGTGATCCGTAGTGACGCGGGCTTCAGTAAATCCCGCTTGGTACGGCCCTACGAATTTGCATTGGTGATAGACGACAGCACAGGATTTGGGAGAGTACCTTGTAGTCGGCGTTCAGCAATGTGATTGCACGGTAATTGCAATAATCTAGCTTATCACCCGTTCTGTAGATGGAACACACCACTCCCTCCATCCATTCCTGCGGCAGCACCTCCTCATCCCAAATCTTAGAAATCATCCAGTGCAGTGCTCTAGCCAGTGCCTCTCCTCCATGTTTGAACAGCTCGCCTGGAAACTGATCTGTTCCGCGGCTTTGTTGTTCCGCAGCTTGCCGATTCTTCATTTATCTCCGACAGACCAGGTGCTGGGAATCTGTCGTCGGCTGAGCGTGAACGCAGATTGATTCCTGTATCGTTCTCTGTATCTTGTGCTTCGCCATTCAGATGCTCGTCATAGTACTGCTTCCACCTGTCGATCACCTCACGTTCGTTCGTGAGAAGGTTACCAATGATATCTCTGCACATTTTGGCCTGTGGCGTGTAGCATCTACGTGAGCGATTCACCTTCTCATCGAACTTTCGTGTGTCATTTGCGTTCTTGATGTTCCTGGTGGTGCTTTTTCCTCCGGAAAACCGTGTTCTGTCTGTTACGCGCCTGTTTGTATTTGCGGTAAGTGCGGACATTGATAACTTCGGAGAAGAATCGCCCGTTGATGAGAAAGTGTTCGGTTTGATTTTCCGTAATTGGTGATTTGGTGATTTGGCAAGCAACAACTTCAATTCCTGGTATCGAGGGGAGATTAATTCTATAAAATGAATAGCACTTTTTGATTCCTAAAAGTACCCCTCCATAAGAGTCGTCCCGATCCAGGCGAATAATATTGTAATTGTGAAAGTCTAAGGTAATGTTAGAAGTAAGCCATGTTTCACACAGGCAAAATGCATCGCAGTTACGAGTATTTAGCAGGTATTTGAAAGAATCAAGTTTTGGGATGATACTTCTGCAATTCCACTGGAGTACAGTGATAATATCCTCGATTTCTAATGATAAATTGGCCATCGAATGATACGATCGCTGAGAGGATGGGCCATTGTTCAGATAACTGTTTTAAAAATGTTCTTACTGTTGGTATCAAAGCAGTTAAAAGATTTCTAAGAGGATCAGTAATATTGAAGGCTGTTAGTATCCAGTCCACGATATCAGAGAATCTCAGCAATCCTGATTTTGTCTGATTTTCTTGCTGTGATTTGGGGTTATTAGGATGTTTTGATGCCCCTGGAAGTGCTGGATACTCCATATTATAGTTTCCCAAACCTGGTGGAATTTGCTTCGGCTCAGAGTCAGCACTTTTCGTTTCTTTTTGATTATTCTGCGACGAAGACAGTCTAACACCTTTGAGAGGAAGCTTGGGAGAGACCGAGTTTGGTCTTTTCCTGCTTCCTCCAGGCAATGGGTAAGATGTTCCTTCGCCGGGGTCGTCAGAGCTATCTTCATCAACCGGCAAGAGAGAAAACGGGTTCTCAGGGTGCGATGAAGCCGTTCTTTTTAATATTTCCGCGTAAGACCGCTTCGAACGCTGCATCATGGAGACCTTTAGTTTTTCTTCCCGCTGTATGTACGTTGGGCACGCCGAGAGATCATGAATCCCACTACCAAATAATTTGGGAGCGCAGATCCGGCGAAGGTCACGCGAAATGAGTCTGATGAGTAGAATTTACCGTCTATCGATTTGGAATGCAATTGTTTGCATTCCAGTATTTTCACTGACTGAAGGTCGGGGTTTTTGAAACGACCTACTCCGTCCTTCATCAGATCTTCGATTGTCAGGCTCTCATCACGGACCACACCGTCGATCTCCACAACACAAGACGGGATGTACACGCGGTACTCCCTCGTGAAAAGCTCACTAGCAGCAATCTGATTTGCTTGCTTTAGGTCGGACACGACGACGCGCAACTTGTTTGGCAACACTTTGTCCATAGATTTTATTGCCGAGTAATGCTTTGTCAGATATCGAGCAATATTCATTACTCGAAGAGATTTTAATATGGGCCAGAAGTATACCACCCACGTACCCTCCGAGCCATCGTCCTGATAAACTTTACGACGAGGAGTTGGTTTCTCAGAGGAGGGAACGGAATCATTGAGTTGTGACATCTCGTATTCAGAGCCTAAATGCTCTACTTCTTCAACCACATATGAGGAATCCTCCTCTGGACCATCTCCATCGCCATTGGTAGTCATATTTTGTGTGTGGGAGCAGTGGAATCTCCCACACTTTTGAAGGTAATAGAAAAAACAGAAGTGAAAGAATTTAGAAAGTAGTGGAAAAAATAAAAAAGTTTTAAAGGTACTTAACTAGTATGGCACATGTTGGATGCTTTAATCCTTTTTGCGCAACCTTGAAGTATATCCACCGGTCGACTTGTAGATCGCAAACAATTGCGGTGTTATTATCCAATTTTTTTTGTTGTAAAATATTGTTTATTTGTCAAGTGTATGTATACTTAAAGATCTAAGTGGAAGTTAAGTGCATCTATATTAATTACATTTTGATTTTCCATAATAAATGATATATAAGTGCTCGGTGAAACAAAAGAATACACTGCTGCTACCGATGCGACGTCTCTGCACAAAACTTGCTTTGTTAAAGCCACAATCCTCGCTGCTATATTAGAATGCTTATACTTCAGCCCTTGCTGAGATAAGCACCTTCGCCGATATCGATTATAAAAACGCGTGTTTGCTTATCGAACACTCGGATACGAATGATAATTTAGTTGGCAATATCCAGTAAGAGCTCTGACTAGAATACTGCAATGATGCTTGGAAAAAATACAGTATACACTTTGACATTTTCAGATTCAAATCTGGTAAAAATGTTTTTGTCTGAGCGCAAGTTTGCAAGCTGCGCCAGTTGCTGACATGTTTGGATGCACCAGAAGAACGAATCATGTGCTTAATACAACTAGTTGAAAGTGGTAAACCTGGTTCCGAACCAACGAAATCATCCGTTGCACCAGCTCTAGCCAACTCATCAGGCCATTCATTCCCAGTAATACCAGAAGGGTCGGGTACCCATAAGAAGTAAACAGCATTTGAGATGCTAAGGTCTTCAATTTGAGTTCGACATGCGATCACTAGACTCGATCGTGAATCATTCGAACTGAGTGTTTTTAAAGCTACCTGGCTGTCGGAACAAAAATAAATTCGTTTACCACAGATTCTCTGCTGAAGCGCCGATTGTATTCCACACAGAATCGCGTAGATTTCTACTTGGAACACATTACAGTATCTACAAAGTGAATGAGACTGCTCTAACTTAATTTCATGACAGTAGACACCAGCACCAGCACGATCATTCAACAGAGAACCGTTCGTATAACAAACTATGTGTTCATCAAGTTGCCGTTCCAAATAACCAGTCAATCATTTCCCACGAGGAGGTCAGTTCACATTGAATGTATGTGCATGTGAGAGATAGGTCACTAGGAGCGAGTAAATATTCATCTCAAGTGAGGCTGTGTGCGAGCGTGGCTAGTAGCATAGTCTATAGAATTACTGTTCCAAAGCCCTGTAACCTTAAAACGGTACGCACAATATAATACTTCATGTTTTAAGAACACATGTAGTGGTTTAATGCACTCCTATCATCGCCATTAGGACTATCCTCTGGAGATGATTTAGTTTTGACTGAATTGTCGCAACTTCTCCTTTCTGCACCATACAAGACATCCATATGCTAAAATTGGTCCAACAATAGTTCTGTAGATCCAATAAATGTATCTGTGTTTAAGTCCCCATGGTTTTAAAAAAAGCTCGTCTTCATTGGCCGAAAGCCATGCAAACTCTTTTAATCCTGAAGTCAATGTGAGCAGACCAATTCAGTTTTGAATCAAGAATAACCCCGACGTATTTAACTTGATCAACCATAGTAACCTCTGAACCGAAGAACTGTAACGGACGAGCTTCTGTGATTATCCTACGATGAGTGAAAAACACCATTAATGTTTTGAACGGATTTACAGATAATCTATATTGACGACACCATTGCTCAACAGATCGCAGAGCTTAACTGGCTGCTCGGCCATCCATGGAAGTTGACCATCAATGTCAACTTCCCTCTCTGAGCAGCCTAGATAGCCGTGTAGTGTCGGTAGCGGTTTCCCAACTGGATAAGAATAACGCTACGGTCCACCTGTACCGGTGGTATAAGTCCACCAAACAGGTAAGCCGTGTGGCATCCGGCGGAATAATTTTCTACCAAGAATTGATCCACTGGTTTCCTGTTCCATGTCGTGAAAGGCCACAAAAATAGGATCTCCTAAGTCAAGGTGTATTTTCGTGCCGATGACTGAATGGCTGCAGGAGGTTAAATGATGCAGTCGTGAACGGAATATCTTGGGGTTTTCCCTTACTGTGTTAAGCGTAGCTCTGGCACAGTGGACGACTTTTTTCTTCGCAACTCGTGGGATTTAAATGATTAAAACATTAAAAAAAATCCTTACATGGTTCGCTATAGGCGATTATAAGCCAATATATTTGGTTTCTTCTAGTTGTTGTACGATAAGTGCTGGAGATGGAGTGTTCATTGCTCTAATTGATAATGGTTAGAGTTGCACAAATCAATCTCCAGCATCAACGTACAGCAACTATAAATCTATCCAGACTTCTGCAAGAAGGTAAAGCTTCTATAGCTTTGGTTCAAGAACCATATTTCCAAAAGGGAAACTTCTACGTTGGAAAATTGTTAAACCCAGTCTTTGTTGCCTTCAACAAGAACGGTATGACTAATCCACCTGAAATGCCTCGAGCATGCATACTTGCAAATAGTGCTCTTGATGTTTCTCTCATATCGGAGCTCACAACTCGGGATATTTGTGCTGTCACAGTTGGTATGACTGTTGATGGCATAGACAGAAAATATGTCCATTGTTCGGCATATTTGCCGTATAACCAACCTTCGCCAGGCGATGACTTCAAAAAGGTTGTATCATACTGCTGCAAGAGTGATTTGCCGCTTGTAATCGGCAGTGACATAAATGCTCACCATATCAATTGGGGCAGCACAGATACAAATTCGAGAGGCTCTGATATGATGGAATTTGTGAGCAGTACAAACCTGCACATAGTCAATGCAGGAAATCGTCCAACTTTTGCGAAATCTGGAGAGAGGAGGTTTTGGACGTAACTCTCTGCTCTGATAGTATTGCGCATGAGTTGGTGAATTGGCTCGTCTACGATGAGCTCGAACCTTCGTTGTCTGATCATAAGTACATCTTTTTTGATCATTCAAACGTTAAATTTGATATTATCACATATCGTAATCCCAAATCTACAAACTGGGACCTCTATGAAGAGGGCTTGGCGACTAGATTTTAACTAGATTTTACGGGTACCAACCAACAATTGAAACCCCAATTGATTTGGAAAATGTTGTCGACGAGACTAACTCACTCATAGTTGCAGCATATGAAGAGGCTTGTCCACTTCGGATTGTGCGAGCTACTAGAGGAACTCCTTGGTGGAATGCTGAACTTGCTAGACTAAGGAAACTATGCAGAAGAGCTTGGAACCACCGACGCAAAGATGGGCATTCATGTCGGCTCGAAGGGCTTACAAAAATGCACTTCGATCGTCTGAGCGAAGTGGTTGGAAAAGCCTTTGCACAAATGTCTCTAGTCTCAACGAGGCTAGCAGATTAAATAAGTTACTTTCGAAGTCTAAGGACTTTAATGTCAGTTTCTTAAGAACTTCAGATGGTGAACACTTGTCTGATGAAGGTGATGTACTTCACTATCTTTTTAACACTCACTTTCCAGGATGTATGGATCCATCACCGACAGCTCTTCCCGAGACTTTTTCAGGTAGTTACGATTCTTGGGCCCTTGCTCGAAGCGTTGTGACGATTGAATCAGTCAAATGGGCAGTTGAGAGTTTTGCTCCGTAAAAGTCTCCTGGAAAGGATGGAGTTTTCCAAGTGTTACTGCAGAAAGGGTATGAACATTTCAAACATGTTTTGAAGAAAATACTTACTTTTAGTCTTGCGACAGGATATATTCCTAGAGTCTGGCAGGAAATAATTGTCAAATTTATTCCCATAGGCGGTCGCAACACTTATGAGGAAGCGAAGAGTTTCAGGCCTATCAATCTTAGCTCATTTCTTCTTAAAACAGTGGAACGCATAGTGGATCACTATATCAGGAATGTTAGTCTGGGCGTGCATCCGCTACATGGAATGCAACATGCTTACCAGCGTGGAAAGTCCACTACAACCCTGTTACATGATGTTGTGTAAAACATTGAAAAAGCTTTCTCACAAAAGCAATCTTGCTTGGGAGTTTTTGAAGGTGCCTTTGATAACGTGTCTTTCAATTCAATTCTGGAAGCAGCCCGTGGTCATGGCATACCTTCAAGTATCACAAATTGGATACACGCAATGCTTAGTAATCGACTTCTTTGTTCATCGCTTCGCAAGCAGAGATTATAAAGCTGAGTGTCTCCTAAAATAAGAAGCATTATCTTGTGCATACCGTCTTAAGGTTACAGGGTTTTGGAACAGTAACCCTATGGACTATGCTACTAACCACACTCGCTTGTGGTCTCAAATGGTTACGTGGGATGAGTATTTACTCGCTCCTAGTGACCTAACTCTCACATGCAGTTTTCCTGTCAAAACATTCAATGTGAGCTATCCTCTTCGTGAGGAATGGTTGTCTGGTTGTCTGGAGCGACAACTTGATGAACACATAGTTTGTTATACGGACGGTTCTCTGTTGAATGGTCGTGCTGGTGCTGGTGTGTACTGTCGTGAAATGAGGCTGGAGCAGTCTCATTCAATTGGTAGATACTGTACTGTGTTCCAAGCAGAAATCTACGCGATTCTGTGTGGAGTACAATCGGCACTTCAGCAGAGAATCTGTGGTAAACGAATTTATTTTTGTTCCGATAGTCAGGCAGCCTTAAAAGCACTCAGTTCTAATGAATCACGGTCGAATCTAGTGATCGCATGTCGAACTCAAATTGAAGACCTTAGCATTTCAAATGCTGTTTACTTCTTATGGGTACCCGGCCATTCTGGTATTACTGGAAATGAATGGGCTGATGAGTTGGCTAGAGCTGGTGCAACGAATGATTTCGTTGGTCCTGAACCAGCTTTACCACTTTCAACTAGTTGGATAAAGCACAAGATTCGTTCTTGGGCTGCATCCAAACATGCCAGCTACTGGCGCAGCTTGCAAACTTGCGCTCAGACAAAAGCATTTCTACCAGATTTAAATCTGAAAATGTCAAAGTGTCTACTGCATTTCTCCAAGCATCATTGCAGTATTCTGGTCAGAGCTCTGACTGGACATTGCAAACTCAATTATCACATGGCTACTATTCAACGTGCTGAGTATTATTCGTGTGATTTGTGTGAATGCGATTACGGTACTTCATATCATCTTATATGTAACTGGGGTTTTTGGTTCTCCATACATGGTTGAGTCTGTGTATGCGGAGCTAAAATTAAAGGATATTCTCTTGTTTCTCACCCAATGTGGCAAGGAGCTATAGTCAGAAAGGTTAATCGTTCTTCCTGGAGTCAATGAATCCTTTCTGTATTCCCCTTAAATAGGGTTTAGCAGATTGCTTGGCATCCTTTAGGGGGTACCGAATTTACTTCTGCTCGTACATACTGCGAATCGTTCTGCATTCAACCGGGAGTGCAGAATTGTGTCGCTTTTGTAAGATCTCTAAATCCTCTCGAGGGTTGGAGGTTTTATTAACAGCAGACTGTTCGGGACCTCGTAGAGGTTCAGAATTTACTTCTGCTTCCATTAAATGTGATCCCCAGCAGATTGTTCAGCATCCCTTAGGGGTGCAGAATTTACTTCTGTTTTTATGTGTTTTCCTGTCGTCAATTTTTCCCATCCTCCTAGTCCAACCCTTACCATTTCCTTTCAATCCTTCCTTCTTATATATCGGGAAAATGACAAATTGATGGCAAGGCACAAATCTCCAAATATCAAGGGGAACGCGCCATTTGAGCCAATTTGTTCTGATTCCTGATTCCTGATTAATGCTTATACCGATCATCAATATATGATAATCGTCGGAATTGCGTGTATCCAAATTGTGATACTTGAAGGTATCTAAGAAAACTCCCAAGCAAGATTGCTTTTGTGAGAAAGCTTTTTCAGTGTTGTACACAACATCATGCAACAGGGTTGTAATGGACTCTTCGCTTCCTCATAAGTTTAGGGACCGCATTTGGGAATAAATTTAACAATTATTTCTTGCCATGCTCTTGGAATATATCCTGTCGTAAGACTAAAAGTAAGTATTTTTTTCAAAACATGTTTGTAATGTTCCTACTCTATCTGCAGTAACACTGGCAAACTCCATCCTTTCCAGGAGACTTGTACGGAGCAAAACTCTCAACTGCCCATTTGACCGATTCAATCATCACTATTCTTCGAGCAAGAGCCCAAGAATCGTAACTACCCGAAAAAGTCTCAGGAACAGCTGTCGGTAAAGGCTCCATACATCCTGGAAAGTACTTAGATTTCGAAAGGAACTTATTCAATCTGCTAACCTCGCTGAGACTAGAGATATTTGTGCAAAGGCATTTCCAACCACTTTGCTCAGACGATCGAAGAGCATTTTTGTAAGCCCTTCGAGCCGACACGAATGCTTCCGACCCATCTCTGCGTCGGTGGTTCCAATAAAATCTAGTCGCCAAGCCCTCTTCATAGAGGTCCCACTATGTAGATTTGAGATTACGATATGTGATAATATCAAATCAAACGTTTGACTGATCAAAGAAGATGTACTTATGATCAGATAACGAAGGTTCGAGCTCATCTGTGACGAGGTAATTTACCAATGCGCAATTCTATCAGAGCAGAGAGCGAGAGTCCAAAACCTCCTTTTTCCTGCATTAACTATGTGCAGGTTTGTACTGCTCACAAATTCCATCATATCAGAACCTCTTGAATTTATATCTGTGCTGCCCCAAATGATATGGTGAGCAATGATGTCACTGCCGATTATAAGCGGTAAATCACTTTTGCAGCAGTGTGATACAACCTTTTTGATGTCATCGCTTGGCGAAGTTTGGTTACAGGCTTCACGAACACTCGACCACCTGCGGCTGGAGGACCTGCGTAGCTGCTTTTAACACATGGATCAATAAGTCCCGAGACTAACAATGGAAACAACATCTTTTTTACAAATTTTTTTTTATTCATCAACATAATCACCTTTTAAGGTAATACAATGGTTCCAACGTTTTTCCAATTTTTCAATACCATGTTTATAAAAAAAATTATCTTTCGCTTTAAAATAAGCTTCAGTTTCAGCGATGACCTCCTCATTTGAGCCAAATCTTTTTCTCTGGAGCATTTTTTTAAGATCAGCAAAGAGCCAGTAGTCACTGGGGGCTAAATCTGGCGAGTATGGGTCGTGGGGAAGCAGATCAAAGCCCAATTCGTTCAATTTCGCCATTGTTTTCATCGACTTGTGGCAGGCTGTTTTTGTTCCATCGAAAGCAATCGCGGCACCCACTTGGAAAAAACCTTTTACATGCTCAATTTTTCATGAAGGATAGTAAATACACCTCCATATGATATCTGTATCATCTCAGCAATCTCACGGAGCTTCACTTTACGATCTTTCATTATAATTTTTGTCACTTCACTCACATTTTCCGGTGTAACGGCTTCCACAGGTCTACCCGAGCGTTCCGCGTCATTTGTGTCGGTACGACCACGTTTAAAGTCGGTTTAAAGACCACCGACAAATCGTTGCTTTTGATGGACAAGAGTCCGGATAACATTTTTCAATTCATTGTTTCGCTTGCACGGTGTTTTTCCAATTAAAAAACAATGTTTTATCAAAACACGAAACTCGGTTTTTTCCATTTTTTAAACAAACTTCAAAACGACTTTACTCCAACCTCGATAACTCAGCTGTTTCTGGTCGGATCGACTTAACAGTTTGACCCGTTTCAAGCAAAGGTTAGAACTCTAGAAAGACGTGGTTACTGGTTTACTACGAGCGCCATCTCTGCTTTAGTCTCGGGACTTATTGATCCATGTGTTACTTAAACGCTGCCGATGTACTGCGCTGTGATTATTCCGCCGCTAATCGCTGCTCACATCAGAGCTTCCATCGAGAACCTTCGAGAAAAGCGTGACTCGCGCTGCGTGTTGTTTGATGTTATTGTTGTTGGTCGTTCTCGCGTTCAGGTGTGGACATGATCTTATTCCTATTCATGCTGTTTATCGAACTGAATACGCTAATACGCTGTTAATTTTGACTTGCTTATTATTTTGATCAATAATAGAGTTCATCGTGCTATTTATTATTTTCAGATCACCGGCATCTGTACTACCCGATACGTATTGTCAAGCGCACCCTAAACTTTCCCATCACTTCTGTCTAAAGCGGTTTAATTTATCAAACAAAGATTAGATTTTTTTAAATTTCATTTTTACTATCGGGTTTTACATGTGATTATCTGAAATATGGGATATGGTATTTAGATTCTTAATAGTGTCTGTGAGCAAGGTTAAGTTAACATTATGGCTAATCCTCAAATAACTGCTGCTGATTCGTGCTATACCTATAGTGATTGTTATTATTGGGTCCCACGTCGTGTATGTGCATGCCCACGTTCGCTTTTATCGTTAGTAAACATAGTATGAAATGAAATAATGTCTTTAATGTCCTTTTTATGTCTTTCTTGTGTATTTAAACATCCAGTGAGTCAATGATAGTTTTATTGGTTTGGTTTGCGATCCCTATTTGTCTATATCGTTTCCTGTAGGAGCTTGGTTTGGCCTTCCCTTTGACCAGAATATGGTTAGTCGGTGTTTTAAAGTGGTCCATGCCCATGATTAGTGGCAGTTTGTCGTTATGGTTTTCTGCTGTACATTTTATGTTGTCCATAGCTCGTCTACTTGTAGCTAAGCATTAAGTTCCTTCTTATTATCAGAATATTCTGATAGTGGTTTAATGGGGTCAGGAATATGGTATATATTTCTCGTATCCATGAATTAAGTTTTGCAGTTTGTTGCCGAAGCTGCTCAATCTCACCAGCATTGCACTGTGGTTATTCCTATGGATTGAAAGATTTAACACATGGATCAATAAGTCCCGAGACTAAAGCAGAGATGGCGCTCGTAGTAAACCAGTAATCACGTCTTTCTAGAGTACTAACCTTTGCTTGAAACGGGTCATAATTTTAAGTCGATCCGACCAGAAACAGCTGAGTTATCGAGGTTGGAGTAAAGTCGTTTTGTAGTTTGTTTAAAAAATGGAAAAAGAACCGAGTTTCGTGTTTTGATAAAACATTGTTTTTAATAGGTAAAAACACCGTGCAAGCGAAACAAAGGTTTGAAAAATGTTATCCGGACTCTTGTCCATCAAAAGCAACGATTTGTCGGTGGTTCGCCGAGTTTAAACGTGGTCGTACCGACACAAATGACGAGAAACGCTCGGGTAGACCTGTGGAATCCGTTACACCGGAAAATGTGAGTGAAGTGACAAAAATTATAATGAAAGATCATAAAGTGAAGCTCCGTGAGATTGCTGAGATGACACAGATATCATATGGAAGTGTATTTACTATCCTTCATGAAAAATTGAGCATGAAAAAGGTTTTTTCCAAGTGGGTGCCGCGATTGCTTTCGATGGAACAAAAACAGCAACGAGTCGATGATTCAGAAAGCAGTTTATCGCTATTTACACGCAACAAAAAAGAATTCTTGAGTCGTTACGTGACCATGGACGAAACATGGATACATCACTACACTCCAGAGTCGAAGCGGCAGTCATCTGAGCGGCGCACAGCTGGCGAAAGCCGTCCAAAAACGCAGCTGTCAGCTGGCAAAGTCATGGCGTCAGTTTTTTGGGATACGCATAGCGTGACTTTCATTGACTACCTCGAAAAAGGTAAATCGATCAACAGTGATTATTATATTGACTTAAAGCTTGCTTCAAATAGAATTGGAACAAAGACAATTGCCTGTATTTCAGTTATTTATTATTGTATTCAAGATCTTTTTTTATACAAATGTAGCGTTTTCTTCATACTTTTAAGAAAAAATACGGATAAAATTATTCGTCACGGTTTTGAAGGAATTCTCGATTTTTTCCTGTAACACGGCTCAGTAGGCGGCGCACACCTTCTTCGTCCATCGTTTTAGCTATCTTATTCCACCAGGTCGTCATCTGATTGATGTCTTTGACAACGTTTCCCTTTGCCTTGAGTCTCCTCTTCATGATTGCCCAGTATTTCTCAATAGGGCGGAACTGGGGGCAGTTGAGTGGGTTAAGGTTTTTCGGAACAAACTGGACCACTTTCTCTGCATACCATTCTTAAACGGCTTTGCTGTAATGACAGCTTGCCAAATCTGGCCAAAACATTACAGGATGGTCGTGGGATCGAATGAACGGCAAAATTCGTTTTTGGAGACACTCTTTTTGGTATAGTTCCGATGTCATTTGTCTTATTTATAACGAAAACTTTCGTTTTTTGCCGCAGGTGCAAATGCCCGGCCAAATCATAAATTTTCTTGCAAATTTGTCGGAAAAAACAAATTTAAATTTGGCTGGAACATCCCCCCGAGCCGTTGCCAAGTAAAATTTTTGACCTGGGATTGACCGAAGTCAGCCTTGACACAGGTTTCATCGTCCATCAGAAGACACCCGTTGAACTTGGTCAGCACCTGGTCATATAGTTTCCGAGCACGAATTTTGACCACACTATTCTGTTTCATGGTCCGATTTGGCTGTTTGCTAGCTCGATACGACTTGATTCCTTCCCGGAGTCGAGTTCTCCTCACGGTACTATGGGCAGCACCGAATTTTCTGACCAAATCACGGTCCGACAGATTAGGATTCCTCTTAATCGTCTTCAAAATCTTACCACGCAATTTCCGGTCGTCAGTTCGACTCCGACGATCGGCTTGAGGCTTCCGAATCGTCGTCAATGTTTTCTTATACCGTTTGATAACGCGCCATACGGTATTTCTGGGGAATTTCAGCTGTTTAGCTAGCCTAGATGCAGACCACAATGGATTTTCCAAATAACTGTGCACAATTTTTTTTCTTTCTTTCGGCTTCCATGTTGATTGTTTACAAAGTACAGTCGATTTTCGGAATGTCAAAAATCATACGTGAAACTGACAAAATTCCCGACACGTGGGCGCCAAGAGCTTCCAAATCCGTCCACCAGGAGCGCCACAATATGAGCGAAAGTTTGTTCCAATTCTAAATGAAGCAAGTTTTACTGTGTTTGAAGGAGGAAATCGCAAAAAAACTACCGCACATGCAGAGAAAAAAATCCTTTTTCATCAAGACAATGCACCCTGCCATAAGTCGATGAAAACAATGGCGAAATTGAACGAATTGGGCTTTGATCTGCTTCCCCATCCCCCATACTCGCCAAATTTAGCCCCCAGTGACTACTGGCTCTTTGCTGATCTTAAAAAATGCTCAAGGGAAAAAAGATTTGGCTCAAATGAGGAGGTCATCGCTGAAACTGAAGCTTATTTTGAAGCGAAAGATAATTTTTTTTATAAACATGGTATTGAAAAATTGGAAAAACGTTGGAACCATTGTACCACCCTAAAAGGTGATTATGTTGATGAATAAAAAAAAATTGCAAAAACAAAAGTTGTTTCCATTGTTAGTCTCGGGACTTATTGATCCATGTTTTACTTACATAAAATATATCATCCGGCACAATCTACGCGAGCGGGTCGCCTTCCAGCGACGTCGTTGCAGCGTCCAGAGTGCACTCGGCCTGGGTACCTCTTTATGTTGCATTAGCGAAATCCCACTTCTGACACCAGCATTTCTCTATTTCGGTAGTCGAATTACCTAACAAATTACAGAAACATTTTCTAGTCGAATCACCCCTTTCCCCTTTAAGCTGATCTCTCAACCATTTACGCTTTCGCGTACGGTCTAAACCTATGGAGAGACGGACAGAACGGGAAACCAGTACATGGTCCAGTTCGTCGTCGACTAAGTACTCCACTTTTGAATTGTAGTATAAACCTGAGAGCAGCTGACAAGCTTCATCAAAGGTAAGATTTGCCTTGGCCATCGTACTAACTAAACGACTAAAGCCAATAAAAAATTTAAAAAAAACCTACACTAAATTTTTCACCCACTACAAAACAAACAAATATCACAAGTATATGTAATGAAATAGTATTGGTAAAGGACACACTTATTCACCCTCATTCTTGTTTACGGCCGTATGCGATATGTTCGAAAGTATATCAAATTCGTATTCCCGTTTAAGTTCGAATCGATCACACTTTTAAACATCGTACATGCATAAAAACAACGTCCATCCAACTTTAAACTATCAGTTCTGGTACAGACTTGAGTTGTAATTGAAAATGTTTGATGTCATTTGTTGTTTGATTTGTTCTTTTTTTCGCTGATTTTGTATCATCATGCTTGCTTACGTCCGTATCAACTATTCGACGAACACATACTTTCGATCGAATGCGAACAAGCCATTCTTGCTTTTACTCGATTGTGTACGAACGCGATTCCTGTGCAAAAGAAGGATCGACAGGGCAGGTAGTTTTTTATGAACATTTTAAACATCAAGGAAGTGACGAATGCTACATAATAAATGAATATCGTACTCAGGAAAAATTTTATTCAAGTCGGCAAATGAAATTTTCAAAATGAACTTCGTGCAATGTAAAAAAAGCATTTAAAATACCAGTCCGATCAATAGTATCTGCGAAAAATATGTTGCATTTTTCTTGCAATTTTCGATAGTCTACATATTTATTACATTGGTAAAATAATGCATTTAATATAAAATAAAGCATGTTTACCCATGGCGTATTTTCTATAAAGTTCCTAATAGATGTAAAATTTGATCCGCAAAAACTTGGAACCGCGCATATATTCGAAAGCTCGCCAGAAAAAAACAGTATTTTACTATGACTGCTATGCTTTCTAAATGTTCTATGAAAAACACAAATTTATGATTTGATTGCCAATCACCTTTGATTCTAAAATAAATTTGTTGGGTACCGGTTAAACATTTTTCAATGTGTTTGAACGGTTGTTTCGCAACATTAAACTGATGAATCGGAACCACGGCATTTCGTATATTCGTCCGTACGAATACACGTATCGTTTGCAGCTAAACTGGCATACAATCTAGCGCTTCTCATTCTCTAATCAAAAGAATTGGACTGATTTCATCAAGGCTTAGCATTTATTTGAAGAAGTTTACTGATATTTCAATATTTTGTGGCAAACGAGTCGCGTTCGAATTCATTCGAGTGAAAACAAGAATGGCTTATTCGTATTCATTCGAAAGTACCCGTTCGTCGTATGGTTGATACGGACGTTTCTTTCTGGTTGATGTCTTGGTTCATATTTGTACCTACTAAACTTGTTTCCGTTTTATACATTTTATGATATGTGAATCAATTTTAATCAATAAAAAAATTATGTATAAATTCATAAATGTGAACAAATGAATAAGTAAACAACAAAACCCTACTTACGACACGAACCTTTCCTATTAAGCAGAACTTAAACGTAACTCAAACGTGTAAACACGGAGTAGAAACGGGATTGACATTTAAATTCTACTTAGACATTTACTGACAATGAAAATGAAAAAAATATACAATATTCAGAAAATATATACAAGATGGACTCAGTGACCAAAGGAATTATATTGTGACCAAAGAACAACATGCCATCATTGATTTACAGATTCCATTCATGCCCTTTCTCGTCCACCATTCGATTCCCGAAAGATGTAAAATTAATCATTTTCACCGATTTGAGGACCACCACGCGCATAATATGATGAAAATCATTGATTTGAATTTTCTATTGATACCCTTTCTCATCCACCATTAGATACAAAATACAAATTTGATAGCTGATTTGAACAACTCATGCATGTAGAATGATGAAAATCATTGATTTGCATGTTCCATTGGTATCCCTTCTCTTTGAAGTACATGTTCAATTGATACCCCTTCTTATCCATCATTAAAAATTGTAGTTAGCAACATTGATTATTGAATAAAAAAGCGAAAAAAAACATATTTTGACATCAGTTTTCGATACATTGTAGAAAAATTACATTTTTATGCATTTCACTGATTATATTGAAGATAATCCTAGTTTCTGTGAAACACTCGCACTTTGGACTTGACATTCTTCATTAAATTCTGCACAGTTACTTTTGTGACTCTCCTGGTGGCAGCTGTCCAGTTTTTTTTAACTCCTGCATGTTTTGGGACACTGGCAGCATTCTCTTCTTCTAACATTCTTCCTCGTACACCTTGGTGTTAATTGTGCCCTTCGTGAAGAAAATCGACGACCGCAAACCACAGGTACAAATTGCTTGCCAGACCAATACCTTCGCCCAAACTTTTCCATCGCCACCGTGGTGTCAGCGTCGTCCAGGTCCTGGTGCACCTATTTCGTATAATATTGCGGTCCGGGCAGCGCCCGAGAGTCTTCCTTGACGGAGGTTTCGTCGTCGATCAGGATGCATCCGTCTTTATTCTGTAGAATCCGGTTATACAGTTTTCGCGCTCTTGTTTAGGCCTGAACTTGCTGTACCAGGGACTTTTTCGGCGCCTTCTGTTTCTTGTACGTTTTTAGGGAGTTCCGAACTTATATCCGTTGAATCATCCCGATGCTGGTGTTGAACTGCTTGGCCAAATTCCGCGTAGACGCCGATGGGTTTTTCCTGATGTACTCAACCACTTTTAAGTCCCGGCCGGGCTGGCTGGGACCCATTTTCCTACCGGATCGGGGCAAATCCTTCATGGAAAGGGTCTTACCGAACTTCTCGATAATATTTTTGACACTGGTGTGGTGCACTTTCACCCGTTTTGCAATTTTGTTTTACGTGACACCACTTTCTGAGCACCAAGTGTAGAATTTTCTTTCGCGTTTCCGGATCAATTCGACTCATCAAACATGTCACCGCAAAACACGCTGCAAAAAATTAAGTAAATTAAGAGTATTAACTGTTTGAATGTTGCTAACTACTTATCGATACACTCTTTAGTCGCCAAATTAACATTGTAGGTCGAAAGTCGCCAAATTAACATTGTAGGTTACTACTGACTTTGATTTTCGGTTATTTTCCCAACCCTGCTTATTTCTCAATATTTTTTCACGAAAAAACTACAAAATGTTGTTCGAATGATGCTTTGTATTATGCAAAACACATTTCAATTTGTTTGTCTGAACGGTAGTTCTACAAAAATCGCAAAAATTGTGATTTTTGTTTCATCCGTTAGACCCGTTAGAAGTTTGGACTACCAATAGATTCGCCATTGTCTCCAGTCGTAGTAACTAAAGCGTTAGAGAGAATTGAAATGAACGGGTTAGCACAGTAACGCCCGGAAGACATTGTACCACTCTTCACCAGGAGATATGTGGACGATTGTTTAGCGGGCATGAAACGAGAATATGTTGATCGAATGTTGGAGGTGTTTAATAGTTTTCATCCGCGACTTTACTGTTGAGCTGTATCATAATGGTTTAATAACCTTTCATTAGAATCTAAGTTTGTGAAAATCTGATAAATCATCTCAGAGAAACTTGAGTGAATAATGTTACATACACACAGACATTTTGTGTACTTGACGAACTAATGCGAATGGTATATGAAACTCAACTCTCGAGGCCTCGGTTCAAGAGTCACTTTTCATTTTCATCTTGTGTCAATCCTTCTAACATTGCGTTTGCTTAGTTCGCTTATCCGAAACTCCAGTATGGAAAGTAAAAGTAGCATGCAAAATATAAAAGTAAATTTGTAAATTAAACAATAAATACACCACCAGATAAACTAAAACATGATATGACTGCATTTCGTTCATTCTTGTAGTTTAACATAAATTAGTAATATTAAATAAGATATGAGTTCAAATGTTTTTTATGATTCACTTACCTGAGACTCATAAGGAAGAAACGCTATGTTGATTTCCTTCAATGTTTTGATCTTTCTAGAAACTACAGATTTGCAAATATCATTGAAGAGTTCTTCAGGGCACACTGAAATAATACACATTATGATGCATTAACAAATTACTCTTTTTTTAAATAGTGCTGATGAATTAAAATAACTTAAGCAATGAAAAACAATTAAATTAAAGTCCGAATCAAACTAGTAGTGTAGACTACACGTACGGTTTACTTTTATAACAATGTACATTTCTATTAACTACAACATTGTCAGGTCTTACAAGGCATTCAGTTCAAGCTAGCAAAGGAATCTCTTCATGAAGACTGGAAAATTTAGTGTGCCAAAGAAAAGAGTCGTGAGATGGTACCTTGTATTTACGCTCTACCTAGTTTTTATACATTTCGCAATAATGCAGCACAAAATGCTAGTATTTCATCCATCCTGATGATATTCATTGACCTTCTCGATTCCTAAAGGAAATCCATAAAAATATCAATCCAAATAAGGCTTATTCGCGACAGAATCTAAACAGATAGAATTTGGAATAAAACAAATTTGCTGTTAGGTAAATCCAACCAATTACCAAAGTTACTTAATTACATAGGCTGCACGAAGAAACTACGAACTTTTGAGTTTACTTCAGCCATTAGGGTATGTGCCGACTTCTCTGCAACTGATTTAGCCGCTTTTGTTCTAGATTTTCTTCCCGAGAGCCCAATACCCCTGAATAGGAAGCAACTACGGGCAGTTGGGTGGTTTCGCATATTTCGATATAACGTGGACTCCATTCGCATTATACCATTCCAAAACATCTTTGGCGGAGTGACAAGATCATGATTGCGCAGAGATGATAACAATCAACTCCTAAGATATTACTCACGGTATATTTCCTCGTTTACCGTTCCGGCTGTGATGACCAAACAGTTTTTGGGAAGCTTGGCCATACCATACAGTTTTTTGGGAAACGGCCTTTTTTCCTCTCAAAATGCTCTTCTTCAGCGTTCCGTTGCATAACAGTATAAAGAGATTCCAGGAAACTGCTTAAAGTCTTCCATCATGTAAATTTCATTGTCCATGATCACGCAGAAAGACTGTCAAATATTCGCGATACAACTTGCGAGCCCGGGATCGCATGTCGTTACATTCTGTTTGTCATTACGGTACGCTATAGTTTTCACCTTGAACGACGTCATACCTTGTCGGGGCTGGAGAGTGTTTCCAGAGATATCCGTGTTGATGAAGTATTTTACATGTCCAAATTTTGTCACGAACAAGCCTTACATTACAAAAAGGATTACAAAGACCATTGCTCTTAACCAAATTCAATCCTCAAAACCCTCAAACTCGAGCTTTGAATCGGAACTCTTTCAAATAGATTGCAGACTGACAAAGACGTAAATTAAAATTGAATATTAGGTAACGGCTCCAGTTGTTGCAATAGTCATCTTATATACGGAAACCATTAGCTAGAGTGGGATCAGCTATCTTTGTTCGATCGATTGATCATAAGGATAAGAACTTTTTTCCTGTGGTATTGCTTCTTAGATTCTTACTGATTGATTTAGAGCTGTTATCTGTTCGCCTAGATCTCTCCAGGGCAATTTTTGTGGTAGATCTGTTGCAATCTCAAATTGATTGCCCCGAATTGTTAGGCAAACTAAATTTAGGTATCTATTCTCGAAATCTTCGATCTCATCAATTCCTGAGACCATAATGAACCTTTCTCCAGTATGTGTCGTCTATTCAATCGATGATCTAGTTTATTGGACTTTACCCTATCGCAATACCAAAAGTTGGATTTTAAACACAATCTCAAACAATTTTTCCAACTTTAAAACTTAAATTGTAGATTTAGCTTTAGGGTTAATTTAGTACCTAATCCACCAGTTTAGTTGAGTGCTCCCTTAGAAAGTCTGCTTCTATTTTCCAAGGTTTTGTAAATAATTTTTTGCTTCGCCCCTTCTTTCGCATCAAACCACCCCCCACCCTCACCAAACCTTCGAACCCCTTCGCTATTTCCTTTTTCCTGCATTTCTATTATTCACCGCTCTACGAGGGCCACTTTCGTCGATGTCCAGCATGCGGGCCACCCACAAAGCTTTTTTGACTTGGGGATGTTTCCCGCGGACCCACACGGACACCAGGATGCGGCCTTCAATTACACATACCAACGACACTCCAACCAACTAGCCATTCTTGACCATCATCGGGAGGCACAATTTTACTTAGTATTAAGCAATACAACTGTTGGATTTTTGTAATCTGTTGATATAAAAAGATGAGGTGGTTTTATACCTGCTGGAAAGAGAGATTGTAAATTTCAGCTCCATCGGACTTTTCTCTGCTCCAAAATGAATAAATAGATCCGAAGCAAAGATACTGTATCCGATTTCATCACAATTCATTGATTGAAAGTAGAGTAATCGACAAAATAAAATTGCGTATCTGCTAATAAGATGACTATTGGTACTATAGCCCTACCTTCAAACGGAATGTTAGATACATGATAGAGGAGAGGTAGCGATTAGTGCGCACTTAGGCATTTTGAAGTATTAAAAATAAAATATTACGTTTTTCTAGATTATGATGTTGCTTACCACCATCAAATCAAAGCCACAAGTGATCATGTTTTATTCCTAATACTACGCAACAGTAAGATAATAGTGCGCAGTGGTACATGATAATGCGCACAATGAATTTTCCGTAATTCTCGAGTGTTTGCAGAAGAAATAAAATGTTCGACCCAAATCGTCGGATGAACAAGCATTAACGCCCTTGGACACGTTACATATACAGGGTCCGCCATCTAACTTTTTTTTTAACTAGCGGTTATTTCGACATTGGTAACCTTAATGTCACTTCTGATTTGACTGAAACTTAGTTTTATCCTTCCACTGAACGAAAATGGTTGTGTATACGCTTGAGGAACGCGTGAAAATAGTGCAGTTTCACTTTGAAAATCATGGTAATGTTGCGGAATGTGTGCCAAAAAATCATCTTCTCGGATGAGGCACATTTTCATTCACTTTCTTTTCTTATAGTCGTTTTATAATTTGACTTCACGGTATTGAACCCAAATTTATATATAGGAAAATGGAAACCTGTATGCTGTTCATTTGGCGCCCTTACTTAATTGAACATGTGATTCGAAATAAAGAAACACGTGAATCAGGTAGGCTCAGTGCAATTTTTGCACAAAACAGCTCGTTTGGCGCCAAATGGTTTTATTAATAATCTAGTATTCATATTTTGCTTTTTGGGCAGCAGCATTGCATAACTCGATATGCGCCAATCAATCATTGAAGATCTAGCATGCATTGAATGGAAAATTTCCAATTCGAACCAATTTTCTAGTTTTTCTCTACTTTCTCGAAGGATTACGTCACCTTTTGAACAAAAAAAATTATATGAAGATCGGCCCACGCTGAATGAAGAACACAACTCTGTGTAGCATATCTAAAAATTTAAACGGAAAACGAAACAATGCAATAGTAACCTCAGAGATTAGATATAAAATTCCAACAACATACCCATTTTATTTATTACCCTCGCAATCAATCTGATGATAACTCCTCAAGGTATCATCAAGCTCAGTAAGTAACGAGACATGCATCGTCCTTAATTTCATTTCAAAATAGTTTAAATATCTATTCTTATTTTAGTATTTTCCAAAAATTATAGACCGTTATATATGAACGGCTGAAAGCAAAAGTCGGATAAGTGCAACTTAGTTTGGAAAACCCGTTTAAGTATTTTTGAATGCAAAAACCGGATAAAAACATTGAGCGCAAAAGTCGGACACGGACTTTGAAATGCAAAAGCCGTTTAAAAACATTTTTATTGCAAGAACCGGACAAAAATACTTTGAATGCAAAAACCGGACAAAAACATAACCGGTTCTTCCAAAACAAATGTATTTATCCGGTTTTTGCATTCAAAGTTATTTTCGGCCAACTGCCGCTGCGGGATAAAGCATGGGTCGCTAGTTTGCTACGGGTGGCGTGATATGTAAGGACATTTTCATTGAGTCTCGTCTTGTTTCGCAGGGAAAATCGAATGTGATTTGATAATTATGTCAAGTCTACTTTATAAATTTTAATAGAAACTCTTTGCAATAAATTATTATAGATGAATCATTAATGTATAAAACTCTTGGTACGAAGATGAAACATGAAATATAGCTTGATAAACTTAGTTCGTATCTGTTTTCATCACGACGGAACTATATTTTCCATAATGGATGGAGCTAATATACTTTATTAATGACTCGTAACTACGATGCATTCATGTTCACTTAATTTATAATGTTTTCGCCAATTAACAAACAAACATGTATTAAGGATTGCTGAAAAAAATGAGAACAGAGTTGTGTTTCTTTTGATAAGGTCAATACTCCGGTTAATCATCTGTGCAGTCAAGTATGCATATTAGTGGTTTCAATTCGAGGAACATCATAGTTGTATCAGTTCAATTGTGAATATTACAACAGATTTACAATTTTTATTCAAACGATATTAGAGTGAAATTTTCAACATCTTCTATTCATTCAATTCATTCAAACCATCAGTTGGAGTAGGATTCACTATCTCTGCACAAAAAAAAAAGAAACTTATACGATATGTAAGTCAATAGTAATATGAAATGGACATCAATTTGATTGACAAACATACTCGATATAAAACTAAATACGAATGCATTGATTTTAAATGAATGAAACTTTATTTTTCAATTAACGCTCAGGTTTGCTTCTTGGGTAAAAAGAAAAATAAAAAGCTGTAAAGAAATTTTGAATTAATTATCTTTTTTAACATATGTGCATGAAAATAAGCGTAATTGTTTATGTGTGCATGGCATTAACTCAGAGGATAGAGTAACAATCGGAAGGATTGATTCGAATATTATCTTTACTAAAACACATGTATTTCGAATATATTTTTTTATTTGTTTCAAATTTTGCATAAGCATTATCCTTGCCCCATTATCCTTGTAAAAACTGCATTATTAGCTCGTAATATTCAACAGTACATTGTAGCCATAAACTGTTAATTAAAAATGGAGGCAGAGCTGGAACTTCATTAGATTAATCCGAACACAAAAACTGCTTTTCGAAAAGTACATTCAATTGTTAAATTTAATAAATTTGGAATGAAATGCGAACACAAGCTAAGATCATATTCATTCATGTGAGGAAGCGAAAAGATTCAAAACGATTTTTTAAAATATTATTTTATAGGGCCAATTGCATTCTTGTAAATACAGGGTGGGCCATTTAAAGTGGAAGCATCGGCAACCTGGTATGACGCTTCCAACGCGATATGTCATTAGTCGATTTGACAATTCTGTCGATCTGACGACTGATGACATGCCGCGTTGGAAGCGTCATTCCAAGATAATTTTACCATTGAACAATACACATCAAAAGAACGCGCTGAAATTGGTCAGCTTTGCATGCAAAACGAGAGCAACTTTTGGCAAAAATCATCATGTCAGAGGCACATTTCACGTTTAATAGATGCTTTTATAAACAAAATTGTTGGTTCTATGCAACTGAGAACCCTCAATTAATTGAGGAACAGTCTCTATACGATCAAAAAGTTACAGTTTGGTGAGGTGTTTTTTTTTTCTTAGCAACGTAAAATGTCCATGGTGATCGTTATCGTGCCATGATAAATGATTTTGTGATACCCACTGTTCGTCAAAATGGTTTGAATGGCTACTGGTTTCAACAGTATGGTGCAACATGCCATACGGTTTGACTAACAATCGATTTGTTATGAGCATTGTCTTCCGTACGAGTCATATCGCAAAACGATGATTTTGACTGGCCTCGATTTGACGCCACAAGACTTTTTTGTGTTTTTTTAATCCAAGGTATACACTGATAAGTCATGAAGCATAGAAAAACTCAAAGTCGACATACGACGTGAAATCGCCGCCATATCGACCGATACATTGGTCAAAACGATGGAAAATGCCGAAAAAAGGATACATTTTGTACTCAAGACCAAATGTCACCATTGACGCGATATCATTTTCAAAAAATAGATGTAACATATCTCTTTCAACAAAAAATATTATAATCTATTTGAAAATTAAATTAACAAATCCTTCCTCTATAAATGGCCTACTCTGTACAATAATGGCAAATCCAATCACCTTTCAAACGTCTTCAATTTTCAACCCTTTTGAGACGATTTTAGAATGTTATTCACTCAATAAAGCTCGTCGTTACAGAAGATTAGAGGTTGCATATTCGACACATGCTGGCTAAACACTTGTTATACTTATTATTAGCTGGGAACGGGTATAGCGTTCAGCGATGTCAGATCTACGGAAATCTTCGTAGATCTACGGATTCGAACATTTTCTACGGATATACGGATCCGTAGACAAAATCTACGGAAATTGGATTTTTTCTACGGAAATCTACGGAAATTAAAATTTATCATCAACGGAGAACTACGGAAACTAGTTTTGTCTAGCGAGCAAACAAAATGCTTTTCACCGCGAGAGCTTCCGAGAAAAATGTCAATCTACGGAAATGACACTACTACTATCTGACATCGCTGATAGTGTGATGGGTGAGTAGATGCCTTTCACGCAGCCTACCTGCTGGGTTCGATGCTCTGAAAATGAAAGATTAAAACCAATTCAATCTCCTTTTTTCGGGCTTGAAATTTATTTGGTGTCACAATGGCGGCCATGAAATGTTCCTTAAGGAAAATTACGCTTAATCTAAAATGTGATAAACCCTTTAACCATACATTTATACCGACAGTCATCTCATTTGTTTAATCGCTTTATTTTTTAGCTAAAAGTCGAGTTTCAATTAACAAATTGCGATAAAATCGAATTAAACCTCTTTGCATCGTCTCTAAGAAACAGTATTTCAGAAAAAAATTGCTTGAGAATTGAGCAATACTGCTGTTTTAGAAATGCGAATGATTCTATTTCCATCCATTTCCTTTGAGCCAGTGGCTCGAACAAAGACAGCAGATCTTACATTAAGCAATGATTTTAGTGTATGAGAAGAGTACTGGAACTAAATTGAACGGGGGTACCGTTACCCTATATTGACCTTATTATTCGAAACAGAAAACTCAATCACTCGATTTACAATCAAAGGATTGCATGTTATGAATACATTGAATGAATAGAAGAGCCGACATGAATATAGCATAGTTATCATATATCTATGAAAAGGTTTAGAATATGTTGAACATTTCACTCTAATATCGTTTGAATAAAAATTACAAATCTGTTGTAATATTCACAATTGAACTGATACAACTGTGATGTTCCTCGAATTGAAACCACTAATATGCATACTTAACTGCACAGATGATTAACCGGAGTATTGACCTTATCAAAAGAAACACAACTCTGTTCTCATTTTTTTCAGCAATCCTTAATACATGTTTGTTAATTGGCGAAAACATTATAAATTCAGTGAACATGAATGCATCGTAGTTACGAGTCATTAATAAAGTATATTAGCTCCATCCATTATGGAAAATATAGTTCCGTCGTGATGAAAACAGATACGAACTAAGTTTATCAAGCTATATTTCATGTTTCATCTTCGTACCAAGAGTTTTATACATTAATGATTCATCTATAATAATTTATTGCAAAGAGTTTCTATTAAAATTTATAAAGTAGACTTGACATAATTATCAAATCACATTCGATTTTCCCTGCGAAACAAGACGAGACTCAATGAAAATGTTCTTACATATCACGCCACCCGTAGCAAACTAGCGACCCATGCTTTATCCCGCAGCGGCAGTTGGCCGAAAATAACTTTGAATGCAAAAACCGGATAAATACATTTGTTTTGGAAGAACCGGTTATGTTTTTGTCCGGTTTTTGCATTCAAAGTATTTTTGTCCGGTTCTTGCAATAAAAATGTTTTTAAACGGCTTTTGCATTTCAAAGTCCGTGTCCGACTTTTGCGCTCAATGTTTTTATCCGGTTTTTGCATTCAAAAATACTTAAACGGGTTTTCCAAACTAAGTTGCACTTATCCGACTTTTGCTTTCAGCCGTTCATATAATACGGCACAAATATGGTAGAAGTATAACTTATTGCATCAGCCACTGCACAGTGCACAGCGGTTTGAATCGACAAAATCGTGAACTTAATTCTCTAGCTGCTAAACCGTTGATCCGATATACATAGTTCCTTTGGAGAACTCATTCACAAAAATATACCTCGTGATTTGATCACAATAAAAGATGTGCAAAGCCTACTACGATAAAAGTTCATTTCAACAACTTTATTCCCCTAAGAGATTGAAAAATGATGTCTTCTACAAAGTTTTAGAACTTCTAACGAGAAAAAACTTTGCCGAAGAAGCTAAAGGTCTAACGCATATAGTTTCGGATATATGAAGCATTTTCTTTTGAAACCACTTAAAACCAATTTTTTGTACATAAGTTTTTTCGCAATTACTTTCAGTGTCTACTATGTTCTAGACAATTACTAAAAACGTAAAATTACACATTTTTGTTGAAGACTGTGCACGGTTTGGCGTTTTTCCTAAAAAGTTATTTAACATTCAAACTTTTATATACATTAACTTTAATTACTAATAGGAAGCAGGGTCGCAGACCAAATGGCACATACATATACTTTTTGGAAAGTTTAAATCAAGTAATATAAAGATACGAAGTGTGTAGTGCGGCCTTTTTAAATTGAGTGAATGAGAGAACGAAATATAGAGTGCTCTTTTGCCTATTTTCTTAGGAAAAACGTACATTAATAAAATTGTTTATCTTCATATCACGCGTTATTTGTGATATCGACCAAGTTACCTCTAGGCAAAAACTTTTGCAAGAAATAGCAGTCCAGGTATAAAAAATAGAGAATTCGTTTTAACACTTTTTTTTACTAAAACGACTATTTTTAGTTTATTAAAAAGAGCTTTGCATGAAATGTTAAAACATTGGAATGTAACGTATGTAACGTTGAACCACTCACGCATTTTATTATAATATTATCATCGACCAAATGCATTTGTATTATCAACCAACTCTTTTGTGTTCTTGAAAATAATATGCAGCGTTGCTCTCACCAACACCAACAGTGCATATTTGGAGCAGAAATTTAATATAAAGTTACTTCACTGTGCTTCATTTTTCAATATACATTAAAAGTAATACTAAACGTCAATATAAATAAACGGTCATATTCATTGAAATTAATGTATTCCAATTTAGTATTAGTACATCGAGGATGGTTTTGAATCGAATTTTTTATTCAACTGATGTCCATTTCATAGTTCTATTTATTTAGAAATCGTGTGAATTTCATAATTTTTTCAAGTGAATGACTTAATTCATAAGAACGTATTTCGTAGAATGACATGATTTTTACAAAAAGGATTCATCCTTTCAAGCAAGCTACACTCACACATCTCAACACATAAAAATTAATCTCAGAAGACTTAAATGTAAACGATGTTTTTGGGCGTACTGGTAATGGTGTAAGATATCATCCTTGAAATGAATTGGAGTGGAATTAAATGAACGGATAAAGAATATTATATTAAAAGAATAAGTAAAACTTGTCGAAATTTAATGAGCACGTTAACATGCTTCTTTAGTTTGATCAATTGCATACAAGAATGCATCATGAAATTATATTCAATCATTACACCATTGCACCAAAGCTACACTAACGACCGATTGCACTGTGCAGTGGTCCGAAACGGGAAATTGGCGTGACAAAAATATTTTCACGACTAAATATTAGTTTTTTTGTAGTTGGTGTCTTCACAAAAGTTGTTTGTAATAAAATGGCGCTCCTTTTGATGAAAAATATTACTAGGGTGGTCCTCATTTAGATTGAAATCTGAAATCTAACTTTCTTAATTGAACTCAAAAATGATTTTGTTGTACAATAAAGTTGTAAGAAATTTTATTTTGAGCACCTTTGCTGAAAAAAGCACCTCTCTAGCTTTTCATTTGATCGAGTTACATCAATTTTCTCGAATAAGAGTAGTGTGGCTCCTGAAAATTCACTTTTTTTGTTCTAACTTTTTTGTGGAACCTTCTACGGAAAAGTTGTCTTCAGAAGAGTTGTTGTACAAATCATTGCGCATAATTGATCAACCAAGCTTTTTCCTATGAGCTATTAGTAAAAAGTTATGATTATTTTTTCATCAAAAATTAATCAAATTTTCATGGGAAAGATGTAGCAAGTATACCTAACAAGAGGGGAGGGAGATCGAATCTGATTAAATTTGGCTGATGATGGTGATGATCTGATTTCCGTGAATCGAGCGTCTGGCGAACACATATAAGTCTTGCAACTCAGGGTGTAGGGTGTTTTCGTTCCAGTGAAGAAGGGGATGAAGGAGGTGGTGTGTGGCTTGGGTGTCTAGGGTAAAAGTTATCAAGTTTGGCGCAAAACAATACTTCCTGCAACGCACAGGTAATTCTTGTTTCTCAAAGGTAGTTGTAGAATTCTAGTTAGAGGATGAAGTCTGTGTCCGTAATGACCAATTTGTAACTTCTTCAAGTACATTACACATAAGAGAGCTTGTTCTCTATACCGATAAAATTTATTAACATAACAAAAATAATGTTATCATGGTGCGAGTGCGCATTATCAATTTTATCGCAAAGGAATTATGTGGCCAGATGCTATATTTGAACATATTTTGCACGTTTCGGTATTCCATGCATTTGACAATTTTTTCCCTAATTCTACTATTGAAATAAATAGAATTTATCCACCTGTTTCAAATTCTACATAAGTAGAAAATAAAATTAGATATCTTATCCTGTTGTTTTTGGTAATAATTCAGTATGATCCGGTGGCATGTATCAAATTGATACATACGAACCTTACAATTTTTAAGGAACGGATGTGAGATAACCCAGGTTTTCACATAACCGAGATTGAATTTTGGTAAAAGACGTTTTCAAGCAAATTTTATTGTGTTGAACAAGTTATACAATGTGAAACTTACTAAAATCTATCGTTTATAGTCAAAATGTCTAATGATACGCTGTCTGGTCAATTTTAGAACATGCTCAAAACTCTACCAATACAAGTGCATATTTACATATATTATTTTAAAAATCGCTTGAAAAACTGTTACTATTGACTGCATAATAAATACTTTGTTTGAATGAATTACGTTCAGTGTCAGTTACCTAATTTAACAACTATTCTAAGCGCAAGCTTTCATTGTGGTGTTTAATATAGGATAAGCGTAAGCTACGTTTTCATGAGTACGTTCAGCTCAACAAAAAGATGTGTTAGGTAAATTAAAGTTTTGGCATTGAATTTCTTTTGTGGAAATTGGCCTTCTGTTTCAACAGACTTCGCAACCGATTCAAAGCGTAGAGAATCATTGCATGGCTAGTACTTCGATCCTACTGACACTAATAATCCTTACAAGGTAGGGGTTCGAACATACGACAACTGGTTTATAAGATCAGCGCCCTATGCAATGAACCGCCAACTCGGATGTTAAGTAGTAGTATTACTCAATGATATAAAAGCCAAAAATGTTCAAAACAAAAACAAATATTTCGTATTAAAAACAGAATTTCCGTGACCTAACGTTTTACAAAGTTCCCATTCCTCCTTGTCGTGATTTGGAAGAAAGTTTCAAATTCCTCCTAATCATTAAGTAACCCAGTCTACCAGGTACCAGGATTGTACGCTGCGTAGGATCGAAAGAGACGCCATATATCGCGAGGTGCTACACGGCAAGCATCACATTTGATCGCCACCAAGAGCAATAACACTGTACCTGCGGCCAGGTACAGGCAGCACACCAAGTTCAGTGGTGACCACAACGACGGCAGAGCAACTGAGATAGCAGAAATCGATACCAAGAGACTGCCAATTGGAAATCGTTGGATGAGCTTTACGTCGTTCTTTACGACAGAGGAACAGAGACAACAGCAACAAGGTAGCTTTAATTTAATTTATTTTTTCTATTCATTTTTACTATACGTAAGTTTTCATTTTGAAATTATTAATTTACAAAAAAAACAGTTAATGTAATGGTGATGATCTCATGGAAGATCATCCAAATCCGATTTCGGATACTAGTAAGATCTTAAATACTCCAAGGCTACCACTGGGCCATGGATAGTTTATTTTCGAAAATCAGAAAATGTATTAAATTTGAAGCGAATTACAAAGGATTCGACATCAATTTTTTTCTGAAGTTGCAGAAATTTCTAAAGTAAAATAGAGATGAAATTCTAGTTGTTGTAAACGATTTCAAACAGGCGAACGAAATTGTAACCTGTAAATTATTTGCTGTTGAATATAGAGTTTACATTCCATCGAAGGAGGTGGAAATTAACGGTGTTGTCATTGAAGCAAGTCTGACAGCCGATGATTTACTTAAAAATGGAGATCCCCGTGTTAAAGCTAAAAAGCCAAATTTAAAACCAAAAACTGTGCCTCTTGGTTTGTCAAATTCACAAACCAATCCAGGAACTAGCACAAGAAAAGACAATAATCAATTGGGCTCCGTTTCACAGGATTACTGAAGTTCTCGGAAATTGTAGAATGGATTTTCGCAGCATTCAATATTTTTGAACCTCTAAAGACCACCATAACGGCATTCCTTCCAACAGCTCGAACTTTTTTGAAACAGTTATCCGTTCAATGGCCAGTGCTCTTAGGATTTGTATCATTTGATGGATAACTTATCATCCGCCGCAAATGATTCAATCACTGTCATGCAGTGAATTCTCGAAGCATCATGCCAAAACTTGATTCATTTAAAGTTTTGTTGCATAATCAAAAATGTGATGTATTTGCTTTGTGCGAAACATGGCTTACCTCAAGCATAGCCTTAAATTTTAATGACGTAAACATTATACGTCTCGATAGAAACTCTCCGTATGGCGGAGTGCTTTTAGGAATTAAGGAATGTTATTTCTTTTATAGATTAAACATTCCTTCGACTTCTAGTATAGACGTTGTTGCTTGTCGAATAAACATTAAAGGAAAGGACATTTGCATTGCTTCGGTATATATTCCTCCAAGAGCTCAAGTTGGACAACGACAGCTTTATGAAATGCTCCACGATTGATTCTGTGAGATTTCAATTCGCACGGAATTATGTGGGGTCCCGTTTACAATGATAGCAGATCATCCTTAATACATAATATTTGCGACAATTTTAGTATGATGGTATTGAATATGTGTAGCATGACACGGATCTCAAGACCTCCTGCACGTCCAAGTGCATTAGTTTTATCTCTTTGCTCGACTAGATTGCATCTGGGAAGTATTTCCTGATTTACACGGTAGCGATCATTCACCAATCATCATCTCAATCAGCAGCAACAAAGGCATTGCTAATTCAGTAAATATTCAATATGATTTCACAAAAAATGTTGATTGGATTAAATACCAAAGTAGTATCTCAAATACCTTGACCTCAATGGAAGAGCTCCCCCCACTTGAAGAATATGACTTTCTTGTTTGTTCGATTGTGGAGGCCGCAGAACAAACCCAAACCAAACGATTTCTTGGTCAATTAAACAGAAAGCCCCTAAACACTTGGTGGGACAAAGAGTGCTCAGATGTTAAACACGCGAAACAAAATACTTTCAAGACGTTTTTGAAACGAAGATAAGGAACTAATCAGAATTTTGAAAAATTCTTGACTTCAAAAACCAAGTACAAGAGCATACTTCGGTTCAAGAAATGTAGCTACCGGAGACATTTTGTCAAAGGTTTGTTAAAAGAATGAGGAATAGTAACATAGGAAATGGGAGTGAGAAATACTCGAACCGATGGATATTTGATTTTACGAGGAAAGTTTGTAAAGATTCTGTTTTTACGCATAGCATTATTAGGGAGTCTTCTCCAAATAATGATTCAATTGATAATTCCTTTTCAATGATGGAATTTTTCGTAGCACTCATGTCTTTTAACAATAATGCTCCTGGGTTGGACAGAATTAAATTCAACTTGGTCAATAATCTGCCCGACCTTGCAGAAAGACGTTGGAACTGTTCAATAAGTTTCTTGAGCAAAATATTGTTCTACCTAAAGCCGGGGAAACCAGCTTCCAATCACAACTCATATAGACCCATTGTAATGTTGTCCTGCATCAGAAAATTGCTCGAAAATATTATTCTTCGACGTCTCGACACTTGGGTCGAGACGAACGGTTTGTTGTCAAATACTCAGTTTGGCTTCCGTAGAAATAAAGGGATGAATGATTGCCTTGCATTACTTTCATCTGACATCCAAATTGCTTTCGCTCAAAAACAACAAATGTCATCTGTATTTTTAGACACTAAAGGAGCATTTGATTCAGTTTCCATTGATGTTCTGTCAGACAAGCTCCATCGACATGGACTTCCAGCGATTATAGATAATTATTTGCGCAACCTTTTGTCAGAGAAATGCATGTATTTTTCACATGGCGATTTGGCAACAATCAGAATTAGCTACATGGATCTCCCGCAAGGCTCATGTCTCAGTCCGCTCCTCTATAATTTTAACGTGAATGACATTGACAGCTGTACAGTAACCCCATGTACATTACGGCAATGGACAGATGCTTTCGTTCCGCTGCAAACTCGCATATTATCAAACTAGAGAGAATTCAGTGTCGTTGTTTGCGAATTGCTTTAGGCTGCAAGCACTAGACACATACAATGAGCCTTGAAGTTCTAGCGGGAGTTCTTCCATTGAAAGATCGTTTTTGGAAGCTTTCATCGCGACTGCTAATAAGATGTTAGGTACTGAATTCCCTGGTTATTAATAAATCCCGGAACACCTACGCTCGATGGAAATCCCAAAATTATTTACAAGTAAATTCAGGCATATCGACTCTGAGAAAATATTTTACACGGACGGATCACGAATTGAAGAGGCTACTGGGTTTGGTATATTCAACAATAATGATTCGGCTTCATTTAGGATTCAAGAACCTGCATCTGTTTATATAGCAGAGTTAATCTCAATCTCAAACAATATTCATGACAGTATATTTTAACCATATGTCACAGAAAATCGGCCCTCCAAGATATATTCCTATCTGTGACAGCCTCCTAAATGTCCCTGACTCAACTTTTTTTTTACATATCCATGCAGTGCGAAGTGCGTGGAATCCCGGAACACCTACGCTCGATGGAAATGCCAAAAATATTTACAAGTAAATTTAGGCATATTGACTCTGAGAAAATATTTTACACGGACGGATCACGAATTGAAGAGGCTACATATACCAATGTTTCGGCTTCATTTAGGCTTGAAGAACCTGTATCTGTTTATATAGCAGAGTTAGCAGCAGTTCATTATAGTTTGAGTCACATTATCTCCAAACCATTATTTTCTCTTCACAGATAGTCTGAGTGCAATTGAAGCCATTCGTTCAAACGCTGCTGGCAAAAATAAAATGTTTTTCTTGGGCAAAATTAAACAGTGTCTGAACGACATATTGAACAACAATTATCATATCACAATAGTTTGGCCCCCGCCCTATTGCTCCATTCCATGCAATAAAAGAGCCGATATTTTAGCCAAACGTGGTGCTATTGAGAGTGAAATTTATGAGAGACCGATTGCTTTCAACGAATTCCATAGCGCTCGATGGAAATCCCAAAATTATTTACAAGTAAATTCAGGTATATCGACTCTGAGAAAATATTTTACACGGACGGATCACGAATTGAAGAGGTTACTGGGTTTGGTATATGTTTCGGCTTCATTTAGGCTACAAGAATCTGTATCTGTTTATATAGCAGAGTTAGCAGCAGTTCATTATAGTTTGAGTCACATTATCTCCAAACCATTATTTTCTTTTCACAGATAGTCTGAGTGCAATTGAAGCCTTTCGTTCAAACGCTGCTGGCAAAAATGAAATGTTTTTCTTGGGCAAAATTAAACAGTGCCTGAACGACATATTGAACAACAATTATCAAATCACAATAGTTTGGCCCCCGCCCCATTTCTCCATTCCATACAATAAAAGAGCCGATATTTTAGCCAAACGTGGTGCTATTGAGGGTGAAATTTATGAGAGACCGATTGCTTTCAACGAATTCTATAGCGCGTCTCGCCAAAGAACACTTGCCAGCTGGCAAGCTTCTTGGGATTAAGATGATCTGGGTCGGTGGATGCACTCAATTATTCCTAAAATATCGACAAAGGCATGGTTCAGTGGAGTGGATGTGAGTAGGCATTTCATTCCTGATGTGATGTCCAGAATCATGTCCAATCACTACACGTTAGATGCACATCTCCTTCGAATTGGACTTTCCGAGACTAATCATTGTGCTTGTGGCGAAGGTTACCGCGATTTTGATCATGTCGTTTGGACATGAGTGGATTATCGTGTCATGTCAGATCGCAACTAATAAATTTCTTGCCTACTCAAGATAGACTATCCAATCTCCCAGTTCGCGACATTCTTGCTTGTCGTGACTTTCCTTACATGAAACTTCTGATAAAAACAGTTTTTAGATTAACTAATGAATACCAACATACTAATATGATATTCGAAATGTATTAGGTTCAAAGTACTATGTATTGTGGATGCCACGGCGAAGAAAAACTTATGTATATTGTTCCAATTTATATTTTATTTTATGTCAGAACCCTTTCTCTTCCATGAGTTTAACCAATAGCCAGCTATATTAAATGAATAAAAGTTATGAACTAATATAAACAAACCTAAATAGTTATAAGATCATGTACAAAAAAAATGTATTTTGGTTAATGTAATTTATAACAGCAAATCGCTTGATAAAAACAGGGTTACAATTAACTAATGAATACCAACATACTAATATGATATTCGAAATGTATTAGGTTTAAAGTACTATCTATTGTAGATGCCACGGCGAAAAAAACTTATGTATATTGCCTATGAAATAAACGTATTTATGAAAAAAAAACTTGTTCAACACAATAAATTTTGCTTGAAAACGTCTTTTACCAAAGGCCGGAATTTTCGAAAGTGAACAATATTCGTTGGTATTATAAGACTGGAACAGCGACATTTTCCGAAAAAATTAACGAAGTTTTATAATTTATTCAACCTCGTTTATGTGAAAACCTGGGTTATCTCACATCCGTTCCTTAAAAATTGTAATACAAAGGTTCGTATGTATCAATTTGAAACATGCCACCGGAACATACTGAATTAATACCAAAACCAAAAGGATAAGATATCTGGTTTTATTTTCTACTTATGTAGAATTTGAAACAGGTGGATAAATTCTTTTTATTTCTATAGTAGAATTAGGGAAAAAAATGTCAAATGCATGGAATATCGAATGTAAAATATTTTTAAATATAGCCACTGGCTACAGAATTCCTTTGCGATAAAACTGATAATGTGCACTCGCACGTTCAAACCCATGATAATAAATTTTTTGTTATGGTAATAAATTTTATCGGTATAGAGACAAGCTTTCTTATAAGTAATATACTTGAAGGAGTTATAAAATTGGTCATTACAAACACAGACTTCATCCTCTAACTAGGATTCTACCTACCTTTGAGAAACAAGAATTACCTGTGCGTTCCAGGAAGTATTGTTTCACACCAAACTTGATAACTTTTTTCCTAGACACCCAAGCCACACTCTACCTCCTTCATCCCCTTCTTCATTGCTACGAAAACATCCTACACCCTGAGTTGCAAGACTTATATGTGTTCGTCAGATGCTCGATTCACGGAAATCAGATCAATTTGACTTCGATCTCCCTCCCCTCTTGTTAGGCACACTTGCTACATCTTTCCCCTGAAAATACTCATTGAACCTTCTCGGAGACGACTAAATAGATGTTTAGCAATTCATGATAACATTTTTAGTATTAAAGACAGTCCCAGAAAGTATGGACGCACTTTGATTTCGCTGTAAATAATTCACAAGTGTCAGATATTCAAATTTAATTCGATATACTGATAATATTAGACTACAACAACAGAATATTATTCTCAACATTTGCTACTTAGCCATTGTAGACTAGCTGGCGCACCTTCTTGCGAACGTTCCTCATTAAATTCCGTGCAGACTTCTTGGCGACAAGTTTTGACACTTTTTTCCAATCTTTTTCGAACTGTTGAATGGTTTAGGCTGTCGAGACATGTTTCCTTAGATGTGCCTTCGTTAATGCCCAAAATTCCTCAATTGGTCGAAGTTGTGGGCAATATGGTGGATTCATGTCTTTTGGGACGAAAGTGACATTTTTGCTAGTATACCATCTACCGTTGATTTCGAGTAGTGGCAAGAAGCAAGATCTGGCCAGAAGACTACAGGATCCTTGTGGCTTCGAATCATGGGTAGAAGTCGTTTTTGTAAACATTCCTTGATGTATATTTCGCTGTTCATTAAAGCAGTGGTGATGAAGGGTTTCGAAATCTTACCGCAGCTACGAATTGCTTGCTGACCATAGCTTTCTTACCAAATTTGTCGACTTCAATCGATGTCTCGGACTGGTTTAACACTTGCCCTTCTCGCACCGTATAATATTGTGGTCCCGGCAAGGATTTGTAATCGAGTTTCACGTAGGTTTCGTCGTCCATGATTATGCAGTTCAAATTAACAGCAAGAATCGTATTGTACAGCTTTCGAACCCTCGGCCTGATCGATGCTTCTTGTTTCGGACTACATTTTGGTTGTTTCTGCTTCTTATAGGTTCGAAGATTCAAACGTTCTTTAGCACGAAGAACATTTGACTTCGAAGTGCCCACTTTTTTGGCCACATCCCGAACTGAAACCTCCTTCTTTTGCTCGAACGCTTTCAGTATGCGTTTATCCAACTGAGGGTTAGCAGGACCTTTTTTCGACCCGTTTTCGGTTTATCCTCAAAAGTGTTATCCTCATCGCACGGCTTTTTCATTTACTCCTTCCATTTTTGCTATCTTTCTCAATGACAGTCCGCGTTCTGTGCACCATTTGTACACAATTTTTCAACGTTGTTCTGCTGAAAGTCCACGCCTTTCGAAACAAACTAATGAAAACGAATAAACAACTGCACAAGCGGTTAGAGAAGAATGTAAACAACAGGACGCAGCCATAAAAATTGACAGATTCTGAACCATTGCGAAATGGCAGCGGTTTTTGGTAGCGTCCATACTTTCTGGCACATTCTTTATAAGATACCCACAAGTTTCTCAAAATTGAAGTTTTCGAAAATTATTGATATGAAGACAATAAGGTTCTTTGCTTTCGCGGTGAGAACCGGTAACTAGAGAAGCATTGTCATCAAATTGTTTTAAATTAAGCACGATACCAACTTCAACTGCACTATATTATCCTTAATTCCATGTTCTGCTAAATTCTTACGTGACTGATTCTAATTCTAACTTTCCTGGCTTCGGAATTTTTATACTTTCCACCCTTAACTTGTTGAAATCTAACTATTACCCGTGAGATCCGGGCCTACTATAAACTGATTAATACTTTTTAACAACAAATCATTCATATTTCCTTTTTAGGCACAAATGCTGGTGTCCAAGGTTGATTAAGGAGTGTATCGAAAATAAGCTATCCACATACATTTGTGTTGTACGCATGTATTTGTGATGGTTTTTATGTTCAGATCACAGCATGCTGTGCGTTTGGCTGTCAGCTTTCGTTTGTGTACTTGTTTGTGCGGTTAAAAATCTGCGTTTTCAAAATGTCGCGTATTGAAAAGGAAGTGAAAATTCAGGTTCTGGACATAAGGCTAAGTAAGAAGGGTATTACTATGAGAAAATTGGCGAAGCGGTTTAGAATTCATCATGCCAGTGCTAAAACCATCATTAATAAGTTCGGGGAACACTATTCTTTGGATGGCCTACCAGGAAGAGGCAGAAAACCCGGTTCTTCCAACCCGAAACTGGACTAGAAAGTGGTATCTCTAATCATGAAGAACAAATCAATGTGCAAGCTCCCGGCCGAGCGGTGGCGGGAGAAGAATAACGAAGAGGATGTTTCTTTCAGTTCTATACGGAGTAACACTCTCCAATTCGGTTTCTCTTTTATGTCATCGTATTGATTCATCCACGTACTTGAGTTTAATATCACGAAATTCACCTTTTCTGAGTTTCAATTTTTTTTGTGCTTTTCACTTGACAGCTACTTATTCTCAATAGTGAAGGATTAGGCTGTTTTAGGAGTTCTTTCCCACAATCTAACAAAAAGTCACTAACGATTGTTAATTAGGCTAACACTCCACGCAGTCTCACTAAGCTCGGCATATCATTAGGTGTATGCACATATGAACGTATGTCCTACTACAGTAAGAAAAACAAACACGTTTACACCATTCCACACCGACTCTGCATTAGAACTGGAACCTTTTACCTTTCACCGTAAATTCTGTGCAATTATGGTACAACCATAGTATGTTGAGCTATTTCTTTAATTTGACTCATAGTTCTATTGCATACTCCACGAGTTTGTAAATCTATTCACAACACTTCATGGTGATCTCGTCGAATATATGTCTCATCATTTACTTTACATTTACATTAATAAAAGAAGTTATTCTTCAACACATACTTTTGTTGTCGTATATTATCAACACTACCCTGACACGAGCAATGGTTGTGTCTAACTATTTTTTTTTCGCATGTGAATATCAAACACTGCACATGAAACTGTTAAATCTTCACTCATTACAGCAATCTTTCACTCAATTCTTTAGATGCCTTCAGAATTCTATTATATCCCATTATAAACAATATTTCTTACTTGATTTTGAGGTCACTTGATTCTTTAGTGCCAATAGGGCGAAATTGAACCGTAATACAAAATTATAATGCGAACCATTTGTGTAATTTCGACGAACTACCTCAAGCCTCACAATGCACACATATCCCTATGCATACTGTATCTGAACTGGGCCTAACTTTTCCCTACTAGGGGTTTTTAAGCTCCTAACATTTCACTAACTGTTCGGCCTAAACCCGAGACCATCGTGAACGTTACCGCGGTTGTCCGTGAAATTTCTCTGCTTACGCAGGGCACCTCAGTGTCGCGTAAACAAAAACATCTCAGCAACCCCGAGCGCATTCCAAGAGCGTGTAAACAAAAACTGCTGCGCCAATGCAAACTAACAACGCAGCAAATTCGCTAAGGGCGCTGCATGCCCCCTTACTTACTGAGCTTGATGTTACCTGAAGGGTAAACATCTAGTCGGATGCGTTGGTTTATAACATTAAAGTTTGTAGCTGGGTCACAAATTTCCGTATTTACAATTGCCAATTGGTTTATTTTTCGTTGTTGGCTATACGTTAGTTAGGTTTCCTAACCTTACAATGGTCCGCGCGTGTGTGTGTTCTCCTCTGACGCCATCCTGCTCCATGGTATGCTTCTATTGTTGCTTTATCTGTGGGAGTGATCGAACGGTTGCTAGTCTCGGACTCTGGGTTCCGTGTCGTTCTCGTTCCTAATAGCTCGTTGTTTAGGTACTTGTTTCGTTGGGCATAGTTGAAAATTGATGATTGACTCCTTTGCGATTTGTGCCTCATTGAGATTACTGCCAGTAGTAATAATAGTTCCGTAAAAACATATGTGATGAAGCTTTTTCGTTGATTAGTCAGGTATTGGTATTCTGTATTGTTGCTTCTCATCATGGCTTCTCGTTGGGTACAATGTTTTGCGGCTCCTAGCAGCTTTTATGCATTTCATTTGATTTCGTGGTTATTTTCTTCGTAGTGTATTCTTTTTTTTTTAACAACAAATTGTTTAAATTTTCACTTATTAATGAACCTTGATTTTCCAATAATTGTTTATGGTATTCAGCTGAGCTTTGACGATGCTCACTGAATAAATTATAGGGTAGCAGTTTGTAACGTGGTTGCATACCCGCGCAAGTCATCTTTAACTGTGTTGACTGCATTTACTTCCTTCTTGTTTTGTTATCATTTGTACTTGTTGATGTAGCAATTTGTAGCGTTGCCATTATTTTGATTTGTTATTACGTCTTCCATGTTAATTTTTTCCGAAATTTTTCGGCCTCAATTTTTCAGCTCTGCTGTTCTTTCTTCTGACATCTTGGTGATTCCCCGGTTGCCTTTGTCTTCAACTTGCCACCGCATCCGATCACACCCTCTCGTTCTCTTAGGTAGCTTGGCTAAGCTACTGACATCCTTCCTTCTGCGACGACTATTTTCGGGCACACACAGTTTGGGACTCCAAAAAAAAAACTACTTTTATACGTTTTGTATGACTCTGTGCCTTTAGTATAATCATTTTTCTATTCTATGATTGATATTATCATTGTTATTTTTATATACGTATTACGTGATCTATTGTCTATTCTATGATTGTTATTATTTGTATATATATATATATATATATATATATATATATATATATATATATATATATATATATATATATATATATATATATATATATATATATATATATATATATATATATATATATATATATATATATATATATATATATATATATATATATATATATATATATAAGTTAACGAAACGCGCTCACCATTTACTTATCTCAACTTTGTCCGGCAATAGACATAACAAATACAATAAAGTACACCAGTAGCAACGCCAGCTTACAGCATCGGATACCAGCTCAGCAGTTTACAATGTTTATAAAATATCTTTTCCAGAGAATTTAGAGACAAGTGAGGCCTCTGTAAACCTTTTCAAAATTGTAATAAATCACTTTAAGTCGAACAGTTGAACAGTACAGAGTAGTTTTTTTAAAAATCAGATCCGTCGCCGAAATAATTTAACTGGCGCAGTCGTAAAGGATCTTAGTGTCGCGAGTGAAAAAGTGTGGTTTTCGAATCTTCGACGGCTTATCGAGGAGTAGCAGCACTACCACCGGAAAGCGGCCAACAATAAACCCAGCGAGAGGAAATCGCTAAAATACGCTGCGACGGATTATCGCAAAACCTTTAGGTAAGTGCAAATTTATATTATTTTATAGAGTGTGTGAAAGTGAAAAAAAGAAGTACAAGTGAAAACGAAAAAAAAATATTTTTAAGTGAGATAACCAAGTAACCAAGTGACTAGTTTAACAAACCCAAATAAAATTTACAATGAATCCTATTCCAAACGAAGAAGAAACGGCAGCCGCTGCTACCGAGCGGATTATGAACGAAGCTGATCGAATTATTCGTTCAATTCAAACACCACAAGCGATCAGAGACCTCCCAATTTTCGACGGAAACCACGTCAAATTGCACTCATTCATAAAAGCTGTGGACAATTTAATTCCCTTTTTGAGAGCTATGGGAAACACACCCTTTTTAGAGGTGTGGACCCAAGCCATTCGGAATAAAATAATCGGTGAAGCCGATACGATCTTAGAGGTTTATGGCACTGGCCTCGAATGGGAAGCCATGAAAGAAACATTAATTACTTACTATAGTGACAAAAGAGATGCTGTTACTCTAACACGTGAATTATTTGCTTTGGCACAAACTACCAACGTCGAAGAATTCTATGGACGTGTGCAGCACGTTATGTCGCTATTAATCAATAATGCTAATATAACCATTAACGACACAAGAGTAAAAGCTGATAGAATTCAAACCTATCAACAAAACGCACTACAAGTTTTTCTGGGCGGATTAAAAGAGCCCATAGGTGGGAATGTACGTGCGAGAAAACCATACACTTTGAAAGAAGCCTTCGATGCCTGTATAGAAGAACAAAACTTCCAGAAAAAATTTACACCGATCATTAACAATGCACCCCCCAGGCCACCGAAAAATCCATGTCTTCCAGCCTATAAAACGCCAATACAAGCTAACGGATTCCCTCAGAAACCGTATTATAATGCGGGCATGCCAAAATTTGTGACAATACCGCCTAGGAACGTTTTCGAACCCAAGCCTTTGTTTACGAAATTTCCAAAACCCACACCTATGGACATTGATCAGTCTATTAGGTCAAAACAAGTGAATTATATAAACAGAAATCCTCAACAAACCCCACAAAGACCACAAATTCACCCAGGATTGAAATCTCAGTATACACAACCCTTCCAACCCCATCAAGCTCAACACTTTAGACCACATCCACAACAGCAGTTTTTCCGAACAGGTCAACCTAGATTCCACGTAGAAGAATTACATAACATTGAACAAACACCGTATTTTGATCCATTCTATGAACATTTTAGTTACTATCCAGATATAACCCCTTACCATTACCCTTATGAACAATTCGACTATTCAAACACATTTTGTATTCCAGAAATAAATACCACAAGCCAAAATGCATACGATCAAAATTCTCATCCAAAACTAGAAGGTCAACAGTTAGCAATTGAACATGTAGATGCTAGTACTGAAGACAATTTAAATTTTCCGGCGGATTTCGAACCACCGCCAGAAAAATAGAAGATAGGAATTTTATCCCATACATTCAAATGGATACCGAGTTAGGCAACCTAAAATTATTGATAGACACTGGCTCAAACAAAAATTATATCAACCCTGCAAATGTGAAAAACAAACCAATACTTAGAACTACTCCAATGTATGTACGAAACGTGAGCGGAAAACACGAAATAGATAAATTTATATTTTTCTCTCCATTCATTAATCAGCAACCTGGAAAATTTTACTTGCATAAGTTTCATGATTTTTTCGATGGATTGATTGGATATGAAACTCTTCAATCCCTAGAAGCCACAATTGACTGTTCAAATAACTCTATTAAATTCCCTAATTATTCAATTTCAATGATGAGAAAATATCCTACAACCTACACATTGAAACTAAATTGTAACGAAGACGTGATTGCTGAACTACCTACCAATGCACCGAATGGTGATTTTTATATTGAAACCCTTCTGCCTCTCACACCCGACGTAGCCGTAGCACCAGGTATTTACAAAGCTAATAATAATAAAGCCACAGTAATTTTAACGAATCTCACGAACGCAGATGTCAAAATAAACCCGAATCGTCCACTCTTTGCGGAAATTAATAATTTCGAATTTGACACTCCTCAATTCACAACATGCAAGAAAAAGTTTAACTTTACCTCACAATTAAGATTAGATCATTTGAACCAAGAAGAAGCTTGTAAACTTCTAAAACTTGTTAAAGAATTTGAAGATATTATCCACTTAGAAGACCAAAATTTATCATTTACAAACGCAATTAAACACCGCATTTCAACGAAAGATGATATACCAGTACACGCAAAATCGTACCGTTATCCTTACTGCCATAAAGCAGAAATCCAAAAACAAATTTCAAAAATGCTAGACCAAGGAATTATACAACCTTCCAATAGTACATGGTCCTCACCAGTATGGGTGGTTGCGAAAAAATCAGATGCTTCCGGTAGGCAAATATGGCGCCTCGTCATTGACTATCGCAAGTTAAATGAGAAGACAATTGAAGATAGGTACCCAATTCCTAATATTACCGATATTTTGGATAAATTGGGTAGATCGCAATATTTCACTACTTTAGACCTGGCATCTGGATTTCACCAGATCGAGGTTCATGAGGAAGATATCCCGAAGACAGCTTTTAGTGTCGATAAGAGCGAGTTCCTTCATAAAGAAGTTTCTTTTCTAGGGCATCTTGTGACAGCAGATGGTGTAAAACCCGAACCGAACAAAATAAGTGTGATAAAAAATTGGCCATTACCCAAAAATGAAAAAGAGCTACGAGGATTTCTCGGAGTGGTAGGTTACTATAGAAAATTTATTCGAGATTTTGCCCGAATAGCAAAGCCATTAACGAAATGTTTAAGAAAAGGTGAGACAATTCAACATACTGAGGAATTCACGAAAGCCTTCGAAAAATGCAAAAATATTTTAACTAGTAGCACAGTTCTTCAATACCCAGATTTCAGTAAAGAATTTATTCTAACTACGGACGCTTCTAATCAAGCAATAGGTGCCGTGCTATCCCAAGGAGCTATCGGTTATGACAAACCCATAGCCTTCGCTTCACGGACGCTAACTAAATCGGAAGAAAACCTTGCCACTATAGAAAAAGAACTATTGGCTATCGTGTGGGCCTGTAAATATTTTAGGCCTTATCTTTTTGGCAGAAAATTTATTCTCTACACAGATCACCAACCATTGACCTATGGGTTGAACCTTAAAAATCCTAACAGCAAACTAATTCGTTGGAGATTGGCTTTAGAAGAATTTGATTACGAGATAAGATACAGACCGGGTAAACAGAATACTATAGCGGATGCTCTCTCTCGGTTAGAAATTAATGCTAACGAGTTAGAAGACGATACTAACACAGACAATGCAACTGTACATTCGGCTGACACCGACGACAGTGAATTTGTTCCCATGACGCTACACCCTTTAAATTACTATTCTAATCAAATTGTTCTTCAATTCTCAGATCGAGACGAAGAACAGTTAGAGCAAATTTTCCCCCGAGTATACCGAAGAACACTGAAAAAGGTAGCATTTGGTGTTCCTTTTATCATCAAAATATTCAAAGAATACATGAACCCTAGGAAAATTAATTGCATTTACTGTCCTGAACGTGTTATCCCTACCATCCAACTCGTTTACAAAAATTACTTCAATAGATGCAAAACTTTTAAGGTTAGAATCACCCAAAACATTTTACAAGACTTAAAAACCGAAGAAGAACAGGACCAGACTATCGAAACTGTACACGAAGAACCCCACCGAGGCATATGGGAAAACCAAAAAGCAATAGCCAGAAAATACTATTTTCCCCGAATGAAGAAAAAAATTCGACAATACATAAAACTTTGTCCCATTTGTAACAAAATGAAGTACGATCGAAACCCATTCAAGATAACATTAGCTGAATCCCCAATTCCCAAAAAACCTTTAGAGATTGTTCACGTTGATATTTTCATTTCACAACCAGATATGTTTCTATCAGCTGTTGACAAATTTTCTAGGTTTGCGACCTTAATCCCAATAAAATCCAGAAGCATACCTGACTTGAGAAAAGCTCTTCTTGACTTGTTTAGCCGGTATGGAAGGCCAAAATTGATAGTTTCGGATAATGAGCCATCCATACGGTCTATCGAGGTTAGAGGTTTACTTGATAATCTCAATATTGACATCTATTTCACGCCGTCAAATCACAGTGAAACCAATGGAATAGTCGAAAGATTCCATTCCACACTGGCAGAAATCTATAGATGCATAAAGGATAAATACGAGAGATTAACAAGTAAAGAAGTGTTTCGAATTGCATGCACCCTGTACAACGAGACAATTCATTCAGTGACGAATCTTAAGCCACGGGAAATCTTTTTTGGCTTGAAAGATAATGAAGAAAGACCACTCGACATCGAAGATATGGTTGGAAAAAGAGACCAACTATATGACGAAGTCGGGCTACAATTAAAACGCATTCAGAAAAAACACCTTGAACAACGAAATAAAAAACGCGAACATGAACCAGCACTAGAACCGAATGATGAAGTTTTTATCAGGTTGCAAGGAATTCGTAACAAAAGAAAGGCACGGTATTCCGCAATTCGAGTGCAACAGGATAACACAAAGACGTTTACTGATGCCTTGAATAGGAAACTACATAAATCAAAATTAAAAAGAATCAGAAAACACTAATACTATTTTCTTTTGCAGATAGTGAACATGATGATGATGATACTATTATTCCTCTTCTTTCCGCTCATTCAAACCCAAACCATCCAAATTCTAAACCTTTCCCAAAATCCTGGACTACTTGCCTTACAAATAGGAACATGCATAATAAAAACAGGTCACCACAAAGTGTATCACGAAATCGATCTCGATAAATACATACCGCTTATTGATAAATTCAGACAAATCGTTGAGGGACTCAGGATTTTCCCAAATCTCAAAGACCTTACAGATGTATTGAAAGATAAACTCGAAACTGCAGAAAAAATTCACAAAACATTATATCCAAATAAAAGCAATAGAAGTAAACGAGGATTAATAAATGCTTTAGGCTCAGGTATTAAGATGATAACAGGAAATCTAGATGATAATGATCTGATGCACATAAACCGTGACCTGGAGGAGCTCAGAAATGCTAATAATTACCTAGTCAGGGAAAATAATAAACAGGTACACATTAACAAACAGATTGAAACCAGGATAAATAGGCTAGTAGAGAACATTAATGAACAACAAACAAAAATTACAAAACAAATAATTGCAATGAGACAAGACCTAATCAATAATCGAAATATTAACCATAACATTACAGCTCTAGGAAACATCTTCAAAATTTCATATCAGCTAGACGTAATTATAAATCATCTTAACTCAATTTTTGAAACAATTCAATTAGCAAAAGCAAATGTAATATCTAAGAGATTTCTAGAAGCAGAAGAAATTAGATTTATCAGCAATAGATTAGAAGAACAAAACATAACCTTATTAACTACGGATCAAGCCTACGAGTATCTAGACCTGCAAGCCGTTCACCAATCATCGAAAATATACTTTATTATCTTGGTACCCCAATTCATACCTGGAAGCTTTACCATCATACTCTTGGAACCGTTACCCATCGCTGGAAAAATTTTAAAATTACCAACCCACACAGCAATAATCAGTAAGGAAACCTCCTATTTTCTCACCACCCCATGCCAAAGAATTGAAAGCGAGCTACTCTGCAACTCCAAAAATCTACAAGACGTGTCAAAAGATGACTGTTACTCTAATATACTGAGAGGACTGTCCGGAAAATGTTCATTCGTCGAATCAGCAACCGACACCGAAATAAAACCATTGACAGATAACCATATTGTGATCAAAAATGTTACCATGGTTGAATTGATAACCGATTGCAACCTGACGAATCGCAATATCTCTGGAACTTTTCTCGTACACTTCACAAATTGCTCCGTCTCTGTAAACGACAAAACCTATAGCAGCTTCGAGTTGCATACAAAACAACCCGCAATCGTTATACCGTTCGAAGGAATCAAGATAGAAGAAAAGTTTTTGGAAACCAGCGTTACAATAGAGAAACTTCACAAATTTCAAATACTCAACAGACAAAAGTTAGAGTATCTACAAACTATACATTCGACAAAATACCTAATACATACGGGCCTGTCCATATTTAGTATAATTTTAGGGTTAATATCACTCATCTGTTTGATAAAGTTCATTAGACAGAGTAAGCTATTCAACAAAGACGAACAACCACCAAAACCAAATTCGGAAAGACCAAACAGTATCGGCCCGGGACGTGCCGAACTTGAGGAAGGAGAAGTTAACGAAACGCGCTCACCATTTACTTATCTCAACTTTGTCCGGCAATAGACATAACAAATACAATAGAGTACACCAGTAGCAACGCCAGCTTACAGCATCGGATACCAGCTCAGCAGTTTACAATGTTTATAAAATATCTTTTCCAGAGAATTTAGAGACAAGTGAGGCCTCTGTAAACCTTTTCAAAATTGTAATAAATCACTTTAAGTCGAACAGTTGAACAGTACAGAGTAGTTTTTTCAAAAATCAGATCCGTCGCCGAAATAATTTAACTTATATATATATATATATATATATATATATATATATATAAATATATATATATATATATATATATATATATATATATATATATATATATATATATATATATATATATATATATATATATATATATATATATATATATATATATATATATATATATATATATATATATATATATATATATATATTCCCATTGTCATATCTTTGTGCATCGTAAATATATATATATTTTTTTTCGTTATACATGTTCTTTCTATTAGTTGAATCTATGTGTTTTTTTTCTTGCATTTAAATGTTTCTGCGATCTATTTATTCGTCTATATGTTATCTCGTGTACTTTTCCATTAATCGATAGGTTTTAATGTTTACTTTTCTTTTTTTTTTTCTTTGAGGTACCTCGCACCTCTTTTAACCCGTAGATACAGGTCGACAACCCGTCTGTCGACAATACGTCTGTCTGTGGATATAAAATTGTTATTAAAGTTGCGGCATGCGAATGCTTGTTGCAGGTTATAATGAATCTTTTCTAAACCTTTTTTTTCTAAATTTTTTCCGCAACTAGCTTCTATACCGTGTTCATTTTAATGGTGTCTTACCATCCTTGCTTCCATAGCTTCAGAAGCCGTCCTTCCATCTGGTCGGTTGTGTAGTGCTCATGCCGCAGCTTCTCTCCCCCACTACTTGAGCTGGTTCTTTCGGCACGTGTTCCTGTTTTTCCTTTCTAAAAATAAACTCAAATCTGGACTTTAGTATTTTTTCAATAATAACACTAACCCATAAAGCAACTTAGATTCTAATTTCGTTATACTGATGTTCGATAGTCACCTCGTATGTTGACAGCGTCATTCCTGGTTGTAATTCTATGGTTCCTATTCCGTGAATATCTGTCCTCGCATCTCTACTGCCGTCCTTCCTTGTTATATTTATTCTTGTATGGTGTGGAGCCACATAAATCCACTTGTTTTTCCGTTCCCCTTCAAGCCAAATTGTATGGTTTACTTTAAAGACGCGTGCCTCGTAGGTTACGGCTGATCCCTTATACATCAAATTCGCGAGACATTCGCTGATTGCTTCCAGATTTCTTTCCACGCTTTTGAAATCGCATATTCTGGAATTCTTATACTCGGTACATCTGCTGTACGTAATGGGGTCTACTACATATCCCCATCTTCTATTTGGTTCGACTACTACATATAATGTTCCTTTTTATGTGGACCAAGGTTACCAGGTTGTCCTGTAAACGTGGCATGACTAGTCCTTGAAAGGTTGCGAACTTATTTTTCTTCACTAGTGGTAACGTGAGCTTCAGGTGTAGTACGCCTTTCTCGTCTATTTCATACGAGTTCTTGGTAGCGCCAAATATCTCTAAACTTATATACCCATCTTTGGTACGAGGGAAATCCATGGTATCCGTTCCTTGTACCTGTTGTTCCATTTGAAATAGAAGTTTCTTGGGCTCTGCGAGTTCCATTATTATGTCCAATGCCCGAGCTTCACCTGCTAAAATTTTTATTATTACTGCTTGTCGCCGCTGTATTCTTCTTATGATACTCTGTATTTCTAGTCCCTTGTTTAGCAATCTTGTTTCTGTTATTAGCATTTCCTTAGTAAAAATGGTGCCATTCATATCTTTGATAATTGCTTCTTGCATCTTTTCGTTTTCCCTGTATGATTCTGCCAGTTTCTGGTCTATCTGAAGCAGTGATTGATTTACTAGGTCATAAATCGAGTCGATGACTATCGTCTGCTGGTATGTCGCTCCTTTTAATCTTTCTTCGTTCCCGCGAACCCTATTCATATCTTCGTCTAGTCTGCTTCTATCTTCAGAGTCCATTAATCCTATGGCATTTCACAGACTTCTGCGCTTTCGTCTTCCCGCATGAGTGCCTATTACTCCCCCTAGTTCCTGCATAATTTCATAGTCCCGTTGTAACAATTCCTTCAGAGAGTTGCATGAGCTCATGTTCAGTGCTTCTATTATAGTCGAGCATGAGTTCGAAAAGGTTCCTATGTCCCTTGTGATTCTAATCCTATCAGTTACCAATTCTTCTAAACTTACACTCACCCCCAAGTCATATGAGCCGCTTACTATCCATATTATTCCAAGGTCTTTTAATATTAGATTGCCCGAATTCCCATGGGTCTCCCCTCGTGTAACGGCTGCGATTGCCAGGACACTGGAATGTAAGAGAAAAGAAAACACATTCCAGATACTTTTGGTTGGCTTCGTAATATCTGTTAATAAGCGGAGGGGGTTATTCAATATTATCACTCGTCTTTTTTTCATTGATATCTCGTTGCTGACATCAGATGTCGCACACATCCGATTTGTCGTGTCACATAAAATGTCGCGTGCCTAGGGCTGTTGCACTCAAAGGTGTATTAAAGTCGTGTTTTTCCTGTTCCCCTTCGCGATGGTTTCATTTGTTTTTGTCGAGCGCCCATCGCTCTGGCGCATGCAACGCTTGCTTGGTTTTGCTGTGCGCGGCAGAAAGTTGGACTGTTTAATGTTTAGAGCTTACTATGCCGCGTAGTTTTGTTTCTCGAGTGAGTCTGTTGTTGAAAAGAAAGAATTCAAGTCCATATCCGTCTAGCCTGATATTGACCTTGGCGCTAAATTTGTTATACTTGATAGCGATTAAATTTATGATACTTCAATGATTAACCAAAAACTGTTCCAATATAGATTCCAATTAGTAACTTAATCCGTGTACTTCTTCAATCTGTTGTTATGAATCTTTTCTAATCTGTTTCCGTTTTTGATAGTTGTCGTTTGTTCGCTAGGGAGAGCAACTACTTCATAGGGTCCTCTCCATAGCGACTGTAACTTCTGTCCTGCTCCTGTGGGGTTGGCTTTAACTAGTACCAAGTCTCCCCACATTGGTTGCCATTCATTGGAGCTTCTATCGTACAACTCCTTCCGTTTTTCTTTAGATTTTACTAGATTTTCTCGTGCTTGAGTATGTAATCGCTTGAATGTCGATCGCATTTCGTTCACGTAGTCTTCATAGTATAAACCATCATTGTCATATTTGTAAATTGAATTCGGAATATTTGCCCGTTTTCCATATAATAACTCAAACGGCGTGTAGCCAGTAGATGAGTTTATGGTCGTGTTATATTCGAACGTGAAGAATGGTAACAACTGATCCCATGTTGTTGGGTCGCTACCCACGTATTGTCTAAGATAAGTTTTCAATTCCCTATTTGATCTCTCTACGAGGTTTGCTTGTGGGTGGTAGGTACTTGTAGTAATCTTCTTAATTTTTAAAATTTTACATACATTCTTCATTAGAGAACTTACGAAATTTGTTCCATTGTCGGTTACCAGTTCGGTGTCCCAAATTTACATATATAATGGTCTACGAATGTTTGAGCAACCGTGGAGCTCTCTTGATTTTCCATGTGTGCTACGATTAAATATCTGGTCAGATCGTCTTGCATAACAAGACCATATCTGTTACCCCAGTCTGATTCTGGGAGTACTACTATGTCCATATATAATTTCTCGAATGGTTCAGAAGATGTTGTAGTTATCTTCATCGGAATTTTGTTTGCCATGCCAACCTTATTTTTCTGGCACGAGTCGCATTGTTTAACATAATTCTCGATGTCTTGGCGCATATTTTTCCATTGGAACAGCGGGCTCATTCGCATCCGCATACGTTTGCTACCTACATGTCCGCCTAAGGGAGAATCGTGGAATTCTTTCAATACTGTCTCGCGATCCTTTTCTGCTACAAGAATTCGATCCTTCTCTGGGGCGTATAATGTGGATATCTTGCCAAATTTCTTGGCAATAAACCTTAGTGCCGTCGACTCAGGAGCCCTTTTCAAGTTCCTGAATGAAATGATTTGAATGGTTTCCGCATTTCTTACGTATTCGGGGCAGTTTGTAAAGGCATCCATTAGCCCTCCCAAAAGTACGTGTGTCTGTTAATGATTTCTTGGAACCGTTCAAAATCAACCCCCATAGCTTCCTATTCGGGATTTTAAAGATCCTTCCGTTCAAGTGGTCCTTTAGACCATGAGGTAATTCTACGATTTCCTCCAATTCCTTGTATGCTGATCTGCTGTTTACTATTACGAATGTAGCATCAGCGTTGTTTTCGTCGATTTTCTTTTGCGAAATTTTTAATCGATTGAATTCAATGTCGTTCTCCCTGGTACATATATCGTACTCCTCGAGGTACGAGAATTCCCCCAAATCTTCCTTCTCATCGCATCCAAAATCGATGTTTTCCAACCCGTCCATGTGTGGGTTCCATTCAGTTTTCTGTTTATTTTCAAATAACGCGAATCGCCCGGATTCATCCATAATTTGCTTGGGGGTCACTTTACTCTCTGCATCTTTCTGCTTCGCAAGATCTTCTTCTGCTTACTGGTGTTGGCGCTTTTGTTGCCTCGTTACTACTGATATGGTGTGTGGGGTCTCATCCTGTTCGGGCAATCTCGATAAAAAGTCTGCCACGACATTGTCCTTGCCTTGTTTGTAGCGAATGTCTATTTCCAATCCTTGTAATTTTAATCGTAACCGTGTTAGCGTTGGCGAAGTTTCCTTCAAGTGCCATATTGAAATTAACGGTCTGTGGTCTGTGTAGACGATGAATTTTTTATTATAAATGAAGTGTTTGAACTTGTTTACCGCCCAAACAATGGCCAACAATTCCTTCTCAATCGTATGGTACCTTCTTTCAGTACCTACTAGGCCTCTACTGGCATTTGATATTGACCTATCGATAGATTTTTCGTTAGATAGTACAGCTCCAATGGCGTACTCGCTAGCATCTGTTGTGATCACGAACGTATCTTTGTAGTTCGGTCTAACCAACAGTGTGTCGGATGTCAGAAAAATTTTTAATTCCTCGAATGCTTTCTGGCATTCGTCTGTCCAAACAAATTTTACATTTTTCCGCAAGAGGTCGTTCAAAGGTTTACGTTTCTCTGCTAGTTGCGGTATGAATTTTCCATAGAAGTTTACCGTTCCTAAAAATGAGCGGACGCCTCTGACCGTTCTAGGTGCTGACATTTCTTTGATAGCCATTATATTGTCCTCCATAGGACGTACTTCATTCTGATCTATCACATGCCCTAGGTATTTTATTTCATCTTTCAATATCTGGCATTTGCCCGGCTCAACTTTCAAATTATGTTGACGCAAAGCCTTCAGCACCTTACTTAAGTTGTTATTGTATTCCTCCACGGTAGTGGCAAAAACAATTATATCATTTAAGTATACGATTGCTTTGACGTCTTTTATTTCGTATAGAACAGTATTCATTAATCTTTGGAAAGTAGATGGACTATTTCTTAACCCCATAGGCATCCTCGTAAACTCAAAATGCCCTTTTGGAGTGGAAAAGGCTGTCTTTACGGCATCCTTTGGGTCGATCGGTACTTGATAAAATCCCGATTTTAAATCCAAAGTTGAAAAATATTTACTGTTCCCTAGGTTGTCTAAGATTTCATCGATCAAGGGGATCGGGTATACAAAGGGTTTTGTCACCAAGTTCAATGCTCTGAAGTCTACTACAATTCGATACTTCTTGTTACCATATTCATCGTCCTTCTTTGGTACGCATAATACTGGAGCATTCCATGGGCTCTTGCTAGGCCTTATGATGCCTTGCCTACGCATTTCTTCGATTTCTTCGTTAATGTGCTTCTTGGTTGCCTCGGGGAATCTATATTGTCTTTTATTTATGGGTATGTTCGAGGTTGTCTCTATCTCATGTACCGCCGCATCGGTAATAGTTAACTTGTCCCCCTTCAGATAAAACACATCACTGTAAGATGCCATGATTCTTTCAATATTTTAGTAATTCTCTCTTCTTAAGTGGCTTAGGTTGAGCACTTGCAGTACGCTGTTCGTTCTATCTTGTCCGAATTTTTGGTCGCATCTTTTGTTCTCTGTCAGGCTTATATCTTGATTCGTATCTAAATCATTGAATTGCTTTTAGAAAAGTATCCATCATTCTCCTCTCTTATTCCGTCGCGTATTTTCGCATCGCATGTAGTATATTTATTCTTCTTAAAAGGGGTATCTACCAATGTACAGTCATAATCTAAGTGCTCGTTACTGCCATTAGTGTATTGGTGATGCTTCGTGTTCCTATTCTTATCTTGTATTATATCTACATTCGCTATGATTACTTCTGTCTGGCAACTTATGTCTCTTTTCGTTGTGTTCTCGGGCGAATTTCTTTCTTTGGCCGCGCATCTGTTTTCGATCCTTTGATTGTATTGCTTTTTATTATCCATTGCTTTTTATTATCCATTCCTAGGATTCCTGCGAATTCCAAGTTCTCTATAACATCGAATTTCACTTTGAATATCATGTTACCTATTAAGAAATCCGCATACGTTGTCCCCAAGCTTTTCGCGCAATGTTCACTACACCTTTGTAGTGGATCTTTTCCCTTGTTTTTATTGTTGATGAACCAATTTCTTCTGCGCATCTCTTACTTATTAAATTCGAGTTTGCACCTGTATCGATAAGATAGTTGTTTCGTATATTTGGTCTGGTAGTTGTCCTTAGTTCAATTTCGTATGCATTGAACCAATTTCTTGTTATTACGTGGGTTATTGTATTTTGGTTCGTATTTTTTTGGTGTGTTATGTTGTTGAACACTTTTTCCAGCTGTTGATTCAAATTTTCCATTTGGTTCTGTAATACTCTGAACGCGTTTTGTGACTTAAAGTTTTCATTTCTAGTATCTTTAAGGTCTCTCGATGCCTGGGGGGCCAGGTTATCTATCAACTCTGGCACCCCAATATTTAGTTTTTTCGATAATTGTACGTTTGGCTATAGTATTGCCTGTCATCTTGCATCCTGCCCCAGTTTCTACTTGGTCTTTGATCATAGCTTCCGCCGTTACCGTTTCGTGCTGGAAATTGTTCTCCATGTGTTACTGTTCTGTTGTCTTCTCTCCCGCCTCTATTTCGCCATGGTCTGTTTTCCATCTGCACATTTGTCCTGTGCCCTTGAGGCTGATTCCTTCCGCTACTCCAATGGTTCTGGCTTCCATGGTCTCTTCTATCGTCGTGATTGTTGTAGTTTGCCACCGTGCGTCTAGTTTCTCCGTATGGTGTTGAGTTGCCAGGCGGTCTTTGGTTATACCCCTGTCTGCTATCGGGATGGTTATTATAATTTCCGGAATTCCCCCAGTCTTGTCTTGCCGGGTATTGGTAGTCTTGGTTACTGCTCATTCCTCGAGTGCGTGGGCGTTGGTCTACGAATCCAGATCTATCTCGGTTGATTTGTCTATCATTTTTGCTCGCCGATACACGGCATGCTCGAAGTCGCTGCTCGATTTCTTCCAAATGATCACATTCCGCGTGTTCGTCCTGCAAGAACTGTATCAACTTTCTGAATGTCACGCCTTTTTGATTTCTCGCTGCCTGTTTTAGGCTTGTATTTCTTAGCCCCCCGATGAAGTAGATTTTTAGGCTTCTTTCAGCGAAGGAGGTCTCTTCGCGTTGGTCTCGTTGCATCTTTTCGATGCATTCATAAATTTGTAAAGCTCTATCGGCGTACTTGATAAATGATTCAGTCGATTTCTGTTCCAAAGTTTCTATTTTTTGTGAGATGTCTTCGACTGTGACTCTTTTGCTGAATTGTCTCTTTAAATTTTCTAGCATTTCTTCACACGTATCCGCTCGTATTCTGTTAATGAAGCCTGCTGCCTTACCTTTCAGTTTCATTAGTATTATATTCAGCAGCGGTTTCTCACTTTGCCCAGCCGGGATTTCATCTGCAAAGTATCTTATTTGTACCAGAAATGGTTCCAGCTCATCTATTGATCCGTGGTATTCTGGTATGCATTGTATCGCTTCTTGCATGGGGAAGCGATATGCTGCGTTTTCCCTTGCCATCGTAGTTCCGGTTTTCCTACTTGAGTTTTTATCTTCTGCGATTTGGTCCTGGTGCGAATTTCCGCTAAGGTTCTTGGCCTCACGAGATAGATATTTCCTTCGTTGTTGTGCGACGACAACGCCGCTTGCTGTCGCGCTAACGCCCTCACCTTCTGAGAGGCTCCTTTGATGCCAAGGTATTATTATTGATTCGTTTAATATCCGGATCGCTGCCTCGTATTTGGCTCTTACTACGTTGTATACGTCAGTTAGTCGGTTCCATTCTTCGGTCGTAACTCGATATTCGTATTTCTCGACCTGTTCTACGAAGTGGTCGAAGGCTTCCTTTAGAGACTGTTTCTTCGTTAACACGCCTTGAAAGGACCTAGGCCGTGTCTTATTTTTATACAAATTATCGTGTTCCTTCAAGATATAATCTTTCAGGTCTTCGATTGCGGACATCAAAGAACGAGCAGACTTTCTGGAGTGAATCCGTTTCTCGGATACAACTCCAGTCACCTGCTAGTGAAGACTCGGCAGTATGTGGTATAGTAACGATATACCCTTAGCAAACTGTATGTTTTCGCCGATGCACATAAAAGCGCGTCGCGATTCACTTTAAATTTACGCGCGAAAGAACGTAAAAATACGTCTTATCATTGATTTCCCAGCAACTTTTAGATGAACTTTACTTCGAGACAGACGCGCATTTTTGTCCTATGTTTCAGTACAGGTAATGTTCTGGTGCTACAAAAGAGTACGCGTCTTGCTGTTGTTTATGTCATTTGGTGCTAGGCGCATTCCGTTACATGGAAAGATCTATTTAATAATTAATAATGATTCATTTAATACGATAGTACCTGCGAATTAATTGTTTGGTATAGGGCACTTTAACTACGCTGTCGTTTGTTTCATTTTTGTTGCCCGCACCCAGGTGTTAGCATATACTTCGGCCGTGACTCATATTTTCACGGTCAATGCCGTTTGTACTCGTGCCGCTAGTCGGTTGGTGTAGTATATCAAGTGTCCTACAAACATGGCTGCCGCTAACTAGAGACACGCCCATAAGTGTCAGCATTGGTTATTTATTTATTATTGTTATTATTATTATTTTTCTTGCCGTGCGGCTCTCAGCGCGTTCTCTAAGAGAGACATGACTCATGGTTTAATTTATCGCGTATGCTACCTTATTACTTGGGGTCTCTGCATACTTTATGCGAATGTTTCCAGTTGCACCAAAGATACCGATTGCAATAAGTTTGTTTATCGATTGGCAGCAAAGACTCCCTATTGAAACAAATATTCGGCAAACTTTTAAAAGTCGGTTCTTTATAGAACCATCGAAAATTTATTCTAACGGGCTATCAGAAATTTTACTTCTCAACGTAAAAAAAAAACAAACTGTGTGATGTAAATAACTCGTCCTTTAGTATCGATGCACAGTGTGAAGTTGGTGTGTCAGTTGTATTTACGTCGTCCAGTTATGTTCCTGACATTTTACAGTTATGCTATTATTAAATTATGTTTCATTTTTTTTTCTTTTGTGAATTTATAGTACCACATTCGGCAACGGCCCGATCAGGCGTGGTTGCCCCAATTCACTGTTGAATGTAGATGTCAAACAAAACGCACTGAATGTGCATGGATTACTTACTCGACCAACATGATGAACATCCCCCTTCTGCCGATCATCTCCGACTTCTGGTAGACACTTGGATTTGCGTTGCGATGATGACTTCCTTTGCCGCTGTCACCACTTGCAAGCTCCCGGCCGAGCGGTGGCGGGAGAAGAATAACGAAGAGGATGTTTCTTTCAGTTCTATACAAAGTCACACTCTCCAATTCGGTTTCTCTTTTATGTCATTGTATTGATTCATCCATGTGCTTGAGTTTAATATCACGAAATTCACATTTTATGAGTTTCAATTTTTTCTGTACTTTTCACTTAACAGCTATTTATTCTCAATAGTGCAGGATTAGGCTGTTTTAGGAGTTCTTTCCCACAATCTAACAAAAAGTCACTAACGATTGTTAATTAGGCTAACACTTCACGCAGTCTCACTAAGCTCGGCATATCATTAGGTGTATGCACATATGAACGTATGTCCTACTACAGTAAGAAAAACAAACACGTTTACACCATTCCACACCGACTCTGCATTAGAACTGGAACCTTTTACCTTTCACCGTAAATTCTGTGCAATTATGGTACAACCATAGTATGTTGAGCTATTTCTTTAATTTGACTCATAGTTCTATTGCATACTCCACAAGTTTGTAAATCTATTCACAACACTTCATGGTGATCTCGTCGAATATATGTCTTAACATTTACTTGTTTACATTAATAAAAGAAGTTATTCTTCAACACATACTTTTGTTGTTGTATATTATCAACACTACCCTGACACGAGCAATGGTTGTGTCTAACTATTTTTTTCGCATGTGAATATCAAACACTGCACATGAAACTGTTAAATCTTCACTCATTACAGCAATCTTTCACTCAATTCTTTAGATGCCTTCAGAAATCTATTATATCCCATTATAAACAATATTTCTTACTTGATTTTGAGGTCACTTGATTCTTTAGTGCCAATAGGGCGAAATTGAACCGTAATACAAAATTGTAATGCGAACCATTTGTGTAATTTCGACGAACTACCTCAAGCCTCACAATGCACACATATCCCTATGCATACTGCATCTGAACTGGGCCTAACTTTTCCCTACTAGGGGTTTTTAAGCTCCTAACATTTCACTAACTGTTCGGCCTAAACCCGAGACCATCGTGAACGTTACCGCGGTTGTCCGTGAAATTTCTCTGCTTACGCAGGGCACCTCAGTGTCGCGCAAACAAAAACATCTCAGCAACCCCGAGCGCATTCCAAGAGCGTGTAAACAAAAACTGCTCGCCAATGCAAACTAGCAATGCAGCAAATTCGCTAAGGGCGCTGCATGCCCCCTTACTTACTGAGCTTGATGTTACCTGAAGGGTAAACATCAAGTCGGATGCGTTGGTTTATAACATTAAAGTTTGTAGCTGGGTCACAAATTTCCGTATTTACAATTGCCAATTGGTTTATTTTTCGTTGTTGGCTATACGTTAGTTAGATTTCCTAACCTTTCGATGGTCCGCGTGTGTGTGTGTTCTCCTCTGACGCCATCCTGCTCCATGGTATGCTTCTATTGTTGCTTTATCTGTGGGAGTGATCGAACGGTTGCTAGTCTCGGACTCTGGGTTCCGTGTCGTTCTCGTTCCTAATAGCTCGTTGTTTAGGTACTTGTTTCGTTGGGCATAGTTGAAAATTGATGATTGACTCCTTTGCGATTTGTACCTTATTGAGATTACTGCCAGTAGTAATAATAGTTCCGTAAAAACATGTGTGATGAAGCTTTTTCGTTGATTAGTCAGGTATTGGTATTCTGTATTGTTGCTTCTCATCATGGCTTCTCGTTGGGTACAATGTGTTGCGGCTCCTAGCAGCTTTTATGCATTTCATTTGATTTCGTGGTTATTTTCTTCGTAGTGTATTCTATTTTTTTTAAACAACAAATTGTTTAAATTTTCACTTATTAATAAACTTTTATTTTCCAATAATTGTTTATGGTATTCAGCTGAGCTTTGACGATGCTCACTGAATAAATTATAGGGTAGCAGTTTGTAACGTGGTTGCATACCCGCGCAAGTCATCTTTAAGTGTGTTGACTGCATTTACTTCCTTCTTGTTTTGTTATCATTTGTACTTGTTGATGTAGCAATTTGTAGCGTTCCCACCGCTGTCACCACTTGCAAGCTCCCGGCCGAGCGGTGGTGGGAGAAGAATAACGAAGAGGATGTTTCTTTCAGTTCTATACGTAGTAACACTCTCCAATTCGGTTTCTCTTTTATGTCATTGTATTGATTCATCCATGTACTTGAGTATAATATCACGAAATTCACCTTTTCTGAGTTTCAATTTTTTTGTGCTTTTCACTTGACAGCTACTTATTCTCAATAGTGAAGGATTAGGCTGTTTTAGGAGTTCTTTCCCACAATCTAACAAAAAGTCACTAACGATTGTTAATTAGGCTAACACTTCACGCAGTCTCACTAAGCTCGGCATATCATTAGGTGTATGCACATATGAACGTATGTCCTACTAAAGTAAGAAAAACAAACACGTTTACCCCATTCCACACCGACTCTGCATTAGAACTGGAACCTTTTACCTTTCACCGTAAATTCTGTGCAATTATGGTACAACCATAGTATGTTGAGCTATTTCTTTAATTTGACTCATAGTTCTATTGCATACTCCACGAGTTTGTAAATCTATTCACAACACTTCATGGTGATCTCGTCGAATGTATGTCTTAACATTTACTTGTTTACATTAAAGAAAAGAAGTTATTCTTCAACACATACTTTTGTTGTCGTATATTATCAACACTACCCTGACACGAGCAATGGTTGTGTCTAACTTTTTTTTTTTCGCATGTGAATATCAAACACTGCACATGAAACTGTTAAATCTTCACTCATTACAGCAATCTTTCACTCAATTCTTTAGATGCCTTCAGAAATCTATTATATCCCATTATAAACAATATTTCTTACTTGATTTTGAGGTCACTTGATTCTTTAGTGCCAATAGGGCGAAATTGAACCGTAATACAAAATTATAATGCGAACCATTTGTGTATTTTCGACGAACTACCTCAAGCCTCACAATGCACACATATCCCTATGCATACTGTATCTGAACTGGGCCTAACTTTTTCTTACTAGGGGTTTTTAAGCTCCTAACATTTTACTAACTGTTCGGCCTAAACCCGAGACCATCGTGAACGTTACCGCGGTTGTCCGTGAAATTTCTCTGCTTACGCAGGGCACCTCAGTGTCGCGCAAAAAAAAAAACATCTCAGCAACCCCGAGCGCATTCCAAGAGCGTGTAAACAAAAACTGCTGCGCCAATGCAAACTAGCAATGCAGCAAATTCGCTAAGGGCGCTGCAAATGTCAATGCGTGATTTAACCAAAAAAGCAGGAACGAGTGTCCGAATGATCCAGCGTATCAAGGCGAAATCACCTGAAGACCTACAAGAAGCAGAAAATCTCGAAATAAAGTATAGAACAGAAGAAGCGAGCAGCAACCCAGCAAAGCAGCAACCCGAAAATTGTATTCGCGTCTCTTGCAGTGTCCGGATGCATGCGTTTTGATGGACGATGAGACTTACGTAAATGAGGACTCAAAAACCCTTCCAGGTCCACAATACTTTACTGTCGTCGGTGGACAGGATGTGAGCGATGTGGACAGGTCAATTCAAGTGGAGAAATTCGGTCGAAAGGTACTGGTATGGCAAGCAATATGTTCCTGTGGTTTGAAGTCAACTGAACTATAAATGCAGAAATCGATCTGAGGGTCTCCAGAAGAGATTGCTGCCTTTATATAAGAAGCATAGTACACCTCCCCTGTTTTGGCCGGATTTAGCGTCGGCTCACTATGCCACAACCACTCTCAATTGGCTTGCGGAAAAGGGTATAAATTTCGTTGAGAAAAATATCAATCCACCAAATTGCTCTCAGCTTCGACCCATCGAACGTTACTGGGCAATCGTGAAGAGGGTCTTCAAGAAGACTGGTAAGGCAGCTGGGAACATGCAGGAATTCAAAAAAAATTGGGCTCAAACGTCCAAAAAGTGCGATGCAACACTTGTCCGCAACTTGATGAAGAGCGTTCGATCGAAAGTTCGAAAATTTGAAAAGGAATAACTTAAATTTCATCCGGTTTTCATTATGCTCAAGTTTAACCTCGTACAATAAAGGACCAATTTTTAGTTTGAATAAAATATAGTTTTTTATCATAATTTGAAAGAAAAATTTGTGGATATTTTCGATACACTCCTTACGGTTTTACCCAGTCGCGCAAGGAGCAACATTCTGAACAGTTGAAATATAAACTCCCCCTAAATTAATCTAAAAAATTTTCCTTTATACCTAAACTCTGCTAACCCTATAAAACAGTATGTATTACATTGTTCAACAACTTTCTATTTTTACTAACCCTTAAATGGAAAAGGTTCGTATGAAATCGTAAATAAGCGCATTGCATTCGTTCTGAATTATTTACATTGCACATTCACGGGTTAATTACTTGATTTGTACCACCTCTTGTATTCGGTATGGGTGTTTTTGTTTATATTGATATATACATTTTGTATTGATATATACTCAATCGCGGCGCTTGGTTCAATCGCGAATTTTCTTGTTTCGATGTTTTCTTTGGCATATGGTAATGCTCACAGTGGTTGATGAAATAAGTTGACATAGGCTATTGTAAGTAGCGTGGAAATCATACTTCTACCATATTTGTGCCGTGTGATATATAGCGGTCTATAATTTTTGGAAGATACTAAGATATTGATAAGAATTGATATTTAAACTATCTTGAAATAAAATTAAGGACGATGCATGTCCCCTTACTTACTGAGCTTGATGATACTTTGAGGAGTTATAATCGATTGATTGCGAGGGTAATAAATAAAATGGGTATGTTTTTGGAATTTTATTTCTAATCTCTGAGGTTGCTATTGCATTTTTTCGTTTTCCGTGTTCTTCATTGTTTTCAAATGAGTTCGTTATATCCTAATGTATACACTAATTAGTTTTTTTTAACATTAAGATGGTAATAGCGTGTGCCCCTGCTTTCTTTACGAATTCTGTTCCCTTCCATGAGTTGCTTCCATCTTCCATTAGTATCTGAGTATGTTCGTGTGGTTGCAAGTATTCCGGCTCCCGTTTCCTATCACTTGCGCTTCCATTTGATCTGAGTTCAGCATTCAGGTTGTTTCATACCGTAAGTTTTAGTAATACTTGTTGTCTTCCTTGCTCGAGTATAATCGAAACAGTATTTGAAGTTTCTTCAAATGGTATGTATGTATGTATGTATGTATGTGTGAAGCCACCAACAGTTCAAAGCATTCCAGTCATTCACTTGTAAGATACCCTAATGCACTCTCTGCCCTCCACGTTGTCGATATAATTGAGCATAATACAATATAATATAATATGATATAATACAACATAATGAAATATAATACAACATAATCAAACATAATATAATATAATACAATACAATATAATAAAATATAATATATGTTTCGAATAAAACCAAATAAAACTGTTTCTGTAGAAGCTGTTATGTTTGTATTCAGCAGCTCAAACTGAAAAAAATTGTTATGTTTAATTAGGGTTTTTGATTTATAAGTCACTTGAATTAAAATTAGTGGTTTTACCCTAGGAAAGAAGAGTTTCTCACCGTTGCCTTCAGTCTATCTTATTTTTGCTTTCCTGCTTCAATTATAGTTTGTTACATTTCAAAACTATTATCGGTGAATAGACTACTTACAATATTTACTAAAAACAGATCATCAGCAGGTTGTTTCTCGGGTTTCGGTAAAGCATACAAATATCCAGTCTGGCGCAACTCACACGGTAAATATTCTACTTTCTTTTCTTATGCTTTCTTCCTATCCTATTTTTATTCTATATCTCTTTTCCATTCAGGTGTAGCTGCAGGTAAGTTGAGAAGCAAATGTAAGTACAACGTATTTCCACTAATATTTATTTCATTTTTACTTACAGATATCAACTTAGCGATCTGTTTATCAATACTTCAAATTAAATCAAATAATAATTCAACCTACTAAACTTTTCTACCGTCACGTAATAATATAATTGACACAGGTACGCTTTACTGTTTATTCTTGTTTTAAAATTTTCTACCTATCAACGTAGCATAAATGTCAGTCGGGGTACGTTTAGCGCATCAACTTTGTTCCCCCAATGCTGCGTTTAGCGATTCTATCGCCTGTGTTGCCAGCGGTGCTAACACCTCAGCCCGTAACATCCGATGATTCTTCGGGACTTCCGGATTTACAACTCTTAATTTCTAATACCGCCAATTTCGCCACTGAACGCCTATGGATTCCTGCTGCAGTTCTAACTCTTGTTTCCAGTGGCGTCTCGTCCTCATGTGCACCTCGTGCACTGCACAACCGGTCGAATTGAAGGAATGAACTGCGTTCCCAACCCCATCCAAATTCAAATATTTTTTTTTTTGAATCTTCATTTATTCGATAAAGGCAGGTTGGATCGCACCGAAATTGCGTGTATTTACACGCATCTCATATACATCAGACACAAAATTTCAAGTATCTGAGGCCGCTGTGTCAGTGTCTTTTCCGTGCACATGAGTTACTGCACAGATTCAAGAAGAGAGAATTACATCCCATCCGAAAGTATATCGTTCTCATTGTATTGAAAAACACAAGCGAATCTTCATTACTCAATTTTGTCGTGAATACGACTTACTTTACTATGGGGCGCCTTTTCAAAATTTACCCTCTGAGAGAGTGATAAGTTTTTGATCGTGAATATCTCCTGTTGTATCTAATGAATCAACATAATTCTTGCGACATGCCATCGGAAATATGATCACAATTTTATGATAAAATTTTCAGTTGTGTGACATAATCTCAAATAGTTCAAAATTAAACTTTTCTGAAATGTTTGGTATAAACGAGTATCAAAGAGAATAATTCATAAGGCGCGTTTGCCTTTCTCATATTTTGAAAGCTTATAGCTCAGTGATCTGTGGAAGGATTTATATAATCTAACTACCAACAGAATCGAAAATTTTCAACTTGAACGTGTATTGCAACAACATTGAAGTTTTTCAATAGTACACTATTGAAAAACCTGTTTGATTACACCCATGACAGCACCAACCAATCAGAACGCGAGATGTCTGCTATTACTGGCTGCTGCTCTACTAACTCTCTCTTTTATATCGTCTCACTGCTTCCCGTTCTGCGATATTTTAACAAAGGGGACGTCCGTACCCCGCTGCCAGTAGCAGGTATAAAATGAAATGTGATGTGAGAAATTGCGTCATTTAAGTTAAAGCAGCTACTCTGAACGTACGAAAAACCGTCAGCACGATGGCACCGAAAACCGGTAGAAAGGCAGATTTGTACAGTCACTAACATATTCAATTACGAACGGCAATGCGAAAGCGAAAGTGATGATGATGAAAACATCTTTATACTAGTATGGGGTCGTGTGAAAATATGCCATGCGAAACAGGGTTGCCTGTATATATGGTTAATCTGAAATTTATTTATACATACATATATGTACAGATTAATCTGTATTATTTTTATTATTATTATTATTATCATTATTATTACTATCATTATTATTTTTAAAATGACTTGCATACCGAAGATCGTCGATACATTTCAAACCAGGCCATTGCAATTGTCTCGTACTGAAATTTCGAGAAGAATCAGGTATCTTCGAACTTCATAGCTTCAATAAAAATAAACTACAAATTTGTTCTACCTAGCCTCCTATATTGGCAAATTAAAAAGGAATTGTTTCAAGTTTGGAATATATAGTTGTAGAATAGTAGCTGTTTAATGTAACTAATCTGTACTTTAATGTAGATGCATCGCTTCAAACTCTATTAGTGAAAAAGGGGAAAGCTTGCACAATTCATACAATCAATCAACTAACTGATATTCGGAAAAGTGATGGGAGCGTGCCAGTTTTTTCGTATTCACGACATCCAGTTATGTCTCTGATATTACCCACCCACCTTTTTTTAGTTTTCATTTACAACAAACTGTTATATCTGCTATCATATTACATAAGCAATGCAGTCAATTTTGTCACGAGACGTCACTAATAGTTTCTCGGACTCGACCATCGGATCCTTGTATCACTTCTTCGACCATTCCTGTAGTCCATTACTTTCTCTCTTTGCCGTCTACAATAAACACGTGGTCTCCAACTTTCAGTAGTCGTCTTTGATCGTACCACTTGGTACGCCGAATAATCGTCAGTAGGTACTCTTTTCTCCAACGCTCCCACATCCGGTCCGATAGATACTGTGACCGCTTGTTTACATCTCGAAGGGCTTCCGCTCGGTTCACACCGCAATCAACATTAAGATCTGCATCTTTCACCTTTCCGCGTAGAAAATGGTTCGGTGTCAGAGATTCTATCTCGGCAGACTCTTGAGGAACATAATTAAGATGCCACAGATGCTTAATTATTATTTTCCCGTGTACTTGCTTCACTTTCACCAGCGGAATTAACAGGTCTGGCCCTTTAACAGCTGCAGGTTGAGAGACATTCCCTGCACCGAAGCTGCATCGTCCCATACTAGACGAATCTTGCCTGGTTTTCGGGGATTTATCACCGCGTTTAACGGTAAGTATCGCACTTTCTGCGGTTTGGAATTCCGCAACTCTTCTGCCGTTGTAACATGTACATATAACTTTTCTGCTGGTACTCGTCGATCTGTCGACACACGCTCTCGTACAGATCTGGATTCTTCATCATTTTGTTCTCCAGCTGCTTCATCCTCCGTAAAGCCACCGGAAAATTATCCGGAAATTGTGTATCATCATTCTTCCACAGCAGTCCGATCTCGAAACGGTCACCCACTCCTTTAGTGGTCCGCTCCATTATCTGCCTTTCTCGGTAGTCGTCTGTTGACTCTTGCGATACCACTACAACTGACTCCCCAAAAGCATAATGGCTTTTAAGCAGATCGTGCAGATCCTCATTGCTAATTTCGTGATGATGATCTACTTATTCTCCGTCACCTGCTGCGTTCGACAGTCCATCCGAGTTGACACTTCACCGCTATTGGTTCCGAAACAGATCCGATTTTTGTTTAAGTCGGCGCAAACGATTGAACGTTGTTAAGTCCGATAAGCATTCACGGCTGCCCGTCGTACGAGGCGATCGGTAACCCTAGCATATGCTTCAACTGTTGCGGTCCATCCAGTCTCTGATGTGGCAACTTTCGAACCGAGTGTAATAGTCTTTCTCTATACCTCCAACTGCCGACGCCCACACATTCATACGACGAGATTGATGGTAAATTTCTCCGACACACCTACTAAACCCAAACGATCTGTCCTTTTTTTTCTCGACGAGTGTAACGGTGGCTCCTTCTTCCAAGAATTCCGAAACCGTAATGGAACGCCCCCCTTAATGCAACTGAACTGGAATCATTCGAAACATGACTGTTGTTTGGTTTCGGATATGAGCCTTTGTGCCGACGATGTGATTTACCAGATGCATCGACGGATTGTGTTGCTCTCTTCATTCACCTACGTTGCACTGAACTTTAAAACTACATCGCCCGCTATGATCATTAAGACATATGGTACACAGCTTATAATGTTTTACTACTTTTATTCGGTCCACGTAACGTGGCCTTTGAAACTTCGGACAGTGCCGGACGCGATGATCTACCCGCTGACAAACCTGGTATGGCCGAAATTTACTGACTAACTGTTGCATCGTCATCCGTACGCCTTCGCAGTGATTGTACACAGCGCCGTTTCCTCTCGCATGTTTTCTCGCTGATTGACCACCACTGAACAACTTCGTCGAGGATTTATACTCTAGAATCACATTCGCTTCGCATGCAACCACAACTATCTCCGCCAAAAAATCTGTAAAAGTACTTAAAGTGACGTCCCCAGTATATCGCTTGACACGAATTCTCTGTCGTTTTTCGCCATCCGGAAGTTTATCGACAAGTTCTTGAATTAGCAGCGGATTAATGAGATGTTGCTTAAGATCGGCTGCCTCCAGGTTTTCGCATAACTGTTCTGTTGCATTTCCGAACGGAATAAAACTCGCCAATTTATCGGCTCTTGGTGGCTCCAGCTTGTGAACCTTTTCTAAGTAACACTTGAGTAACTGTTCCGGACGACCGTAAAGCTGCTTAAGTGAGGCGATGAGCCTCTGAACTGATTGCGGTAGAATTAGTTGCCCTCGTACCCATTCTACAGCTGGGCCTTTTAGACTCTCCTGCAACAGCACAAGATTCTCGACGTCGACATACCCGCAGGCTTCATTTGATGCTTCTTGGAACGTACCAAAAAACAGTGGCCACTCTTCCGGCTTACCACTGAATGTAGAGTCTTTTTGTGATTCCGTTTTGTGCCGCCATTTGCACCTTCGTTGGCCCAGTTCGCAGATGTCCCAGCCCTAGGCTTTCGTCGCTTACTCGCTCAGATTGCTTCGAACCACTTCCCTTCGAACAAATTCCAATTGAATGGATCCCGATCGAACTTTATTTTTTTTGTCCCCATCCAAATCCTCTTCACTCTCTGAGGCTAAACTATTTGGGTTGTCCGGAATCATATCATCCAATAGTTGTGTGATGCTCTTTTATTGAGGTTTTGAACACTTAGTTTGCGCGATTGATTTTGCTGTTCTCTGAAGTCGATACCTTAAGTACCCTGTTTTGGAACTTTCTTCGAATTGCCCTTTTTTATGCTCAAGCTTCAAGCTATTTATCAAGACCAGCCATCGCCTGTTCAAACGAATTTTAATTGGCTTTCATTCGTTGTATTTGCTCCTTTTTTCTCCGGAATGCTTCCGCTCGAACAGCGCACCTTTCTTCTTCTTCTTCCTTTGCGCGCATCTTCTCCTTCAACAATATTCGATTTTTCGAAAACTCACGTTCCATTTGAATCTCTTCCTACTTCAACAGCATTTCTTCTAGTTCATGCTGAAGTTTCTGCTTTTCTTGCAGGGCTTTCCGTCTCAGTTCCAGAGAGGAAGCACTGGGTTTCGCGGAAGCATCCGACGATTCCGATGTTATCTTTGAGCGGGACTTTTTGCTCTTTAAATATTCTTGCGCACGTACCTGTCACGTTCATCCGTACAATACCACCTTTTTTTCCTTTTCACCGCTTCAGTCACTCCGACGCATCGATAGTGGAATCAACAATTGCAATTGTCGCAGAATACCATCTCTTCGTTTTCGATGGAAATTTGGCCGCACTATGCACACGGAAATTGCGTTAGATCCAGTTCATTTCCGGCGTTGGTGATTTCGACGGGGTCCGACACCTCACTAATTTTTGAGATTGTTTCGAAGGAAACCAAATAAAACCTTACTGCAAAAACTTAAACAGCTCAATTTGAACCGCTAAGCAGACGTAAAGTTAACACTATTTGCGAAACACTTTTTTTATATTGCACCGAAGCGCAATGTCCTATCTGACGCCCCAAGAGAAACGAATAGGCGACTGAACTGGCCGACCACAGATTTTGATTATTTGGGGGTTTGACTAAAAGCTGTTTTTGTGCATTAGGCACATAACAGATTTCACTATAATGCATCATTCGTTTCGGCGCAATATAAAAAAGTGTTTCGCAAATAGCGTTAACTTAACGTCTGCTTAGCGGTTCAAATTGAACTGTTTAAGTTTTTGCAGCTAGTGTTATTTTTGTACTAAGCAGCTCAAACTGAAATATATTTGTTTTGTGTAATTAAGGTTTTTGATTTATAATTCGCTTGAGTCACAATTAGTTACCCTAGGTTACTCTTCTTTCTCACCGTTGCCTTCACTCGATTTTGTTTTCGCTTTCCTGCTTCAATTATAGTTTGCGGTAAATAGACTACTTACAATATTTACTGAAAATAGATCGTCAGTAGTTTGTTTTTCAGGTTTCGGTAAAGCATACAAATATCCAGTCTGGCGCAACTCACACGGTAAATATTCTGCTTTCTCTTCTTATGCTTTCTTCCTATCCTATTTCTATTCTTTATCTCTTTTCCTTTCAGGTGTAGCTGCAGGTAAGTTGAGAAGCGAATGTAAGTACAACGTATTTCCACTAATAATTATTTCATTTTTACTTACAGATATCAACATACAGATATCAACATGCGATCTGTTTATCAATACTTCAAATTAAATTAAATAATAATTCAATCTACTAAACTTTTCAACCGTCACGTTTATTTTATTTTTCTACCTATCAGCGAAGCATAAATGTCAGTCGGGGTACGTTTAGCGCATCAACTTTGTTCACTCAATGCTGCATTTAGCGATTTTATCGCCAGTGTTGCCAGCGGTGTTTATAATATAATATAATATAATATAATATAATATAATATAATATAATATAATATAATGTAATATAATATAATATAATACAATATAATATAATATAATATAATATAATATAATATAATATAAGACGACATTATATGAAATAATATGCTATGGTACAATATATAACACTTTTTTATAAATAACAATTTATTGGAATATGAGTTAAAATTAAATTATTAGGATTTAAATTGGGTGCTCAGCCACGAGTGGTGACTTTTCAGCCCTATTATATACATGATTTGGTTATTACCATGAAGACATCATTTGCTTCCGCAATTCTGGGATTTTTGTGTAGGGAAAATTCTAAACCTACTTGTATTGTGTAATAGGGAGAAGGATCTTATATACTAACTTACTAACTAATACAGAGAGCGAATCGATTCAATTGAAGATTGCATCGATTTTTGTCGGAATTTGCTTATAATATTATGTGACATTACATCTAATGGTTCTATATTTGTGAGTCTGTGTAACTCATTTGTACTAGATCAGGGAGGACGCTTCAAAATCCTTTTCAGAATTTTATTCTGAATCCTTTGAAGCGTTTTCTTGTTGGTGGAACTACAACTTAACCAAATTGGTACTGCATAAAGCATGGCTGATCTGAAAATTTGTTCATTAATTAATAATTTGTTGTTTAATATATTTATTACACTTTGCCTGGATTCATTCAATGTGATCCTTGAAAGTGAGTTTTTTGTCATACGTTAAACCAATTTGAGAATGTGATTATTGTTTGGTTCAAGAAAAGAAGCTCTTGGCTTATGAGGAAAGATAATTAATTGCGTTTTTGCTGCATTTGGTTTAATTTTCCATTTTGACAGATAATCACTGAAAATATTTAAACTTCTTTGTAGGCGACAGCAGATTACTCTTAGATTTCTACCTGTGGCTAACAGACTTGTGTCGTCACAGAATAGCGATTTCTGACAACCAACGGGTAGATTTGGAAGATCAGAAGAGAAAATATTACACAAGATTGGAGCTACGCTCGAACCCTGCGGAACACCTGCTCGTAAGGGTAGCAATTCAGATTTACAATTCTGATAGCTAACCTAAAGAGTACGATCAGTTAAATAATTTTTAATCATTTTGATCAAATAAATAGGAAACTGGAAATCAGACATTTTTGATATTAAACCTTTGTGCCAAACACTGTCGAATGCTTTTTCTATGTCTAGAAGAGCAACTCCAGCGGATAACCCAGAAGATTTATTAGCTTATATCATGTTCGTTACTCTGACAAGTTGATGAGTAGTTGAATGTTCATGACGAAATCCAAACTGCTCTGGTAAAAAAATGAATTCTCATTTATATGAGACATCATTCTCAACAAGATGATTTTTTCAAAAAGTTTACTGATAGAAGAAAGTAAGCTAATTGGTCGATAACTTGATGTTTCTGCTGGGTTTTTATCGGGTTTGAGGATAGGAATTACTTTAACGTTTTTCCATCTTTTTGGGAAGTAAGCTAATGAAAAACACTTGTTGATCATTTTAACCAAGTGTCTCAAGGTAACATCGGGAAGATTTTTAGTAAGAATATTAAAAATTCCATCATTACCAGGAGCCTTCATGTTTTTAAGTTTCCTAATAATTGTTTTAATTTTATCAAAATTCGTCTCAATAATGTCATCTTGTAATAACACTTGAGTTGAATATTTCAGTAAGACTTCATTTTCAATAGGACTCACAGCGTTCAAATTGAAATTGTACACACTCTCGAGCTGCTTAGCAAGTTTCTGAGCTTTTTCGCCATTTGTAAGAAGTATTTGATTTCCTTCCTTGAGATCAGGAATTGGTTTCTGAGGTTTCTTAAGAACCTTAGAAAGTTCCAAGAAAGGTTTAGAATATGATTTATTTTTTTCAACTTCTTTAAAGAAGTTTTCATTTCGCAAAAGAGTAAATCTATGTTTAATTTCTTTTTGTAAATCTTTAACTATGTTTTAATAGCAGGGTCACGAGAACGTTGATATTGTCGTCGACGAACATTCATCAACCAAATGAGCTTTGAGAACTGAAAGATTTCTAGCTTCGATAATGTCATGATTCAAATTATCAATTGCTGTGTTGATGTCCGCGGAATTTTCTAAAATAGTTTCATGATCAACATGATTTTTAATGTGAGATCTGTAATCCAACCAATAAGCTTTATGATAGTTGAATATAGAACTAATTGGATTAATTATAGCTTCGTTGGAAAGTCTGAATGTTACAAAAAGATGATCTGAGTCAAAGTCAGCATGTGTAATCGGTTCACTACAAATGTGACTTTGATCTGTTAGAACCAGATCAATTGTAGACGGGGTTTTCACGGAAGAGAAACAAGTCGGATTACTGGGATGAAGAACTGTGAAGTAACCAGCTGAGAGTTGATTATGAAGTATTTTACCATTACTGCTATTTTGCCTACAATCCCACTTGACATGCTTAGCATTTAAGTACCATATTACTAAAAATTTCGGTCGATATCTTATGAGTTTTTGTAAATCTTTTTCAAAGAAATTTAATTTTTCACCGGTGGCAAATATGCTCCTGCGATGAAATAAATTCCATGAATGGTTTCAACTTCGATTCCCAAGATTTCAATAACTTTAGTATTGAAAGAAGTTAAAATTCGATGTTTAATTTGCCGTTGGACAAAAATGACAACTTCACCACCCATTCAGGTAAACCTGTCAAATCGATGAACCACATAATGTGGATTGCTCTTCAATTTAACATTTGGTTTAAAAAAAGTTTCTGTCACAATGGCAATATGAATTTCGTAAACTTTGAGAAAATTATAAAATTAATCTTCACTCGATTTTAAAGATCGAGCATTAAAATTTAAAACATTCAAATAATTATTTAACATCACTGTTAAATTTTAAATTTATTATAATATTATTTGCAATTGCCATCCAATTTGAAATGCTTCAAAAAGTGATGAAGTCGAATTTATTGATGATCATTTGAAAAAGTTGATCTTGTAGGTAGATAATTATACTTGCCGTTATATAACCTAAATCGACTTCGTTTAAAGAAGCGAAAGGCATTGAAGGAATATTGGTAGTTAGAGTGCCATTAGAAGAAGATGATTTGGCCGATCTACCAATTAATAAATTGTGTTCGTTAGGAGATGAACTGGAAGGCGTTCCTGTGTTTTGATTATTTATTTATATTAGAAGAATTAAGATGTATTTGTCTACCTGTTAGAAAAGCGTAACTGTCATTAGAAGAAGGTGATGACGAAACGATCTACCTGTCAATAAATTGTTTTCGTTAGAAGACGAATTGGAAGGCGTATCTGTTTTTTGTTTTAAAATCGAAGATCCTTAGAAGAATTAGGTGTGGCATTTGCAACGGTTTTTCGATTTTCAGGTGTGTTCTGTAAATTTAAGGTCGTTGATTTGACTTGTTGTCTAAGCGAACGAGCGTTTAAATTTTTTTCCCTGGCAAGACATTTCGAATAATTGGATTTATGATTTTCATCGCAATTTGAACATGAAAATTTATCAGTGGTTTCATTCATTGGACAAACGTCTTTCGAATGCGATTTACCACAATTCAAGCACCGTATATGTGACAATTTTTGGTTCCATGGTCGAAGCCTTGGCAACGACGACATTGCGTTAAGTTTGCAATACGATTATGCCGTTTATAATGTTCCCAATGAATTTTAATGTGGGAAATGAAACGTACTTTTTCTAAAGTTTTCAAATTGTTTACATCACTTCCATTGAAGTGTATTAAGCAAAGTTCATGGGAAATTCCAAAGCGTGGTTTAGAAGTACCATTCGCTCTTTTTTCATAAGTATTACTTGGGAAGGGGGAAAACCAAGCAATTCTTTTAGTTTATTTTTAATTTCATCAGTACTTTGATCATTTGATAAGTCTTTCAAGACAGCCTTGAAGGATCTGTCTGATATCACATCATATGAATCAAATTTATGAAGATTCTAGAACAAATATCCGATAAGACGTTCATAATCTTCCAATCCATCAACCAAAACTCGACATTCTCCTCTTCGTCCGACTTGAAATAAGACTTTTACTTCCGGGAGAAAAGAAGAAAGCTCGATACGAAATGCTTCGGAAGTCGGAAATCATCACCGTCACTGGTGGCATTTTTGAAATGAATGAAATTTGAAATTAAATTAACTAGGCTAAATTAGTCTTCGATTAGACTCCTAGTTTAGAAAAGTCTTGATAAAGACTGATTAGTTCTAAGATTAGTTCTTTGAATAGCTAGCCTTAAAAAAGGCTGATTAACCTTTATAAAATTTTTTAAGGCACACTGCTTAACCTTTAAGATGCCAAGGACTTTTACTAATTTTAATTAACAAATAACTTAAAACTAGGATAGTATATTTAGATAATGTAATGACTTTGGCAGATCCAGCCTTCAGCCGGCGATCCGCACCGGCCGGCGCATTGAACGCGCATTGATTACCAAAGTGTTACAACGTTGGTAATTAAAAACAGACCTGGCGTTACAATACTCCACACATGACCATACGACATGCTCGATGTCCTGATAACCGTTGCCACAAGTGCAGAGACCGCTCTCCTTGACTCCAATACGCCGAAGATGTGCGTTGAATGTGTAGTGATTAGACATGAGCCGAGACATAACACGAATGAAATCGCGACTCACGTTCATCCTCCTGAACCAAGGTTTCGTCGATATCCCAGGGATAATGGAGTGTAGCCATCGTTCCAGTTCGTCATTACTCCATGAAGTTTGACAACTTTCAAGTGCTCTTCGACGAGAAATACTAAAAAATTCATTGAAGCAGATTGGTCCGTCATAAATATCACCTTCTAATGCGCCCATCTTAGCCAACGAGTCTGCCTTTTCATTTCCCGGAATGGAATTTTTTTTTCAACGGTAAGACGCCCGCAAGCACTTCGAGACTCATCGTATGAGTCGACTGCATGCAACCTAAGGCAATACGAAAACAACGATACTGAATTCTTTCCGTAATCAGAAGCATCCATATTCCATATATTGTTTGGTACAGCCTGATCAGGTCTCCTGGATGGGCACCCTACCATGATCCGGTTATTGTACGAAAAAAGTTAATTCTCTGTTGGCATTTTTGTTTCTGATACCTAACATGATATCCCCAGGTGCCTTTGGAGTCGGACCAGACCCCGAGATATTTGAATGTGAAGACCTGATCTATGGTTTCACCCCTTAGTTGAAGCTGTAGTTGTGCTGGTTCTCGCTTCCTTGAAAATACAACCAGCTCAGTTTTCTCCGTAGAGAAGTCGATACCAAGTTGAAGAGCCCACGTGGACAAGTTGTGGAGTGTATCTTGTAATGGTCCTTGCAGATCGGCAATTTTGGATCCGATAATGGACACAACGCTGTCGTCGGCAAGTTGTCTTAGCGTGCAAGATGTGTTAATATATTCATCGATATCTTTTACGTTTTACACAACACGAACCTGAGAGGGGACGAGTTGGTCACTATCTTGTCACGGGCGTGTGACGCGACGATGCCTAGAAAGGCTCAACCGAGGACCAACAGACCACCGGTCTACTGGTGGAACGAGCAAATTGCACGCCTTCGCGCATCCTGCCTCAGGGCTAGAAGAAGGATGCAAAGAGCTCGATCAGCGGAGATGAGGATGGAGAGGAACACGGCGTTCAAAACGGCGAAGTTAGCACTAAACAAGGCCATCAGCGCAAGCAAAAGAGCCTGTTTCGACCAGCTATGTGAGGGAGCCAACTCCAACCCATGGGGCGATGCCTACAGGATGGTAATGGCCAAAACGAGAGGGGCGCTAGCACCCCCTGAACGTAGTCCGGCGAGGTTGAAGGAAATCATAACGGTTCTCTTCCCCCACCACGATACGTCCCCCTGGCAACCAGCTCCGCTACCAGCGAACGAAGTTGAAAAGGTGACGAACGAGGAGTTGCTCACTGCAGCGAGACCGCTCGATACAAAGAAAGCCCCGGGGCCAGACGGTATCCCGAACGTGGCTCTAAAGGCAGCTATAATGACAAAACCGGACATGTTCAGGGAGGTCATACTGAGATGTCTGGACGAGCGTATGTTCCCAGACATTTGGAAAAGGCAAAGGTTAGTACTATTACCGAAACCTGGGAAACCCCCAGGGGATCCATCGGCGTATAGACCAATCTGTCTGATCGACACTGTGGGTAAGCTCCTTGAGAAAATCATCAACAGGCTATCCCCCTTCATAGAGGAGACAGGAGGACTGTCCAGCCAACAGTACGGGTTTCGCAGAGGCAGGTCGATGGCGGACGCCATAACATCGGTGGTAACCACGGCGGAGGTAGCTATACAGCGCAAACGACGAGGAATCCGCTACTGTGCGATAGTAACGCTAGACGTTAAGAACGCGTTCAATAGTGCTTGCTGGGCAGACATTGCTGATTCCCTACTTCGGCTAGGAGTACCGGAAGGGCTGTACAAGATTCTGGAAAGCTACTTCCAGAACCGAGTATTGCTCTACGAGACCGACGAAGGCACACGTAGCACTCCAATCACGGCTGGAGTACCACAGGGATCTATCTTGGGCCCGATCCTGTGGAATATAATGTACGATGGAGTATTGAGGTTGAGGCTCCCTCCGGGTGTCAAGATAGTCGGGATCGCGGACGATGTCACGCTGACAGTCTACGGCGAATCCATCGAAGAGGGCGAACTGAGTGCATCACATTCAATCTGCTTGGTGGAGGACTGGCTGCGTAGCAGGAAACTGCAACTCGCGCACCACAAAACAGAGGTGATGGTGGTAAACAACCGCAAATCGGAACAGGAGGCGTTGGTACATGCCGGAGATTGCATGATCCCCTCCAAGAGATCACTGAAGCAATTGGGTGTGATGCTTGACGACAAACTCAGTTTCAGCAAGCACGTTGAATACGCCTGCAAGCGTGCATCAACAGCGATCGCGGAGCTCGCCTGTGCGCTCCAGTAAACGAAGGTTACTGGCAGGAGTGGCAGTTTCGATCCTCAGGTACGGCAGCCCGGTATGGGCATCGGCACTAAATGTGGAACGCAACGCACAGATGCTGGAGAGTACGCATAGACTGATGTGTCTTCGCGTAATCAGTGCATACCGCACTGTATCGAGGGATGCGGCCTGCGTGTTTGCAAGCATGATGCCTATCGGTCTGATAGTGAAGGAAGACGCGGACGACAGGAACGCCCGTAGGACCTCCAAAGCAGCTTCTCTACGCAGATGGCAACAAGAGTGGGACAGCTCAACCAAGGGCAGGTGGACACATCGGCCCATACCTAGGGTCTCGAGCTGGTTAGATAGACCACACGGAGAAGTGAACTTCGGCCTGACGCAATTCCTCACAGGGCACGGGTGCTTCAGATGGTACCTCCACAGGTTCGGCCACGCGACATTCCCTGTATGTCCTGGCTGCCCAGACGAGATCGAGACGGCTGAACACGTCTTGTTCGCATGTTCCCGTTTCGCGGCTCAAAGGAGTGAGCTACTGGAGGCATGCGGCAAAGACACCACACCGGAAAACCTGATCCAGAGAATGTGCCACTGCGTAGAGAACTGGAACGCAGTGTCGACCGCGGCATCCCAAATTGCGGGCATATTGCAGCGGAAATGGAGTGCGGATCAACAACAGGCAGCCGCGACCGCTAGCCGCGTGCAACCGTAGTAGGCTCAAGAGGGATCAGCGAATAAACGTCGGTCCGGGAGAACCTTCTTCGCCGGGAAGCTCTTCGTCGGAGTAGTCTAGATCCACCGTCGGGGACTAGACGAGTAGTACGTAAAACTGCTAGGATCGTCAGGGCGCCAGTGAACCGGAAGCTATCCTCCAACCGGAATCACTGGATCGACCCAGGCATCCTCTCGGTCGGGCGTTGACGGGTATCGAAAGCGTCGGTTTCGGGAGAGCCTCCTTCGTCGGGGAACTCTCCGTCGGTGTAGGCTAGATCCTTCGGCGGGGGCTAGTCGAGTAGTCGCCACAACACCGACTCGAGTCGTCGAGGCGCCAGCGAACCGGAAGCCATGCTCCAACCGGAATCGCTGGACCGACCTCGGCACTCCTTCGGGTGTCCCGTGTGGTGTAACAGAGAACTCGGTGTCGGGAGAAATTCCTTCGCCGGGGAACTCTCCGTCGGAGTAGTCTAGATCCTTCGTCGGGGACTAGACGAGTAAATCGTGGCGTAATACCGCTAGGATCGTCAGGGCGACAGTGAACCAGAAGCTATCCTCCAACCGGAATCATTGGACCGACCCAGGCATCCTCTCGGTCGGGCGTTGACGGGAATAGAAAGCGTCGGTTTCGGGAGGGCCTCCTTCGTCGGGGAACTCTCCGTCGGTGTAGGCTAGATCCTTCGGCGGGGGCTAGTCGAGTAGCCGCCACAACTCCGATTCGAGTCGCCGAGGCGCCAGCGAACCGGAAGACATGCTCCAACCGGAATCGCGGGACCGACCTCCGCACTCCACCGGGTGTCCCGTGTGGTGTAAGAGACTCGGTGTCGGGAGATTCTCCTTCGCCGGGGAACTCTCCGTCGGAGTAGTCTAGATCCTTTGTCGGGGACTAGATGAGTAGATCGTCGCGTGGTACCGCTAGGATCGTCTGAGCGGCAGTGAACCGAAAGTTACGCTCTAACCGGAATCATTGGATCGACTTAAGCATCCTTTCGGTCGGGTCGTAGACGCGCACCGTAAGCGTCGGTTCGGGAGTACTTCCCTCGTCGGGGAACCCTCCGTCGGTGTAGACTAGATCTTTTGACAGAGACTAGTCGAGTAGTTCCGCGACGTAGCATCAATTCTGGGTCGTCGAGGCGCTAGTGAACCGGAAGTTACCCTCCAGCCGGAATCACTGGACCGACCTCGTCATCCAACTGATCGATCCCTCGAGAGCAGGATGCTGATCCCCATTCTGCATAAATCTGGGGAGGGTGCTGTGAGCACCAATAGCCTTCCACCCCGAAGTAATACCTAGCGGTGGTGCCGGGGAGGTAGGGTTGGAGATCCAAGGTGTTTTAGTGGGTAGTTCCAATCAACAGTTGGGTAGTCCTGTGGAGAGTCCCACACTCCGTGCGTAAATGCATTTACCTTGTAAAAAAAAAACAATAGATTACACTTGTATATTAACGTGTTTAAGGAATTTATATATGAGCAACATATATGAAATATCCCGACTCGCCAACACATCTCGAACCGGAACATCAGGTGGTCTACCTCGGGCCCTTAGGGAGTCCTTTAAAACACAGACCTGGCGTCACAATACTCCACACCTGACCATACGACATGTTCGATGTCCTGATAACCGTTGCCACAGGTGCAGAGACCGATCTCCATGACCCCAATACGCCGAAGATTTTCTGAACTTTTTGAATGCTAAAGATCTTTCCGCGTTCAGAGATGAGCACTCTTTGTCGGATTGGGAGGACGGATGTTAGTTTTCGCGCCGGGTACACGTTTCGTCTGAGCTTGAATCGCGGAGTCGAGAATCAAGCCAGACAAAAACGTGTACTCTTCCTCCGGAGGAAGTTCTTGTGTTGTTTCCAGTTTTTCAGACATCGAATTTGCGTAATATTTCCAATCAATATTTCGTGTGAGGTCATACGAAACATTGATTGTCTCCGATGGTCTTAATCGAGCAAAGGGATAAATCCAGCGCACATGGTCTTGCTGGTGATGCAGGAATCCGTGTCATTTCTTCCGTATTCAATATTGTCATATTGAAGTTGTCGTAAATATCATGGATCATAGCTGATCTGTTATCGTCATGAAGACAACCCCATCCCGGAACGTGTGAGTTAAAGTCTCCTAAAACCAACGTTGGTGCGGGAAGGAGTTTTATGATATCACTAAGCCTAGGGGGAATGTAGATGGAAGCAATACAAAGGACCTTACCTTTGATTGTAACATGACATGCGACTACTTCAATGCATGGTTTCGAGGGGAGGTTAATTTTATAGAAGGAATAGCACTTTTTGATTCCCACAAGTGCTCCTGCATAAGGGGTTTCTCGATCCAAACGAATAATATTAAAATTGTGGAAGTTGAGAGATATTTCAGAAGTTAAGTTTCGCACAATGCAAATGCATCGCAATTCATGGTATATAATAGATGTTTGAAGGAATCAATTTTTGGGATGATACTTCTGCAATTCCATTGTAAAACAGTGATTAAATCCGTGACCTCGTTGGATAAATTAGCCATCGAAGGATACGATCGCTGAAAGAAGGGGCCATTTTACAGTCAACTGTTTCAAAAACGTCTCAGCTACGGGAACTAAGGTCATCAACAGACCTTTCAAGGGGTCAGAGATATTGAAAGTTGTGAAAATCCAGACCACTATATCAGAAAATTTGATAAATCCAGCATTTGGTTGATTCTTTGACTGGTCTTTAGGGGCAATTGAGTTTCTGTTTGTCTTAGGAAGTGTTGGAAACTCCTTATCAGATCTCAGTTTTTCTAGATCAGGAGCTATTCTTTGCTTCGGTGTTTTACTAACACTTCCATTAGCTGTTACTTTTGGAGGCGCCTCAAGCCACCTTCGAACCCTTACTAGGTAGCTTATGAGAGGAAATATTTCTCCTTTTCGTGTTGCTACAAGGGATGGCCAAAGATGTGCCTTCGAGAGGGTCGTCTGAATCCCTCTTGTCTGTTGACAAGCAAGCATAGGGATTTGCAGATGGGCTTGGTGGTTTAGCGCCCTTTAGCATTTCTGTTTCTTTCGTTAATTTGTCAACAAACCGTCGCCAGTAACCTAGTTTCTTTGCTTTAACTAAGTTCTTCATTTGCTTATCTAGCGCTGCGTAATTTCTATAATTATCAGGTGTTCCATATTTAGAAAATGAAAAAAAAACATAGAGAAGTAAATATTACGGAGAACAGAATAAAATGGGGATATGGGAACAAAATGACTAAGAACGACAAAGATCTAATTAGTTGACATCGAGATGGTGAAAAAACGTGAGAGGGGTAAGCAGAAAATTTAGTGACAGCAGAAAGATCTTGTTAGTTCCAATGAAGATGGTGGACAGACGAGGGATGGGGAGATTCGGTCGGATGTTAGTGTCGAACCTGTGGGTGAAGTTTATTCTTAGTATCAGTCGTGGAGCAGGGGTACTTTTAGATCAAGATACAATAGATTACACTTGTATATTAACGTGTTTAAGGAATTTATATATGAGCAACATATATGAAATATCCCGACTCGCCAACACATCTCGAACCGGAACATCAGGTGGTCTACCTCGGGCCCTGAGGGAGTCCTTTAAAACAGACCTGGCGTCACAATACTCCACACATGACCATACGACATGCTCGATGTCCTGATAACCGTTGCCACAGGTGCAGAGAAAAGTTGAATGTTGTGAAAATCCAGTCCACTATATCAGAAAATTTGATAAATCCAGCATTTGGTTGATTCTTTGACTGGTCTTTAGGGGCAATTGAGTTTTTGTTTGTCTTAGGATGTGTTGGAAACTCCTTATCAGATCTCAGTTTTTCTAGATCAGGAGCTATTCTTTGCTTCGGTGTTTTACTAACACTTCCATTAGCTGTTACTTTTGGAGGCGCCTCAAGGGCCACCTTCGAACCCTCACTAGGTAGCTTATGAGAGGAAATATTTCTCCTTTTTCTGTTGCCACGAGGGATGGCCGAAGATGTGCCTTCGAGAGGGTCGTCTGAATTCCACTCGTCTGTTGACAAGCAAGCATAGGGCTTTGCAGATGGGCTTGGTGGTTTAGCGCTCTTTAGCATTTCTGCAAATGTGCGCATGGAGCGTTCCCTTGAAGAGTGCTTTAGCTTATCTGCACGCAATTTGTAGGCGGGACATGCTGAGAGATCATGCCGACCCTCACTGCAATAGAGACACTTTTCAATGTCTCTTCCGCAAGAGCCATCCGCATGACCCCGTGCTCAAGAATATCTGCGCAAGTCAAACTTGCATCTGTGAGCACGCCGTCTATTTCGACTTCGCGGGCTGGCACGTATACGCGATACTCCCGCGTAAAGAGCTCATTTCGAACGATCTCATTAGCCTGCTTTAAGCTGGTCAACGAGACCCTGAGTTTGTCGGAGCGCATTTTTACAATTTGTGTGACTGTCGGGTAATGTGACGTCAGGTTTTTAGATAATGTCAATAAATTCAATGCTTTATCTTTTGATTTGGTCCGGAAGTACACCACATATGGACCGGTCTATAGTGAGGGTTCATCGAAATAATCCTTAATCAGAGTGGTTTTATTACTGTTATCAACAGGCGGGTTTGGATCTGTCTTCATTTCATCGTCTGGAGGGGGAGGACTCATTGTGCTTACTGTAGCACGAGGTTATATTTTGGCAAGTATGGGAAATTATAAGAGGGATGCAACAATAAACTGTAATCAGGGAAGAATTAAAAAAAACAATACTTAGCTTGTTATACAGTGGTAAGGAACGGTCGCCAAGACCTGCTCTTGGTCGATTGCCACTTGATGCAAAAAAACCTCTACGAGGAAAAGCACAAAGCACCAGCTAACGGTTCGGTGCGACGGTGCAAACAACCTCACCGAGGAAAAGGCACAAATAAACTGTTTATAGTTTGTATCGACTAACGGTATCACTTCACTTAAATGTTCGATCACAATCGACACAGGCACTAAAATGTAAAAAGGCTGATTACTTTCGTGGTCTTTAAAAATACTGATTATATTAGAATATCGCTCTTTGTAAAGCCATGAGAAAGGCTGACTAATTGTTAGTCTTTAAAAAGACTAATAATGATTCAGGTAGCCATGAAAAAGACTGAAGACTTGAATCACTGAAACTCTAGATAGCCAGAAAAAATTTCCAGGAGCCAAGAGCTATACGCGTGCGGTGCGAACGACTGTTTAACACCGACTGAATATATAAAAGTTAATGTCGCAGTGTATGTTATGTTTTTCTTTCGTCGCAGTACTGCAGGAAATGTAATATTTATCATTTAATTATAATGACAATAATAATAATAATAATCTTTTTTTTTCCTTTTATGGGCTACTTTGGCCGAGGGGGGTGGTTACAATGATCCGCACTTTCCATACCGGCCGAACTAGGCTATGGTGCCCAAATGAACACTAGTAACGAATGAGGAAACCGGCCTATCATTGATAGGTTCCCTCCAGCATGTAACCCAAGCGACACATTCCTTTACGGTTATCAATTTGCAAAGAAAGATACGAATATCTTCTATTGTAAGTTCACCAGAGAGTTTGTCACTTGGGCAGGAAGTGTGTACTTCACCCTGTAACCAGTCAATCATTGAGTCGTGCGTCTGTATCGTATTGGTATTTTGTCATCCTACCAGCTGCTTCTGTGTCTTAAATGTCCTCGTCGATGAGTCTTTGGAAAATTTCGCTTTGTATCAGCTTCGGTCTTGGCCCTGCTTTCCAATATAGTCTTTTATGTCTGAAGCGGTACCAACGATTATTACTTTAAAGTTCCTAAATAGATGTAGATATGTTTGGTCTACTAACACTATCCATTCTAATCTGCTCTGATTGTTTCTATCTTTGTCGAAGTTACGTTACATTTCCTTTTCCCCATTGCATCGCTTTTTTGACTATGCCGGAGAAACCTGTTAATATCTCAAGCTGATAATTTATCAAGAATAAAGAAATAATAATAATTACTATAACAATAATAATACCAATAAGAAATAATAATAGTGACAATTACAACAATAATAATAACAATAATATTTATAATAATACAATAACAACAACAATAATAATAATGATATTAATAAAAGTACTAATGAAAATAAAAATATTGTGACTTACCAAAAGATAATGTCATCAAATGAGTTATTACATGAAAATACCAATTTCTCGTCGTTTTACTGGAGCTCTTGTTTTGTTTTCAATTTCCTTTTGGTATTCCTGTGGCACCCTAGGATTTTTCCGCTCCATATCGTTTTTGCCTATAATCTTTTATTTTGATAGTTTCTCGTGATAAAAATAAAATAAAATCAGGTGTTAGTAAGCTTATTAAATTATATAACGTAAGGATGCGCATTTAACACTAGATTGCCCAGGAAAGTCACAATATTTAAACAATGGAAGGATTGCTTAAAATTCTGTGAACCTTTCTAATTCTTTATTTAACGATTTATTTCTGTCGCAGTTTATATAATTAACTTTCTCTCTTTCAATCATTTGGACTGCTTTTGAGCAATTTAGGTATAAACTAAGTTTTGGGCCTTCTAGTGTTGAGCACGCATCCAGGAAACAAGAACTACATGTATACTTGGTGTGATTGGATGAAATGGTCCACGTGAACCGTTCTTTTCCAGAAACACACATCTCACACTCTTAGTTAGAATGTGACATCTGTGTCCAAGTTGGAGAAATCTAATGTCGTTTTCGTTTTTAAATTGCACTACACCGGCGTAGCGAAAGCTGCACTGAAACCGTTCGTTTTTACCAATTGCACTATACCAGTGCTACACTTTTTCTGCACCGATACCACTGGTGTAGCACTCATCAAAAGTTTGGTGTAGCTCTGTGCAATGGAATCGTTTATTGTAGTCAATGGTTACTGTTTATGTTTTTGTCATTTTCGTTCGTTTATTCATGCCTCAGTGTAGCACTGCACCGGTGTAGTGCAAATTAAAAACGAAAACGCCATAAGTACATTCAAACCTTTCCCGATTTGAGAGTGTATTCACACCTGATTAATCAGTTTCGCCGTCATTGCATTTTGTAAACATAACCGATACCGAGCCGGATCGGAAAGGTTTGAAAGTTCCTAAACGGTTCATAAGATATCAATTTACTCCTATTCCTGATAACAATAGTCCTCCTTTTAGAATTAAATTCACCAAGTTCAGGACGAATATGATATATTAATATTCATCCCAACAGGATCGAAATAATTCAAATTGGTGACCAATTCCAGGCATTAGAATGCTCGAAACCACCTAATGACCTATTGTCAATTTCAAGAATTATTAGTCCTGTCCACTCCGTGATCGATCCAGACAACATAATAATTTTCATCTTTTACACTTATAAGTGAACGATCGATCTCGGTGTGGTCCGACTTTGTCAATACGCGAAGTGTAAATTGACTCCCACCCCCATCCACCAAACGGGGGTACGCGCCCTGTAGCTCTTCATCCAAAGCCCAGGGTAATAATAATAATAATAATAATAATAATAATAATAATAATAATAATAATAATAATAATAATAATAATAATAATAATAATAATAATAATAATAATAATAATAATAATAATAATAATAATAATAATAATAATAATAATAATAATAATAATAATAATAATAATAATAATAATAATAATAATAATAATAATAATAATAATAATAATAATAATAATAATAATAATAATAATAATAATAATAATAATAATAATAATAATAATAATAATAATAATAATAATAATAATAATAATAATAATAATAATAATAATAATAATAATAAAAATAATAATAATAATAATAATAATAATAATAATAATAATAATAATAATAATAATAATAATAATAATAATAATAATAATAATAATAATAATAATAATAATAATAATAATAATAATAATAATAATAATAATAATAATTATAATAATAATAATAATAATAATAATAATAATAATAATAATAATAATAATAATAATAATAATAATAATAATAATAATAATAATAATAATAATAATAATAATAATAATAATAATAATAATAATAATAATAATAATAATAATAATAATAATAATAATAATAATAATAATAATAATAATAATAATAATAATAATAATAATAATAATAATAATAATAATAATAATAATAATAATAATAATAATAATAATAATAATAATAATAATAATAATAATAATAATAATAATAATAATAATAATAATAATAATAATAATAATAATAATAATAATAATAATAATAATAATAATAATAATAATAATAATAATAATAATAATAATAATAATAATAATAATAATAATAATAATAATAATAATAATAATAATAATAATAATAATAATAATAATAATAATAATAATAATAATAATAATAATAATAATAATAATAATAATAATAATAATAATAATAATAATAATAATAATAATAATAATAATAATAATAATAATAATAATAATAATAATAATAATAATAATAATAATAATAATAATAATAATAATAATAATAATAATAATAATAATAATAATAATAATAATAATAATAATAATAATAATAATAATAATAATAATAATAATAATAATAATAATAATAATAATAATAATAATAATAATAATAATAATAATAATAATAATAATAATAATAATAATAATAATAATAATAATAATAATAATAATAATAATAATAATAATAATAATAATAATAATAATAATAATAATAATAATAATAATAATAATAATAATAATAATAATAATAATAATAATAATAATAATAATAATAATAATAATAATAATAATAATAATAATAATAATAATAATAATAATAATAATAATAATAATAATAATAATAATAATAATAATAATAATAATAATAATAATAATAATAATAATAATAATAATAATAATAATAATAATAATAATAATAATAATAATAATAATAATAATAATAATAATAATAATAATAATAATAATAATAATAATAATAATAATAATAATAATAATAATAATAATAATAATAATAATAATAATAATTTTTTTTTTTTTTTTGTTTATTAATGACACTTTACACTGGTATTTCCGGTGCATTCATGTCATGAAAAATGTGTTCGTGAGTTTTTGTTACAAATATACGAATTTCGTGTGGTTTTCTTCTCCTCAACTGTTCATATCCTTTTCAGAAATAATATTTAATGTTTTATGTACTCTTCATCGTTTGGCTTCCTTTCGTCTTTTACACAATCATTTTCTTCTGCTTCTCATGTTTTCATCTTCTTCTATTAACATTTTTATCTCAATCTTCTTTTGCTTCAATGTATTCAACAGAACCCTCGTCTTTATCTTGATTTTCTTCTTTTCATCTTCATAATCACTTTGTCATCAAAACTACAGTTGGTTGCACAATTTTGTTTCGTGCAGAAAGCTCAGCATTCGCGTCGTTTGTTCTTCCGCGTTTCCTAAGGCTTCGTATAAGCTGGGGGCGATGTTATGTTTCATCCTTTCTTTTTCATATTTTCGACACTGAAGAATGAGATGCCGAATATTCAACTCCGTACCGCAACACTCGCAGTTGGGCGGGTTCTCTTTTTTTAGTAAGAAGGTATGAGTTAACCGGGTGTGCCCAATTCTTAGACGTGTGAGCAGCCGCTGGTCAGTTGGACTACTACGATCTCTCCATCGGTGCGTGTCGTATTTCACCTCTCTCAGCTTCACGTCTCTCATATTAAACCACTGGTTTTCCCATCGGTGGCGTATCGCTTGCTTTGCTACTCTCGTGGCATCTTCTCCGGGAATTGGCACGTCGATGGCCGGATTTCTTCTGCCTTCATTTGCTAGTCGATCTGCCTCTATGTTCCCGTTGATGCCAGCGTGCCCCGGAATCCAGCAGAAATGGATGGGTTTACTTTGCACAATGCGCTCAATCTCTTGTATCCATGGGTGGCGCGATTTTCCTTTCTCGAGGGCCAGCAGGCAGCTAGCGGAATCCGTGAGGATTACCATCTCATTGTGAACGTTCGGCAGGGCAGCTGCCATCTTGATGGCAAATGCCTCTGCGGAGAAAACACTGCAATCTTTCGGTAGACTGTATTTCTGAGCTATCACATTGTTGTAGTATGCAGCCCCTACCGTGTCTTCACATTTTGATCCATCTGTATAGATAACGGTTGAATGTTGGAAACGGGTTTCTAGTAGTTCCCGGACGATAGGACGTGCTTTCTCCGGTGGGACTCCGGCGCTCACCTTTTTTTTCACATCCCACACAATCACTGGTTTTCGAGCGTTCCACGCACGGTCACTCTGCCTCGTAAGTTGGCCGACAACAGGAAGAGGTGAACCGGTTAGTTTCTCGAGATGTTCTGTGGCTCGCTGTATCAGAGGGAGGGTGCCGTAATTTCTATTCAACGAAAATATCCGGATGGCTTTACACACCATGGTTGAGATTGCTAGTAGTTCGAATGGTAGGGTTCCCGCTTCGGCCATAACTGCAACTATTGGACTAGTGACAAAGGCTCCGGAAGAGAACCGGACCATTTTGTTGTAGGCAGGAGCAAGAGTCTGTAGAGTCGCTAAACCTCCTCGACTGATAAGTCCTATTCCGTACAGCAACTTCGAGGTAACTAATGCTGATCCAATCTGAAGTAGTGAAGTTCGGTTGCCGCGTGGAAGTTTGGCACCGACCACCCGCAAAATCCGTAGCCGAGACTCGCAATCTTTCTTCATCATTTTGCAATGAGGTTTGAAAGTCAGAGATTGGTCTAAGGTTATGCCCAGAATCCTTAGTCGGTTGGTCGTCGAAATTGGGATCTTATCAATGACGATGCTCCTAGTAGGTCTTTGCCGTGTATTCGGACTGCAATAGAAAATACACGATTTTGCTGCCGATATACAGAAACCGACGCTTTTTGCCCATATGTTGACAGCTTTGACTGCGGCCTGCAGTTTACGGAATAAGGCATCACTTTTGGCTCTTCGCACAGCAAGGAGGATGTCGTCAGCGTACATAATTATGTCAACTCCGCACGGTAGTGCTCGGAAGATAGGCTGCATCGCAACGAGAAACAGTGTCACCGAGAGAACCGAACCTTGAGGTACTCCGTTTTCTAGAACGTGTTCGCGAGATAAGTGTCCTCCTACAGACACCTGAAATGTCCGCTCGGAGAGAAAACTTTGTATGATGTTCAGCATTCGTCCACGTATTCGCCATGTTTTCAAGGTGCGCAGTATGCCTTGGCGCCATGTGGTATCATATGCTTTCGACAAGTCAAGTGAGGCTATCAGGCAGTGTTCGTTTACGGTAGGAAGCGATTTCTCCAGCTCGGCAAAGTAGGTGTCAGTTCCTCTTCCCGAACGAAACGCATGTTGGCGTCTGTCAAGCCGTCCATTCGACTCTAGCTCGGTGATCAGTCGACGATTGATGATCCGCTCTAAAAGTTTGGACATGCAGCTGGTAAGCGAGATTGGCCGAAAACTAGCAGGTCCAGTATCGTTACAGTTGGGTTTTGGAATAGGGACAACGATAGCGTTCCGCCAGCTAGCCGGGAACTCCCCGTTGCTCCATATTTTGTTGAGTAGCTCAAGAAGTACTGTTTTCGCCGATAGAGGTAAGTGACGAAGCAAAGGATATCCTATACTGTCAGGACCTGTAGATGTACCTCGACCTTTATCGAGAGCCCACAGCAGTTCGTTCAAGGTGATGTCTGTGTTGTAAGTATCATCGGTATTGGGCGAAAAATATATGGACTCTCGTTCTGCCTTTCGCTTCGTCATCTGGAAAGCAGGAGGGAAACTGGAGGTCGCAGATCTTTTACTGTAAAATCTGGCCAGTTCTTCTGCTACTTCTGCAGGGTTGTCCGTGAAACCGTTGACTCCTTTGAGTACTGTTGTATGCTGTTGTCGACAGCCACGCAAACGGTTTACTGTCTGCCATAATTTGGCAGTCGTGCTCTCAGGAGAGATTGTCGCTACAAATTTCTCCCACGAATTCTCTTTTGCTTCCTTTATTGCTTTTCGTGCCGCTGCTCTAGCTTCCTGGAATCGTGCTAACGCTGTAGGTTGTTCTGGGTTTGATCTCTGCATTCGCCGCAAGGATCGCAGACATTTTCGTCGCTGTCGAATTGCTGCCTTCGCTTCTGAGCTCCACCAAGGTACTGATTTGGGTCCAATCTGGCCACTGGTACGTGGTACAGATTTGTTGGCTGCTGCGATCAGCTTTTCCGTAAAGCTGTTAACGTTCCACGCGACATCCGGGTGGATGGTTTCAGCAATAATTTGTTCATACAATGCCCAGTCAGCCCGGTCATATAACCACTTCCGTCGTGCCGTGCGTTGGCTCGACCATCCAGGTATAGAGACAGTTATTGGAAAGTGGTCGCTGTTGTGCGTGTCCGAAAGTGTTCGCCATGTGAATTTTGGGGCCAAGCTCTTGGAGCAGAAGGTAACGTCGATTGCCGAAGTATATCCGGTAGCCGGGTCGATGCGAGTGGGGGAACCGTTATTGAGAATCACAAGCTGCTTCATCAGTGTTATTTCTGCGATAAATTTGCCAATAACGTTTGATGATGACGACCCCCAAGCGAGATGATGTGCATTGAAGTCACCAAGGAATATCAGCGGGCCCTCTAGTTGCTCGAGTAGCTCTTGCATCGCGGTTTGACATTGGACTGAGCTTGGCGGAAAATAAATCGATACCACCGTTGCTTGAATCGGTGCGTGGATGCGTGCAGCAACTAAGTGGAGTGAAGTGTCAATGCGCAGACGCTCGAAGGGTATGTCTTTCCGGATTGCAAGGCCAACCCCGTGTTGCCAGTAGTGTGTGCTGTTAGATTCCAGGAGTAGCGTGTAGTTTTTGCCGATAAAGTCTGGTGGCGAGGTTTGATTTATCTTAGTCTCTTGGAGTGCGACGATACATGGCTCGTGGTTGGCGATAAGCAGCTTCAGCTCACTAATGTTGGCTCTAATCCCACGAATGTTCCACTGCAATGCAAAACAACTACCAGAGTGACTATTTGTGGACGATCTCGAGGAAGAAGTCGATGAGGAAGTAGACGATTTTCGTCTCGATATTCGACTGGTAACCGGACCGGCTGAAAGAGAAAAAGAAGCCGCAACATTCTCTGCTGAGAGTTGTTCTGTTGTTGAACTTGCCTGTGGAACGCATTGTCCCACAGTGCCAGCCGCTGTCGTAACCATTACACTAGTTTTGCCAACACCGATAACAGCCGGCACTGGGGATGCGCTTTGTGTAACATTTTTCTGCAAGATGGGGTTTGATGGGTTTTCTCCAGGCGAGCTGTCGTCTGAAAAATCGATGGGCAAAACAGTATCTGCTTTTAGACGAATTTCGTGATTACTGACCTGTGGGACGCCTTGCCCCACAGTGCCAGCCATTGCCGAAACTACTACACGATTACTATCAGATATACTGGCAGCAGCCGGCACTGGGGAAAGACTTTGTAAAGATCGATCGGCTTCTGCGCTGTTGGTTTGGATGGTTGATATCTGATGGTTCTGCGTAGATGAGATCAGATGAGAAGTTGTAGGGCGGCGGCCAGGGCAAAGAAGGATTACCCCTTCTCCCTGCCGTCTATCCCAGAATTTCGATGTACGATATATTTCGTGGATTGGATCGGCTGCAGAGGTGAATTCGCCATCAACGGATTGGGGTAAGACGTTCCGGATGGCTCCTTCAGCCTGCTGCACTTGCGTCGGAAGGGGTACTACACATTCTCCGCTTCCAAACCGATAATTCTCGTTGTCAGTGTTCGTGGGTGAGTCGTCGTAATGATTCAATCGTTGTTGAGAGGTGATGTTATCGAAGATACTGATTGAGTAGTGTGTCCGATGTCTCTGATTCTTCGCCGGAATAGTCCATTTTAGTGAGGTCGTGTGTTGTAACGGCAGTTTTCTTTGGTGGTGGACTAGGGTCGGGCGATATAACGGGTTGGCTATGCTTCGGTGGACGACCTCGGCCTCGCTTGGACTCTTGAATGGCTGGAGAGTTGGTTCTTGATCGGGTCATAGGAGCAGATGTGGAAGGCGTTGTGTTTTGTTCGCTATTGTGAAATATATTTTCACAACTAGCATTATGTGATCGTTCGTCGATTATTCGTTGCTTCAATTGTTGGATGAAAACTGCCATTGCCTTCATTTTTTCATCCTTCTGCTTGATCTCTTCTCGCATTTGTGCTATATTCGCATCCTTTGTTTTAACGGCCATTTCCAGTTCTTTCAACCTTCTTTCGAATTCGCTATATCGTACTGCCGTTTGAGCATAGCTACCACTTGCTTGAAGCTCAGCACGTTTTCTTGCCTCCGGGAATGATACATTATCACGCACTTTGATTTTGATGACTTCCACCTCCTGCTTGTATACTGGGCACTGGCGACTGGCGGGTCGATGATCGCCTTTACAGTTTCGGCATTGGGAAGCCTCATTGCACTCTTCTTCTCCATGATAATCGCCAGAGCAATTGAAGCAGCGCTGTGGTCCAGGGCATCTGACACGAGTGTGGCCATAGTTAAAACAATTGTAGCACAGCATGGGATTCGGGAAATATGGTCGGGTAGGAATATAGAGCAAACCGATCTTAATATATTCCGGGTACGTGGTTTTTCCAAACGTTAAGATCACTGCAGGTGTATTCACCCTTTTTCCACCTTCGTTCCTGGTGATACGTTGCACACGGACAACACTGTCTTTTAACATTTCGCTCAAAATGTCTTTCTCATCCATGTGGATAATGTCGTAGCAAGAGATGACGCATCGACTTACGTTCAAGTTCGGATGAGGAACTACTTCCACCTCAGTTTCGTCGTAGAGCTCGGTTAGTTTCAACAGTTTAGCAACTTGAGTAGGATTTCGAATTGCCAGAGTGTATTTTGTACCTTGTGCTTCGGATTTTGCATTTTCAATCGGCCCACCAGCACAAGCTTCTACAGATTTCCCAATGATAAATGGATTTTTTGGAAGTGGAGCATCATTTTTTCCGGTCAACTGAAGGAACGTTAACTCACCAAATTTGTTTGTAGGGTCCATGTACGCCGGTAATCTACGTCCGACAGACCCACCCGGGTCATCGGCCATGATCTTTTATTCACAGATGGCAACGGTCACCCGTTACCTACCCCAAAGATCAAATCAATGGCTGAAAAACGATTATTCTACTTTTTATTGTAGTTGTTCGCAGAAATTTTCACCGCACTGTACTAACACACCCACGACAACACAGTAGAAATCTCCTGGTGTCTAACGAGCACTTTCTAATTTTTCAGATTTCCCGAAATTTTTCAAACTTTTCACCACTTTTAATTATTTGAAAAAATCTTCCATCCAGCGCACCGTGACCCACGCCACCGAAACGGTGAATGAAAAAGGCCGACCGGCCGCACTATTGTTCTCTGTACTGCTATACAAAGCACGTAGAATATGCACAAATTCACTGTTTTCAGGCGTGTTTTTGCCGATTTTGATTATTCTTTCACTATCAATCACTTATATATCACCTCACACACAGGTATGCGGTTTCATATGCCGCTACGATCGCGAATTACTGATATATTGAATGTTTTGTTCCGAGCGCGCGCGGATTAACTCACTGGAATTGACGGCGTGCCGAAACTGAATAATGAATAATAATAATAATAATAATAATAATAATAATAATAATAATAATAATAATAATAATAATAATAATAATAATAATAATAATAATAATAATAATAATAATAATAATAATAATAATAATAATAATAATAATAATAACAATAATAATAATAATAATAATAATAATAATAATAATAATAATAATAATAATAATAAAACTGTATAATATAATGTAATGTTGTAAACAACAGAATTATATGTTGTAATATACTATGATAAATATTGCACTTTAGGATGGTCTTTAACGTATAAGCCATTTCGCACCCTGTCATTCTGCTACTAACGCAGAGGGCGATAGCTCCCATTCGATGCCATTCTATTGACCAAATGTCATCATAGATACACGAAGAGGCATCCTACTTGTATTGTGTAATGGGGAAAAGGAACTTATATACTAACTTACTAACTAATACAGAGAGCGAATGGATTCAATTGAAGATTGCATCCATTTTTGTCAGAATTTGCTTATAATATTATTTGACATTACATTTAATGATTCTATATTTGTAAGTCTGTGTAACTCGTTTGTGCTAAACCAGGGAGGACGCTTCAAAATCCTTTTCAGAATTTTATTCTGAATCACTTGAAGCATTTTCTTCCTGGTGGAACAACAACTTGACCATAAAGCATGGCTGGTCGGAAAATTTCTTTATAAATTAATAATTTGTTCTTTAGACAAACCTTAGAATTTCTGTTTATAAGAGGATATAAACATTTAATATATTTATTACACTTAGCCTGAATTCGTTCAACGTGATCCTTGAAAGTGAGTTTTTGTCGACTAGTGAGGACTTAGTTATCTGCGAAAAGAGTCAAGTGATGATAAGGGCACCCAATAATAAGGCAGAACTTCCCGAAGATAGTTTTAAATGGGAAAAAGTTCAGAATAAGTGATGATATCAAGTACCTTGGAACATGTCTGACAGCAACCTTAGGCAGGAAAAGTATGAATAGGCAAAGGTGTAGAAGCGTACTTAAAACATCGAGGATTATTGTTGAATTTTGTGAAAAATTTCGTTCGTCGTGGGAACTAGGGAAACTTATGTACAACACAGTTATAGCACCATCCATCCATTCTATATGGAACCAAAGTAGCAGTTTTAACAACAAAAAAAGCAGTTTTAACAACAAAAGATTATGAAAAACTGATTTTGAGGAATAGTTTTAGTCAATACAGAAAACCAGCAGATTTAAAGTTCAATGCAAGTAAATTGCTAAAAGGAAAAACTATAAATAGGAGAAGCAGGGTAGCAAGAATAAATTATTACGGACAAATTATGAAGAGAGAAAGAGAACATCCATTACGAAAGGCATTAAGAATGAAAACGATTAAGAGGAAAGAAGGTAGACCTATTTTGACGTGGAATGAAATTCATTGAATCAAGACAAAAAAAAAATATGTAGACATGACTGAGCAAGGGTGGAGAGAACTGTTGAAAATTAAAAACAAATTGAAAAGGAAAGCCGAAGAAATATACGACAAAAGCAGTAGTGAAATTTCAGAAGGAGAATCATCCGAAGAAGATAAAAAAGAGAAAAGGCGTAAACATTGGAAAATGAAGAAATAGGAAATTGATAGCGCAAGGAAATGGAAAATTTGGATATAATAAAAAAAATTTAGGTAAGTCATAACAGGTTATATAGGATAGATAGGATAGGAGAATCGGGAAAAAAGGGGATAGGTCTGTTAATAAAGAGACAGTTAAAACTATGATGAATATGAAGAAGCAAGAGATGAGGTGGAAATGATAGTCAAGGATGCGGAGTCAAGGTGGAAGTGATAGTTAAGAATGTTGGATTAAAAATTTTACAGCGATTATCACACTTAAGGAAATAAAAAAGAAAAAGCTTCTTTGGAACTAGGAAGCAAATGAATTGTCAAATAATAAACAGTGGGTAATGGAAGAGATAAAAAGATATGAAGAAGAATTTTCAACCAGAGTGGCGGTAAACTAATTGATTACGTTTGCACAATTTTGAAAATCTTTAAAACTCGATTATTTGCGAGCCATTACATCACTGCATTAATTGTTCAAAAATTAGAATAATAATTATTAAAGACATATTAAAAAAGAGAAAAGAAAGCAAGAGTAGAGAATAAAGAAGAAAAAAGGAAGAAAAAAAACAAAGAAACAAAAGAAAAAAATAAAAAGGAAAAAAGATAGGGGCAGTAAACTGATTGCCAAACATATAAATATGAAGGAAATGATTTTAAGATTAGCAGTACAATGCGAAAGAAAGAAAAGAAAATGATATATGAAGTCAAAACTAAAAATGAATACACAAAGTGAAAAATCACCATTTCATCAAGCTTAGAATGTTATGTAATTACAGGAATTGTTAAAAATGTCACAATTAAAATGTAAACAATAATCGAAAAATTAATATTCGAACAAAAATAGGTACACAAAATAGCTAGGAGATGTTAGTGAAATAATTTGGAGTTATTAACTGTGTATGTGCCCAAAGTAGTCGTCACGATCATAATGAAGGAAGGAAGGATGATAGTAGTATATCCAAGGCCAAACTACTTGAGGAAACGAGAGGGTGTGGTCTAACGCTGTTGCGAGTTGAAGACAAAGGGGACTGTTGAACCATCAAAATTTCGGATAGATGAACGCGAGAGTTTGACAATCGATATAGACAAATAATCATGGAGATTTATATCCTCTACTAGAAACTGAGATTACGAACTGAAATATAGGTGACATGAACCAATCGAAAAAAAATACATATGATAAAAGAAACGGGAAGTAACGCAGTCGACATCATTAAAAACGACTTGCAGGAGTAGTAAGGCATTGTCAAAACAAGGCACTACCTCATGCTCACTAAGTTGAAACTGTTAAACTCAACATATGTGATAGTATTTCCCAGAAACTAACACAATATGAGAAGAGCCAACAAAACCAGTAACATCCGTTAAACACGTCAGAAGAATTCTACAGATTAGGCGAAAATATGAACACAATTTGAAGAAACTTCAAACATGTGGTAAAATGGTGACATAAGTAAGTCACAAGTTCCTATCTCATGCCTCCCCGTGTGTCTTTGATGACATTTGGTCAATAGAACTGCGTCGACTGGGTGCTATCGCCTTCTGCGCTAGTAGCAGGATGAGCAGGGTGCGAAATGGCTATACATAAGTTAAAGCCCATCCTAAAGTGCAGTATTTATCATAGTATATTGCAACAAATAATTATGTTCTTTATACCATTACATTACATTATATTATTTTTTTCTCTCTTTAGGGGCTACTCAGGCCTACCAACTGCTTCTGTGTCTTAAATATCCTCGTCGATGAAACTTGGGAAAATTTCGCATTGTATCCGCTTCGGTCTTGGCCCTGCTTTCCTATATAGTCTTTTATGTCTGAAGCGGTACTTACGATTATTAATAAGTGTAGATGAGTTTGGTCTACTAACACTGTCCATTCTAATCTACTCTAATTGTTTATATCTTTGTCGATGTTACGTTACGTTTCCTTTTTCCCCATTGCATTCTTTTCTTTTTTACTATGCCGGAGAAACCTGTTAATATCTCAAGCTGATAGATTATCAAGAATAAAGAAATAATAATAATAATAATAATAATAATAATAATAATAATAATAATAATAATAAAAATAATAATAATAATAATAATAATAATAATAATAATAATAATAAAATTGATGGTAAACATAGTAGTGCATTTACTTTTTTCTTTTATCATAACGTAATTTACCAAATATGTAATTACCTACATAAAATACCTATTTTGCTTCATTTTCTTGGGAAATCCTAGGGTCTTTTTCCTTGGTCTTAAACCTTCGATGATAATCTTTTATTTAAACAGGCTCGTTTCTTGTCATGAAAATAAAATAAAATAAAATAAAATCAGGTGTTAGTGAGCTTGTTAAATTATATAATGTGAAGATGCGCATTTAACACTAGATTGCCCAGGAAAGTCACAATATGTACACAATGGAAGGATTGCTTAAAATTCTGTGATCTTTTTTTTATTCTTGATTTAACGATATATGCACTAAGGCACACTGCACTAGCTTTTAGTTATTCTGTCACAGTTTTTTTTTCGAATAAAGAATCCAATCATTTTGACTGCTTTTGAGCAATTTAGGTCTCTATTAAGTTTTGGGCTCTCTAGTGTTGATCACGCATCCAGTGAACAAGAACTACATGTATTTCGTAAAGAAATACTAGGTGTGATTGCATGAAATGGTCCACGTGACCCGTTCTCTTCCAGAAACACACATCTCACACTTTCAGTTTGAACGTGACATCTGTGTCAAAGTTAGAGAAATTTAGGTACATTCAAACCTTTCCTGATTTGAGAGTGTATCCACACCTGATCAATCAGTTTCGCCGTCATTGCAATTTGTAAACATTAGTACCGATATCGAACCGGATCGAAAAAGTTTGAAAGCTCCTCGACGGTTCATAGGAGGTCAATTTACTCTTATTCCTGATAACAATAGTCCTCTTTTTTAATTAAATTCACCAGTTCAGGACAGGACGAATGTTATATATTAACATTAATCCCAGCTGGATCAAGATAATTCAAATTGGTGACCAATTCCAGGCATAAGAATGCTCAAAACCACCTAATGACCTATTGTCAATTTCAAGCAGTATTAGTTCTTTCCACAGATAACATAATTATTTTCATCTTTTTACATTTATAAGCGAACGATCGATCTCGGTATGGTCCGACTTTGTCAATACGCGAAGTATAAATTAACTACCACCCCCATCCGCCAAGCGGGGGTACGCGCCCAGTAGCTTATAATACAAAGACCTAGGGCTT